>NW_006408547.1:15170894-15176929 GCF_000296735.1 Chrysochloris asiatica | reverse complement strand
TGTGCAGTGTGCATCCATGTCAAAATAATTCTTAAGTCTCAGAAGCAGCATAATACCCATTAATGATTTGATGTATTCCCAGAATCCTTCACTAGAACTCTATGTTCTGTCTTCTTAGTATTCCTTCTGCACATATTAAACAGTTTCAATCATATGAGTGTCAAAATGCATACTTTTTACATTTTAGTTTATATTTTAAACGTACTGTAGTATTTTAGTTGATTTTAATCCCTCTCTGTTTGATTGTGATTGTAAGGCTATCTGTCAATTTGGCTAGGTTTGATTCTCAGAGGTTTGGCATGTGCTTGTGTATAATGTAATCACACTGCATTCTGTGATCTGATGTGAGAAAAAAGAGCTTTCTAACATACCATGGAAAATATAGTTTGATGTGTAAATCTCCATATGTTAAGGGGCTCTGATGATACAAGGCTACTATGGGTTAGAACCGACTCAATTCAATGGCACTTAACAACAACATTATCAGCATACTTTATTTCCTTATTAGAAAGCAACCTTCTGCTCTCAGATTCTGTAGGAAGGACCACACAATGGTACTCAGACAGCTAAAATAGCGATGAATTGCAGATACCTGTGTAGGTTGATGTTGCAGTTAAGTGCCCTTGAGGCATTTGAGTCAGTTCCTGTCTCATTGTAACTCTGTATAGAGTTTCCAAGGAGTGACTGGTGGTGGGTTTGAACTACCAGCCTTGCAGTTACAAGTCCAGTGCTTATCCACAGCAAGATTCCAACTACGTAGGAGGTGGCTTCAAAATACTTGTGGAAAAATTCCATTATCTTTTTATTCCACCTTTTGAAGCCCTCTTGTCTATAGATACAATAGAATTGTGTATGTATGGGTGTGTGTGTACCTATACACACACAGTGTTCTCCCCAAAATGTCTGATTTAATACCTTCAATATAGGTTAAACATCTTTTTATGTTTACTTTTTGACTCAAATATGTCTATTCGTAGAGTACAAATGTTGGCAGCCTAGTGAATTTCCCTTAGAACTAGGAAAGTTTCAGTGAGTGCAGCAAAAGTTAGAAGACAGGATATGCTTTCTTTCATTCTCTGCACTCAGCCATGTTATACTCAAAGTCAGGACCTTTTCCAAATTTTCTAGAAAAAGACAGAATCAAGAGCCAAATAAAAGCCTATTTAACTTCTTTTTATTTGAAACTTCAAAGTAGGTCATTTACACAGTGAAAAGGACAAGTAATGAAAAGAGAAAACAGTTAACATAGAAACTAAGGCTCAACAACATTAAAAGCCACATCCAAATACTCATTTTTCCCTTAAGGGACAGTGTCCAGTGTTGTCTGCAAAAAATGAGTAGTGGAGTTGGTTTTTGTTATGTTTCCTTCTAGTCATTATAAAAGACCATTGACTGCTCTGTTGGCTAAAAATAAAAAGAAAGAAAAACAGCCTCGCATGCAAAATGAAAGGACTAAGACGTTAACCATTTATGAACCTGGAAACCAGAAATTTAAAAACAAACAATAGGAAGTAAGAATTACTATTTTCTGTTGAAGTCAATTTTCAACTTTGTATCCAAAGGAATATTGTTACTCTTCCTGTATGTTTAGAACATATTTCTGTTACAAAACAAAACTCCATTGTTTGAAATATTGAATCTCCTCCTCACCTTTAAAATTCATTGCTTTGTTATAAAGCAGCAATACTCAATCTTTGGTGTGCCTTGTTGAAGGTTCCCTAGAGGAAAGGCTGTTAAAACACTGATGTGCACATGGGGATTTTGCTCAAATTCACATTTAGCTTAAGGAGGTCCGGGGCAGGACCTAAGACTTCTGCTTTCCTAACAAGGCTCCAGGTGATGCCATAGCTGCTGGCCCTTGGACTGCGAAGTCCGAGAGAGTGAAGTAAAATCCAGCAAGTACTCACATCACACATAGGGGTTCAGTTCTATATGGAGCAGGAACTGTGCCTATTTATGTTTAATAAATTCAACAACTAACTGTGAAGCACTTCCTTCAGTGTTTGGAATCTACTTACACGTGGTTTTTCATACCAGCTGCACATTAGAATCACAAGGTTGTTGCTGTCATTGTTCACTACCCTCCAGTCAGTTCCAACTCATAGTGACCTTGTATAAGGTTTCCAAGGAGTGGCTAGTGGGTTTGAACCGTGGACCTAGTGGCTAGTTGTTCAATGCTTATTTTACAATGCCACACCAGCATTACATAGAAAACCTTCAAAATTGCACCAAATGCTGGTCTCCAGCCAGACGAACTAAACTCTTCTATTTAAAAACTTCTTAGGTAATTGTAGTGCATAGCAAGGGTTGAGGAACATTGCATGAGACTCAAATTTTACAGAAATCTTTGTGAAAATGTGTAATATTTAAAAGGCATGTTTATGGGTTTTTGTTCTTACTATGCATTGGAAAAAATACTACATTGATAATTTTGTCTATGCTGAAAATATACTGTTTAGAAATGGGCTTTTTTGGTAATGACTTTCAAACAGTCAAAAGTTTCTCATCTGTATGATTCTAAGTATTAAATCATTTAAAAATATACATAATATGAATTATGAAGTATTTGTACCTATATGTATTAAAATTGAGTCTTGGTATGGTATAATAAGCACTTGACTGCCAACCACACAGTCAGAAGTTCCAATCCACTAATAACTCCTTAGAAATCCTGTGCAGGTTTGCTGTGAGTCAGAACCAATTCAATGGCACTTAATCACCACAACAATTATATTAAATACATAACAACCAAAAACCAACCCCACCGTTGTCAAGTAGATTCCAACTCATAGCAAGCCCACAGGGAATAACAGATCTCCTCTGTAAGGCTTTCAAGGAGGTAAATCTTTACAGATTCAGACTGCCTCATTTTTCTCCCTTGAAGTAGCTGGTGGGTTCTAACTGCTGAACTTGAGGTTAGCGTAACCCAATGCAGCAATAAGATTCCTTATATAACATTTAAAATTAACAAGGTAGGAGATATGAAAGAATACAACTAAAGAAATTAAAGTAGGTGAGTTCATCTGAATAAATTCACATCTTAACACCCTTTTCCCAGACTTGTTCATGGTATTCTTTCTTTTGTCTTGCTCCAAAGGTACAAGAATATAAAAAGATTTCAGGGACTAATTGCCTCCAATTATCCAGAGTATTCAAACAGACAAGCAAACAAACAACTTCCGAGTGATTTTTAATTTTTTCAAATAGAATAGATGTAATTGCTTGGTAGGAACTATTTGCAAAGAAAGGAAATGAGGGAGGGAGGAAGACAAGAAACAAGAACAGGAGAGAGGAAAGGATCGAGAAAATAAAGGACAAGACAAAGGTGTCATTCATATATATATATATATACATACATACATACATACATACATACATACATACATACATATATATATATAGTTGTTGTTAAGTGCCATCAAGTTGATTCTGGCCCACAGCAACCCTGTATAGGGTTTCCAAGGAGTAGCTGGTGGGTTTGAACGGCTGATGTGGTTTTCAAACTGACCTTGCAATCTAGTGCTTTACTGTAGTGCCATACCAGGACTACAATATTATATATATAAATATATATATATACACACAGGTCTGTAGATAGAAATACTGTAGAAACAAGGTTTAAAAGACTATATGGAAAAAGTTAAATGAGCAACCGTAGATAAACTTTTTATTGTTGAGTATAATTCCATATCTGTACAGTGAAGTCAGTGAGCACCAGAACTATACGGAACTGCCTTGCTCTTCTAGGTTTATCTCCTTTTCTAAGGTTACAAAACGGACTGCTAACCTCAAAGTAAGCAGTTTGAAATTACCAGCCACTCCTCAGGCGAAAGATGAGGCTTTCTGCTCCAGTAAAGATTTACAGCCTCAGAAACCCTATACAGGGTCACTATGAGTCGGAACAGACTCCATGGCACATAACCACCACAATCACATTTTCCACCTTGCAAAGGGAGTGTAGTTTGACCACATTTCTGCCACTCTCTGTTGTTAAATGTCAATGAGTTGTTTTCAACTCATAGCAACCCTGTATAGGGTTTTCGAGGAGTGGCTGGTGGGTTTGAACTACTGATCTTGTGATTAGCAGTCCAGTGCTTATCCTAGAGTACCACACTATGACACCTATTAATGGGGAAATAAGTATTTCCCTCTCTAGCAGGTTTCCACTATATACAGCTTCTGGCTTTATAATCTCTACTATGTTTGCTTTTTATTACTGTAATTACTGGCTAAGCTAATTCAGAAAGTATGTCATAATTAATTTAAATATGTTTATTACAAAATGATGAAAGTAGCAAAAGAAATACTAGAGGAAACTCAATTGCATTAATGAAAATAAAAGGGGCTACTAAATTAAGAAATATACCACAATAAAATGTCACAAGTAAGATACAAAATGGAAATGTACTAAAGCATTAATCAGTTTAACAATAATTAACAAGTCACACAATCTGTTCAGTAGAGAGAGGTAAAAATAAAGAAGTCCATATGTAGTTAATGCAAGAATATGGCAAACTTAACCATTTAAACAGGACCTGAGTGGAAAGGAAGATTGTATTAATAATTATGAAATGACAACAGGTATAAACAAAGACTTGTCCCCCCAAACTGGGATGTATGGTCAGTCTGTTTTTTTTCCCATTGTACTTCTGTTTTTGGTTCATCTTTACCTGTGTTCTTGACTTTGTTCTTGAAAAGTCCTGAAGTATTTTCCATGATTGAAAATTAAGGTTATAATTAATATAAATAATTATCCCATTGTTTCAGAACATAAATCTTATTAATACTAAATCATTCTATCAGTACAAATAGGCAAAATTATACTTGATAAAATGAACAAATAAAATCTCGGTGGCTGAAAAAAAAAAATTATGTCCCTGAGGTTATATGTCGTCATCCTTTATGGGTGAACAATAGGCCTCTGTGCACCATTGTTGTTGTTGTTGTTATGTGCCATTGAGTTGGTACCAACTCATAGTGACCCTATGCACAACAGAACGACACACTGCCCAGTCCTGGGACAACCTCACAATCCTTCCTACACCTAAGTCCACTGATGCTGCCACTATGCCAATCAATCTAGTTAGGGGTCTTCCTCTTTTTCTCCAACCTTCCACTTTACCAAACATGTATCCTTCTTCAGTGACTGGTCCCTGCTGACAATATGTCCAAAGCATTAAACATGAAGTCTGGCCATCCTGGCCTCCAAGGAGTATTTTTTCCAACACAGATCTATTTGTTCATTTGGCAGTCCATGGTATTTTCAATATTCTCCTCCAACACCATAACTCAAATGCATCACATTTTCTATAGCCTTCCTTATTCACTGTCCAACTTTCACATTCACATAAGGTTACTGAAAATACCACGGCTTAGGTCAGGTGCACCTTTGTCCTCAAATTAATATCTTTTTTTCTTTAACATTTTAAGGAGGTCTTGGGCAACAGATTTGCCCAATGCAAATACATCATTCGATTCCTGGCTGCTGCTTCCATACATGTTGATAGCTGATCCAAGCAAAATGAAGTCCTTGACAACGTCAATCTTTTCTCCATTTATATGGATGTTATTTATTGGTCCAGTGGTGAGGATTTTGTTTTCTTTACATTGAGGTGCAACCCATGCTTAAGTCTATGGTCTTTGATCTTCATCAATAAGTATTTTAAGTCTTCTTGGCTTTCAGCAAGCAAGGTTGTCTCATCTGCATATTGCGGGTTGTAAATGAGTCTTCCTCCAATCCTGATGCCACATTTTTCTTCATATAATCCTACTTCTTGGATTTTTTAATCAGCATAAAGATTGGATAAATATGGTGAAAGAACACAACCCTGGTGCACAACTTTTCCTAATTTTAAACCAATTGGTGTTCTCTTCTTCTGTTCTAACAACAGCCTCTTGGTCTATGTACAGGTTGCTCATGAGCACAATTAAGCATTCCGGAATACTAATACTTCGCAATGTTGTCCATAGCGTGTCATGATCCACACAACTGAAAGCCTATGTGTACTCAATAAAGCACAGGTAAACATCTTTCT
>NW_006408547.1:15165521-15170175 GCF_000296735.1 Chrysochloris asiatica | reverse complement strand
GTGAGGATTTCTGTTTTTCTGACATTGAGATGCAACCCATACCGAAGACTGTGTTCTTTGATCTTCATCAGTAAATGTTTCAAGTCCTCTTCACTTTCAGCAAGCAAGGTTGCATCATCTGCATATCGCAAGTTGTTAATGAGTCTTCCTCCAATCCTGATGCCATGTTTTTCTTCATAGAAGTGCCTCATAGCCTTGAATATTGTCAGTCATTGTGCTAGAGCAAAAGGAATAAATAACAAGGTTCCACACTAACAAGTAAGTGCGCTGTACTGGACATGGCATATAACATTTCCTCTAACATCTCATTGGTCAAAACTAATCACATGGCAAAACTCAACCACAGAAGAACTAGGAAGTGCAATCCTATCTTGTTTGTACAATGTGGCCAACTGGAAACATTTGCAGATATAATTAATGAATACTGTTAATATATCATTATAACTCAGTATCTTCTTGTGTCTTGTATTTGTTATAAAAAAAACTGCTTATTTTGGGGATACAGTCTATTCTTTATTCTCCAATATGTTTTTCTCTCTCTGATTTTTTCTTTGCTTTGGATTGTTTTGATAACATTCTAAATAAAGTATATTTGTTTTACTTTTGTTGTTGTTGTTGTTAGATGCCATCAAGTTGGTACCTACTCATAGCGACCTTATGCATAGCAGAACGAAACACCACCCGATCCTGGGTCAACCTCACTATTGTTGCCACGCTTGAGTCCACTGATGCTGACACCTGGTCAACCCATCTCGTTGGGGGTCTTCCTCTTTTTCTCTGACCCTCCACTTCACCAAACATGATATATCCTTTTCCGGTGACTGGTCCCTCCAGATAATACGTCCCAAGTATGAGAGACGAAGTTTGACCATCTTGGCCGCCAAGGAGCATTCTGGTAGCACTTCTTCCAAAATGGAACTATTGGTTCTTTTGGCAGCCCATAGCACTTTCAATATTCTCCTCCAACACCATAACTCAAAAGCATCAATTCTTCTATGATCTTCCTTATTCACTGTCCAGCTTTTGCATGCATTATGAGATTATTGAAAATACCATAGCTTGGATCAGGAGCACCTTAACCTTCGAGCTGACATCTTTGCTCTTCAATACTTTACAAAGGTCTTGTGCAGCGGATTTGCCTAATGCAGTATGTCATTTGATTTCTTGACTGTTGCTTCTGTGAGTGTTGATAGTTGATCCAAGAAGAATGAAGTCCTTGACAATTTCAATCTTTTCTCTGCCATATAAATGCTGTATACCAATATTTTGTGCATGTCATTTCTCTACAATTTGTTCGAGTTAACAAACAGTGATATGTGTTATTATAGTTTCTGTGATTGGTGCAGCCTAGAACACAAGCCACATTTGTCAAAGTGTATATAAGGAAAACTGCTTTTCTGATCATGCAAACTGGTGATTGCTACACAAGATTCCTTTTAAGTCATAGGGATTTGAGTTGTTTGAATTTAATTCTCTGAGAGGCAAAGGGTACTTTCAAAATTCCAAATACAGGATGAAGGAGCCCTACTGAATAAATACATGTGTATCATACAGGAATCATGGTGTGGCGTTGTAGGATAAGCACTGAACTGCTAAACACTGAGTAGGAATCAACCCAACAGCACTTAAAAACAACAATATCTAAGGTCTGAAAACAGATGAGAAGGAAACAACCAATTTTGAAGTTCATTACTCTTAAGTCCTGGGGTGGCACTATGGGCTAATGCACTGGACTGCAAAGTTGGTTTGAACTGCAAGGTCAGCAGTTCACTTTCACCAGCCACTCCTTGGAAACCCTTTACAGGTTCATTATTGGTCGCAATCAACTTGATGACACTCATCAACACCAACAACTCCTAACTCCTGGTGTGGAGCGGTAGGATAGTCACTGGACCACAAAGTCAGTTTGAACTGCAAGGTCTGTGGTTCAAACCCAACAGCTGCTCCTTGGAATCCACTTACAGGGAGGGTCACTATGAGTCAGAACTAGCTCATCGGCACTGAACAAAAATTACTTGTTTTTAAGTGCCATCGAGTTGTTTCTAACGCATACTGATCCCAGGATTCCTCGCCATCATAGTAAGGATGAGTTAATTAAATGGTTTACCAAATAAAGCAGGCTAATTTTTAAGTTGATAATTTTGTATTGCCCTTGAAGGATGTTATAAATTTTGGCAGAAAAAAGATTCTGCACCCCTACTATACAGGGTGTCACTGTGAGTTGGAATCTAACTGGATGGCAATGGTTCTTTTGCGATGTGGGGTGAGGGATTGACTCCTCACTTACTATCTCATTATCTGACAATTTTGGGCATGAACAATATACATAGTAACAAACTCTGAGATATGAGGCGAGGATGCCAGTGGCTGTGATGGTTAAGGTCATGCATGTGTCCACTTGGCTGGGCCATGATGCTCGGTGGTTCTGCTGTATGTAACTGATAACACCCTTCATTTTTGATCTGCTGTGCTCATCCTCCATTTTCACATACTGCAGAGTTTTGCATATAGTCTGACATTTGGAGATGAACAATGTCAGTAAATAAGTGCTGGTGTGGCACTGTGGGTTAATATGCTAGGCTGCAAGGTCAGTTTGAACTGCAAGGTCAGTGGTTCAAGGTTACCAGCTGCTCCTTGCAAACTCTACACAAGGTCGCTATGAGTCGGAACCAACTCCATGGCACTTAACAACAACAATATACTGATTATATAGGTGCTTTTTAGGTTGAACATGAATAATGTAATTGGTCTCACTGAATTCTACACACAAAAATTAAGAGTTAGCAACAACAAAAAAGATCATGTTTACAATTTTGCAGTCATTCAAGAGACAGTATTGAGAGCAAGATTGCATAAATCCAAGTCACACTCTTTCTTGAATGCAAAATTATAAACACGATCTTTTTTAATTGTTAATTCTTCATTTTTCATTTGTAGAATTCAGTGAGACCAAATACATCAGTCAGGTGCAACCTAAAGATCACCTATATAATCAGCATAAACCTATGTACTTATGGACATTGTGCAGCTCCAAAGGCCAGACTATACACAAACATCAGTGTTATGTGAGGATGGAGGATGAGCACATCAGATCATAAAATGAAGGACAACATTTGCTACATCCAGTAGAACCACTGAGAATCGTGGCCAAGCCAAGTGGACATATGACCTTACCCATCACAGCCAGTGGAGGTGCCATCTCACTAGCTGGATTCCCAGTGCAGTGCTCAGCAATGGACTGCAAAACATAGCTGTATTTTGAGTGCCCTGAAACCTGAGGGCCTCATCTTCTGGCTTTATATCTGACAATATTCAGATGCTATTCATAAAGTTTCAATTTTCAATATTTTGGTGCTGACAGTGTTCCACTGTGCTATATATATATAAACATAGTAGATATTTTTAAGATTAGTTAAGCTAAACTATTTTGGGGTTTCAAGAAGACTTGAAGGGAAATTTTTGGTTTAAATTTTAAAGTATATCTCATGGGTTCACCAGGTCCTTATTATCCAGAAGCTTTGAAGAACGGCCATGGAGCTGAACCAAGGCCTCTGAGGAGGGGACACTGTTTGCTGATGCTGGTATTTGAAGGGAACTTGATAAAGAATGTTCCTTGACAGTGGATAGAACTGGAATAATCTCCTGCTCCCATAAAGGTTTACAGCCTCGGAAACCCTGTTCAGGGTCGTTAGGGGTGAGAACCGACTTGACGGCACTTAACAACAACAACAACTGGAAAGATAATTTAACAAAACAGGTGCAGCCTTACATCAGCAGTGACCTGCCAGAAATTCAAGTCAGATTCAATAGAAGGCACAGAACAAGGGATTTAATTGCTGATGTCTAATTAATCTTGGATGAAAATAGAGAATAACAAAAACACGTTTAACTGTGTTTTATTGCATGGATCAGAAAGAAAGCAAAATCATGAGTAATATTACAAAGAATAGGAATTCCAGAACATTTACTTGTTCCATGTAGAACTTTTGCACAGAACAGGAAACAATTATTTCAACAAATAAGTGGAAAACTGCAGTTTATAATCAGAAAGATGTGTGCATTCTTTCCCCATACTATTTCAATCTGTATGCTGAGCAAGAAACTGGGCTATTAAAAGAAAAACACAGCATCAGCATTGGAGGAAAACTAATTTACAATGTGACATATGTAGATAATGCAACCTGGCTTGTTGAAATTAAAAGGACTTGAAGCACTTACAGATGAAGATCAAAGTCTTCAGTATGGATTACAACTCTCTATAAATAAAATAAAACTCCTAATAACTGGGCCAATAACCAATATCATGATAAAGGCAGAAAAGATTGATATTGTCAAGGATTTCATTTTACTTGGATCCATAATCAACACCCACATAAGCAGCAGTCAAGAAATCCAATGATATACTGCATTGGGGAAATGTGCTACAAAAGGCCTCTTTTAAGTATTTAAAATGTAGAGATGTCACTTTGAGAACTAATACATACCTGACTCAAGGATCTCTGGTAGTGTGTTTTTGTTGTCAGGTGCCATCTAGTCGGAACTGACTCATAGTGACCCCATGCACAGCAGAATGAAACAATGTCCGATCCTGGGCCAACCTCACTACTGCTGCCACACTTGACGCCATCAGTGATGCCACCTGGCTGATCCATCT
>NW_006408547.1:15155749-15163023 GCF_000296735.1 Chrysochloris asiatica | reverse complement strand
AACAATGTGATTGTCTGCTTCAAAGTGGTCAATATGAGTTCATTTCAGCTAACTAATGCCTAGGTTGTTGTTGTTGTTATGTGCCGTGGAGTCGGAACCGACTCATAGCGACCCTGTACAGGGTTTCCGAGGGTGTAAATCTTTACGGGAGTAGAAAGCCTAGGTGCTCATTCTTTATGTGTTCCATTTCATTGTTACTGACTTCCAACTTTTCTAGCGTCATAATCCGTGTATTTCATGTTCTAATTATTGATGGGCATTTGTAGCTGTTTCTTATTTTGAATTTTGCCCCATTTTCAAATGAAGGTGCTGGAAGTTTAGTTCCATTCACATCATTGACGTCAGCTCTACTTAATGGCGGCAGTTTTCCCTGGTCATATTTTCAGTCCCTTCCAACCTGAGTTGTTAATCTTCTGACTCTGTATCTGGTAATGTTCTTTTGCTATTTATAAGATTTTCAGTGGCTAACCTGCAGAAGTGGTCTACCTCTCTTTCTTCCTGGTCTGTCTCATTCTGGAAGTGTCCACCATGGGTGACCCTCCTACTGATATTAAATTACCTGTGGCACAGTTTCCAGAATCACAGCAACACACGAACCATCCAAGTATGGCAAACTGACAGACCATGTTTGGGTCTTCCTTGTATGCATATGGACACTATACTATTACAGATAGTATTGTACTTCAAGATATATCTTAAAATATTATTTTAGATGATTTCAAATACTGAAGTGATGCCACTCCACTTCAATTAGTCATGTCTGCGACAGTAAATCACATTGCTTTTGATATCATAAGCATTAGTGAGCTAAGATGGACTGATATTGCCCCCTTTCTTATAGGAAGATAATTTAGTGATTTTATCATTTTATTTTCCATTAAGGAAATTTCTTCAAAGAAAACAAAATCGATTTTCTATACCGTTTAGCTACATCTAGATTTAATATATATCTTTGTTTTGTGTTTTTAAACTATGGGGCATTTTAATTTTTTTTGAATTTTATGAAGTGAGTTTGAGAGCCAGGATAATGTTAGACTATTTCCCAAACAATGTAATCACCCCCTTCCTTTTCAGGTACTGGCTACAATATTTATTAACTACCAACGCTGAATCCACAATCGACACTAAAGGAAACAGCAGTCAAGAAATCAAAGGACATATTACATTAGGTAAATCTACAGCACAAGATCTCTTTAGTGTGTTTCAAGAGCAAAGATATGAATTTGGAGACAAAGGTTTCCCTGCCCCAAGACATGGTATTTTCAATTGCCTCATAAGCATCTGAAAGTCAGACAATGAATAAGGAAGACTGTGGAAGAATGGATGTATTCAAATTGTGGTATTGAAGAAGGATATTAAAAGTTCCATGAACTGTTGTTAAGTGCGTTCAAGTCAGTTCCAACCGACCCACAGTGACCCTATAACAGGGTTTCTGAGGAGCTGTTGGTGAGCTTGAACCGCCAAACTTGTGGTTCAAACCAATTTTGCAGTCCAGTGCATTAACCCTGGATCCACAATCAACACTAAAGGAAACAGCAGTCAAGAAATCAAAGGACATATTACAGTGGGCAAATCTAATGTAGCCACACCACTACCAGGAGTAAAAAACAGATCTGTATTGGAAGAAGTACAGTCAGAATACTCCTTGGTAGCCAGGATGGCAACACTTCAACCTTTCCCACTTTGGACACATATGTTATCAGAAGAAACTAGTCCCTGGAGACGGACACCATGCTTGGTAAAGTAGAGGGTAGCAAAGAAGAGGAAGACTCCCCAAAAAAACATGAACTGATGTAAGAACAACATGATATATCTGTGAGGTAAAAATGGTTAGCAAAAACACACAGTGTAATCGTGATCATAACACAGACTGCGGAAAAAAATCTAAGAGCTGGGAGTGAAAATGTCACAGAAAAGACAGTTGGAAAAGTTGTACTTCCCATCTTGATGTTCAGAGTGAAAAATATATGGGCACCAGCATGGCAGCAGTTTTGCTCCATCAGACAGCTTAGCAATGAAAAGAATATAATCATAAAAGTTCACGAACCTGGCTTAAGAACAATGGGAGCTTCCTTAAAAGTGAGTTGCTTTATAAATTACCGGCACACTAGCCAAACAAATGTAAGTAACCAAACAAAAAGGAGATGGAGGTATGGAATCATAAGCAGTGTGCCTTGTTATACCATGCCTGTTTTTTGGTTTTACACTCATCCTATTGTGTTTCATTTCATTGCTATGATTACAACACCCTCAATGCTTCATCATTCAACAGTATTTGCTTCTATTCCCTCTGGGGGTTTTCTGTTTCTTGTTTTGTTTTTTTGTTTTTTTGTACACAAAAACACTTGAAATCTTATAAGTCTGTCTTCAGCCTATAACTGATTGGAATACCTAAAATGGGGCTAGAACTTGCCCAGTGAAAGAGGCTTCCTGCAGAGCCTTTGCACTGCAGAACACAGTAGGTAGAAACCTGGTCCCCATCCAGAATCTTCTGAGGTGTGAAATTTCTATTTGAAAAGACAAGCAGACCAGCCTGGAACAGCTAGAGGAACAGAAGACACTTCTTGAAAGAAAGACCAGTAGGAAAAATCAAAAACAATAAAGGCAGTCTGAATGACTACTTAAAGAATAAGCAAGTTGTTCACCTGGGAGCCATCAAGGCAAGCAACAAAGTCCCCTCAGGGCAAACCCCCTTCCAAGAATGAAACTCAAAGGGAATACACAAGCAGGCATGTAATTTTGCTGGTGACCACATTGGTCCACTAATAAAGGGACGTGGGCGAAAACCAGCAATGACGCTATGAGCTAAGTCCAACCACGTTCAATAGACTCCTGTCAACCTGGATCGTGACCTAGTTTGGCCAGCAGTATACTGAGACCTGGGGGCTCCTGAGCCCATGGACAGGAAACATAGTCACAGAGGACTACAACAGAGAGTGAAGTGTCCAGCTGATGTGAAGTGAGGGAAGATGCACTAGAATTCCCATAGTTGCAGATAGTACCCATTTGACCTAGCTTTAATGATGGGATGATCTGAACTTGACTAAAGGAAGAAAGAAGAGGAAAAAGAGTGTAATCTGTTACAAGTTGATAAACTTGACCTATATATATGGATGTAGTAGCTTACAAGAGGGAACAAATATTTATGGCAAGGATCATTCTCATCCCCTCTGTACACAAGGTTGACAGGGATAGGCAACTTAGACACTGGCTACCCAAAATGGGGGCAGGAAGTAACAAAAGCACAAAGTGACTAGCTTACAAGTTTTCAAGCAGGAGCTTAAATTTCAGAGGGTGCGGGGGAAGGTAGAATCTCCACGGAGTGGTTTCCAAACTGTAGACTGGGCTGGTGAAAGGAGATGGGGATAAGGCTCTCGTGGTTCATTAGTGAATAATTACCTTCAGGACTGATTGTGAATGTTGCAAATGTAAAGGTAGATGTTTTGTAACAAATGGAAGGGAGTGGTTGATCTTGAAGTCCAGGAGCGGAGGTCCCTGGGATCATCAAAGGAGAAGAGCGGAGAGCGAGACAAGACCAGATGTAGAGGCAGAGCTGACAACATGGAAAGACAGAATGGCTGATGATTCTAGACTCAGAGAGAGAGGGGGGCTGTGTGCTGGCGGCCCCGGGGGCTGGTGAGCAAGGTGTACCCTTTGATTGTTTGAATGGTTGTTTGTTCCTGTGTACATAAACAAACAAAAAAAAGAAGGATTGGAAGCAAATGCTGTTGAATGATGACTGGGGGTGGGGGGGGGGACTGAAATCATTACAATGAAATGAAATATGATAGGATGAATATAAAGTTGATGTTCTCCCATGTAAACTATCACTCAATCCACAATAAAAACTTATATATGTATGAAAAAACCCAAAAACCTACTTAGTAATATATGCTCATTTAAACAGCCAAAGGGCACATTCTGTATGCCTGGCTCCTGGCAACTAGAACCTGGCCTACAGCACACAGCCTTTCTCTTTCCAGGAATCTAGAGTTCTCAGCTGCTCCCCTCTTTCCATGTCATCATCTCTGCCTCCATCTCTGGTGTTGCTGCTTCTCTAGATAGGGCTCCACATTCCACTTGTGCTCTTCTCTCTTGATGGTCCTAGGGTCCTCTGTTCATGGAATGTAAGATTAACTACTCTTCTCTTTTGTAACAAAACTTCTACCTTTACAGTTGTGACAGTCACAATTAGTCATGATAACAAGTACTACAGAATCATAAGAATCTCATCACCATCTCCTTTCACCAGACCCGTCTAGACAAGATGAGAACTCTTCAGTGGGGATTCTACCTTTCCCTGCACACTCTGAAACTAAACTCCCTCTTGAAAACTTGCAAGCCAGCCACTTTGTGCCTTTATAACGCCCTTATTTTAGGTATCCAATGTCTATGTTGCCCGTCCCTATCAAACCTGTATACTAAGGAGAAAGGTTTGATCCTTGTTATGAAGACCCCTCTCTTGGTTGGTATTTTGAGCTATTACATCTATAAGTACAAGTCAAATGCTATACCTTTTTAAAGTGGGCATTTCCACTCTGAGTATCTTCGAATGGATGTCCAGGCTTGACAGCTACCTCGCCCTCGCCATTGTATTCTGTGCACTGTATTTCTTTTTGGGTAACTGGTTTTAAATAGGAACTTGAAATGGTTTGTAATTATAAATAGCAATAGAAACAATTGTCTCATTACCATAGTATCACTTTGGAAATAGCAGTTGTACATAACGTCATTAGTATTTTACCTCTTGAATTATACATGGTAAAAGCCTACACAGTTTTCCCTACTACATCATTGCAGGCAAATGCACACATTTTTGCAACTCTTGATACATAGTTATATATTTAATAAATAGTGAGCCAAATATTTACCTCAAAACAAAGATCAACACTGGCAGTTGCTTCTCAATTTGAGTGTTATCACAGTTTATTTAATCTGGAGGATTTCATTTTCCAGATCTGACCAGAAGTGATTATATTTAGCACCCCATAAAGATGGCACAAAATATACACTTACTCGTTACAAAAAATGACTACTTGAGATACTTTTATCTATGTTAAGTTACTCAACAAAATGCCTCAAGTAGAATCAAAGCTGAACACTGGAGATAAGGGGTGGAAAGAAAGGGGTATGTTTTGTAATTCTTATAGACAAAATAAAACCAAGCTATCAATGCATTTTCTATTCTGTGAAAGGTCCCCCAAATTGCTCTATGGATATGCAAGAATGTATGTACCTCTACAGTTTGATAAGCATATGGTTATTTTCTTGTTAGTTAACTAATCATCAAATAAATCTTTATCAGCTAGTTCCTCAAAAAATTCATGTACTTTATCACCTTTCCTAAAGTCAAAATAATTATAATCTATATGGGACAACAAGACATAATGCAGGCTAAAGATATATAATACCCTCTAGCACCACTTGATCATGATGAACAGAAAATGATAACAGGAATATGTATTCTAAGACTATCAGTGAAGAGGAACCCGAACCCATGGCCCTGTGGCCACCCTTCAGGTCTGGAGCAGAACTCACCCTTGTGGCCCAATTTTCAGCCAAGTGGTAGATAGGTATATAGGGGGCCAACAACACTAGTTAGGTGTGCTCGCCATGAAACGGTCAATCATTCAAGATCAAAAGGGCAACATTTACCTAGAACAAAGTTCAGAAGGGTTAGGTAGGAGGGTGGAATGAAAATGAGAACCACAGGAAGGAAGCAGAACAACTGTTATTACATGGAAGGGATTGTAATCATTGAGATGAAATAAAGTGTATAATTTGTTGAATGTAAAATTGATGATCTTCTCTGTAAAGTTTCACTCAAGTCACAATTTAAAATTTCTTTAAAAAAGAGTTCCAGTAGCCTATGGCCTGGTTGGGAGGTTCCCAGAGTAAGTGGGACTTGACCAAGACCATAAAGCACAAAGCAGGGTCTACAGTAGCAAAAAAGTTAGGAATAATATTCTAGACGAGGCAGAAATTAGAGGCATGAAGGTGGGTGGATAATAAAGTAGACTACACTGAGGAGCCAGGACCCTGCACCAACTTTTCCCAAGAGCTGTATATGACTCACCTTAGCACTCTAGGGGAGGTTCTGTGATTCCCTTTATCCTACAATAGAGGAAACGGAAGCTTGACGTTAGTGATGTGACTATGACCCACATCTAATTAGATATGGAATCAGGTTTTGAATTCCATCTGTCTGCCTTTACTTCTTCCCCTAATTCTAATAGCATAAATGAGGGAGAGGTCACGAAATGGTGGGGATCTTTGCCAATAAAGCATTTACTATTTTTATATAGACTTAAAAAGCCAGTGAATTGTTTTTTGTTTTGGTTTGGTTTTTTAAAAAACAATATACTGCAAAACTAACAAAAAGCTTGGGTAGAAAGGATAACTCAAGAAAATTATAATCAGGAATTCTGAAAACTTGATTCAAATGAAAGAGTACTGCCAGTTTCATGAGAAAATTTAATTAAAAGTTAAGTGCCCCTAAAATTACTAAAACTATAAGTCAATTCTGCCAAGGAGATAATAGTTTTAAATATTTAAAATTCAATTTGGATTCTTTGAACATTAGAACACCATTAAAAATCTCATATCTAAGAGTAATCATTTCATAAGTTAAAAAATAAGCTGTCATTCAAGCAATATTGATTCATGTATTTTTCCAGTCTAATAAATGGCAATGCTTTATAAAATGCTTTACTATAATTTTCCATCCCTCATCTTATCATTACATCCCTCATCTTATCATTTGAGTTTGTGGTGTAATAGCAGAATACCACTGACTAGCTATGTTCCTAACTTTTTGTTGGATCTGGATTCTACATCTAGCATATCATCATTGGACTTGAACCGGTAGCTTGCCGTATTCTTTTCCCTGTCCTGGAATTTGTTATACTCTGAATCCTGTGAGTTAGCAGCCTGCCTGCCATCTGACCTGCTCACCTTGGATTCATCCACCTCCACAGACAGCAGCCTACCATCTGAGCTACTGATCTTGGGTTCATCAGCCCCTGCAGCTACATGAGTCAGGAGAAGCCTACAGCCAGACATCAACTGACCTACAGATTGGGAACTTGCCATTCAACCACATGAATTCTTTACTCCGTGCATATATTTGCAAATATATATATATTATTGTTGTTATTAAGTGCTATTGAGTTGATCCCAATTCAAAGCGACCCTGTATAGGGATTCCAAGGAGCAACTGTGGGTTTGAACAACTGATCTTGCTGTTAGTAGTCCAGTGCTTATCATATATATAT
>NW_006408547.1:15152318-15153774 GCF_000296735.1 Chrysochloris asiatica | reverse complement strand
ATACACACACACACATATATATATACACATATATGAGTCCTGGTGTGGCGCTATGGGTTACTGAACCAGACTGCAAAGCTGTTTGAACTGCAAGGTCAGCGGTTCAAGCTCACCAGCTGCTCCTTGGAAACCCTATACAGGGTTGCTATGGGTTGAAGCCAACCTGATGCCACTTAACAACAACAAAGCCATTTTCTGACCTGTTTTAGTACTGTTTCTATTTATCTGTGTTGTTGCATGCCTGATTTTTTTTTATTGGGTGCCATACACTATGTATTTTATACACATATATATGTCTCACTGGTTTGAGTTTCTAGAAACCCTGGCCTAAGATAGTCAGAGCGAACTAGGCAGCACTTCACAACAACATCAGTGTGTGCTTATGTAGGATAAGTACTGGACTACTAACTGCAAGTTCAGCAGTTCAAATCCACCAGCTACTCCTTGGAAGCTCCATAAAGCGTCCTATGAGTTGTAAGTGACTCAATGGCACTTAACACAACAACAGTTGACAAAAAGAAACACAAGCCATGGAAAAACCTTTATTAAAAGTTTTTGTTGTTAAGTACCATTGAGTTGGTTCTGCTCATAGCAACCCTGTACAGGGTTTCCAAGGAACATTTGGTGGGTTTGAACTACTGACCGTGTGGTTCACAGTCCAGTGCTGATTCTACAGCACCACATGAGGAGTCCTTAGCAACAGTGTTGTTGTTGTTAAGTGCTGTGGAGTACTTTCTGACTCATAGTGACCCTGTATGTAGTTTCTAAGGAGTAGATGGTAAGTTTGAAGTGCTGACTTGTGGTTCAAATCTACCCTGTGGTCTAGCCTTCATCCTACAGTGCCACACTGACATATTTGAAGAAACCGAGACATGTGTCAGTGTTTCGTTCTGCTGTGTATAAGGTTGCTATGAGTTGGTCCTGACTCAATGGCACCTAACAACAACAACAACAACAACACATGAGACACCCAAGCAGGTGTAAACACCATGCACAGTGGCCATCAAATTGACAAACCCTTGAAAACTACACAAACTGACCTTCCAAGAAGGTTGGTGTCTCTGTACTTACTTTGATTTTTTTTTTTTTTTACTGTGAAAATAATGAATTTAGGTGAAGAACAGAATATAAAAATCTGAGGGGCTGCTGCTCTACCTTTGAACTTTTAAGTGGAATATAGAAAGCAGAATCCTTAATTTTATCCCTTGCCTCCTTATTCTGCATAATGGCAATGAAGACAAGTTCACCATCTTGGTATGTTTATTTACTGTTTCAGTTCTATCACCAGTCCATCCTGGTCTGTTGGCTTCTATTTATTACCATGGTAACAGTAATAGCTAAAATAAACTGAAACTAAGAATAGTAGAAATGTCACATATGCAAATTACACCACAATGAGATACTTTAAAATATATATGAACATATTTCTAAACTTAAGAATGTTGTTGTTGTTAAG
>NW_006408547.1:15149105-15151188 GCF_000296735.1 Chrysochloris asiatica | reverse complement strand
CTCAGTTGCTGTAGCTCTCCATGTCCTCATCTCTTGGCACTACGCTTCTCTAGCTAGGGTCCCACATTCCAAGGGATATAATCTTAATAACAAAAAAAGACATTGGGTCTGACTTTTCAGAAACTGTATCATAGAAAGGGTAATCAAGGTACTTGATGTGGGATGCATGGGGACGGGTGAGTATACCCAAGGGCCAGAGTCTGACATTCAAGGGCGCTATCGTAGCACAGACATTAAAGCATGGATTGTAACATCAGACTGTCTCAGTTTAAACTCTGCTTCTTCCATTTACTAGCTGTAAAACCATTGTGGAGACATCACAACTGCCCCACAAAAGAGGCATGTCTTAGTGTGGCGCTGTAGAATAATCACTGGACTTCTAACCATAAAGTTGGTGGTTCAAACCCACCAACTATTCCTCAGAAACCCTTAACAGGGATGCTGTTAGTAGAAGCTAACTTGATGTCACTTAACAACAACAACATTAGCTAGTGATCTGCCTAAGCAAGGAATTCAAGTTGGGGACTAGATGACTGTTTTTCAAGAATTAAACTACTGTAGTTCATTCATTCATGGGAAGGTTGATACAGACAACCTTGACAGATTTATACATTCTACATTTCCAAACTTTATTTTCTATCAATTGCTGTTGCTTTCCAGTGCCTACTCATGGTGCCCTGTATCAGGTTTCTAAGGAACAGCTGGTAGATTTGAACTGCCACCCTGTAGTTCAAACTGACCTTGTGATCCAGAGCTTATTTTATAGTGATATATCTGCCATGTGAAATAAATATTACTTGTATTTTAATTCTTTTCAATGAAATAAGTTACAATCAGCAGCTAGTGAATTTATACTATAGGCTTAGAAAAACTTCAATGTTTATGAAACTCAGAGCCAACCTTAAGAAAAACTTAGAAAAATACCTTAGAAATTTTGTAAGTGATGTTCTTGTTAAGTGCCGCCAAGTCAGTCCTGAATCATAGGAACCCTGTATAGGGTTTCCAAGGAGCAGTTGTTGGGTTTGAACCACCTACCTTGTGGAAGCAGCCCAATGCTTATGGTGAAGCTCCACACTTGGTAGTGATACCCAATACGGAAACGTCTCTCTAGCCAACTTAATTCCATGAAGATTTATATATAGAACACTTACAGGAACTTGCAGTTAGCCAAATTGTATTTCAAGAATTTTAAAAAATAAAATAAAATCATTATGTGGTGCGTTTTGTTTTTGTTTTGTTTGAAGTATCACCATACCCGACACCTAGGGTGGCACTGTAGGGTCAGCACTATACTGCGAACCACAAGGTCCGATGTTCAAACCCACCAGCTGCTCCATGGAAACACTATACAGGGTCATTATGAGTTGGAAGGTCCTCCAAGGCACTAACAACAACAACAACATCACCATACTCACGTGCCCTTATGAGACTACAGGCACACAAAAGTCACACGTAGAGTACATGTCCTGATTTACTTTTCCAAGACCTACTGTTCTGATATTTTAATACAGATATTTTTACAATATTTTAGAAATACTCTCAGTATCCAACTAATGAAAGCAAATTGTAATTCCTCCTGAATATTTGTGATACATTGTTTATAATGTTAGACATCGCTAATCCAGTTTCAATACCCTAGTATAAATACTTGTAACTGTACCAGCTTTGGCAGCGTTTTGCTTATTTTTTTCTACTCTCAACAGTTCAAAAATATTGGCCAATTTTGTCTTTTCTGGGCTCCCCAGGCTAACCCTTCATCTAAGTCACCCTCTAATCCCTTTCCTTTTATCTTCACTGGCTTCCCTTATTCTTAACCAGTGAAGCAATTCCTACACTTCTACACTTCACAGAGATTCACTTATCAAAGTAATCTTATCTTAGAGCCAGAAGAGAAAAAAAATGCAGCAAAAACGATTTGTTTTCATATCCCTTTTCTTTTTTATTAAGGAGATGGTAAGATGGGGATGGAACATTTGCTAATTAATAAACCAAGAACAAAATAACGGTCTGTTGTTTCTAAGTGCAGTAGAATCAGTTTCAACTCACAGTGATCCTATGTGGGGTTTCAGAGGAAGGGCTGGAA
>NW_006408547.1:15126843-15147930 GCF_000296735.1 Chrysochloris asiatica | reverse complement strand
CCTCATCTTTCTTCTGCGGAACCGCTTATAGTTTCGAACTGCCGACCTTGAGGTTAGCAGTCCGATTTGTCACCACTACGCTACCAGCAGAGCTCCTTAGGAATTATGATCAAATAAAATTTATCTCAAGAAAGAAAGTTGGTTTTAACATAGGAAAATCAATCAGTGTAACGTAATGTATGCATATGATCATTTTAATAAGTGAAGAAAAAACATTTGACAAAATCAGCCTTTCAATGATGAAAGCTTTCAACAAACTAAAAAAAAAGGAATAGCCTCAACTTCACAGAGGCCATCCATGAAAAACCAACAGGTAAGATCATATTTACTGGGGGAAGACTATGTGATTTCTCATCAGCAGAAATGAGACAAGAATGTCTGTTCTCACCATTATGTGATATATTAACATTCTATTTGAGGTTTTTAGTAAGTTCAGTAAGGAACCTCAGTGGCATACACAGTTCACAACTGGCTACTAACTGCAAAGCTAGCTGTTGGAACCCATAAAGTAGCTCAGCAAAGGAAAAGTTCTGCCAATCCACTCATGACAAAATTACAACTATGAAAACCCTACGGATCAGTTCTACTCCGCAACATTTGGGGGGTCACCATGAGGTAAAATATCAACAGCTAAAAAGAACAACATAAATTCCAGGTATTTGGGGGCTGATGAGAGAAACGGATTACAAGGTGACAGAAGTGTTCTAATGCATTATCTGGTTGCCTGGCAGGTTTTATATGGGGCTGGGAGGGGGGCCTCACAACAGGAGACCTTTGAAAGACAAGTGGCTCAAGATGCACCCAGAAGGGGACAAGGACAAGGGAAGTCCCAGGATGAGAAGTATTGTAGCGGAGGATCATGTGTCTAGATGACTGAGGGGCCGTCATTTATCTAACAGCTCTTCTAGTCAGAGTCTTTGTAAGTGTCCACTAAACATGGCTCAGCTGTGAGTGATAACAAGACTAACTGTGATTGGTTGATATTACCACCCTACTGGGTATAAAATGAGACCCCACCTCAGAAGCAGAGGGGGTCTTACTACCATCAAGGAAGAAGAGCTGTCCTTTGGTCCCTAATATCTCTTTGCACAGTGAATCTCACTGACCCAGGGACAGAAAACTCTGACACCAGACGATTGGCAGAGGAAAGCCAACAGCAGAATTAAGAGGCAGAGTACAAGACACACAGGAGGATTCCCTGCCCACAAAGCAATGAAAGTTGAGTATCTTTGGGCATGAGGGTCACTTGTAGAATAGGGTTTCTCAAGGCCCTTATTTGGGGTCTTCAAGCAGAGGCTTATAGCAGAATGGAATGTCCTTTGGGCATTCATCAATAGCACTAGTAGAGCCATACAACACTGCTGAGGGGATCAGAGGCCACGCCAAGGGGCTGAGGGCTAGAAAGCAGCCTGCCTATAGAAATAGCTGATGAGAGGCTGCCCTGATTGGAAGAACTGGGCCCTGAGTATTTTCTTATCTCTGAACCTGTGAACTTGCCTAGTAAACCCAGAACTGTGATTCTGGTGTCTGCATTCAGTGTGGCCATTTTGCTATGGAGGGGATGGTAAGAGTCACTTTGTTTTTGTTTTTTAAAATCAATAATGTAGCTAAAGAACAGGTTGGTGAGTCTTTGCTTCAGAGAGCACCCAAAGGTGGCAGCAATCGACTTGGGGTCTTTTATGGCTCCAGAGGTTCTTTTATCTAAGACTAGCAAATAATGAGTGTCATTTTGCAGACTCGACAATACAACAGTACACTGTTGTTGTTAAGTGCCATCGAGTCAGTTCCGACCCATAGCGACCCTGTATAGAGTTTCTGAGGAGCATCTGGTGAGCTTGAACCACCAACCTTGCAGTTCAAATGGCTTTTCAGTCTGGCGCATTAACCCACAGCGCCACACCAAGACTCCACATGGCTAAAAATATGCTTACTTGGCTATTTTAAAGCAACTGGATATGCAGAAGATTTCAGTTTGGTGTTGGTATACTTTTAAACAGACAGGCCTGAGCCTGCTATGAAGAATTAAACAGTAAAGGCCAGTTTCCAGAGACCATCTTTGATTTATGTACATAACAAGGGTCTACCTGGGATAATTAGGTAAGAAAAGGAAATAATGCAACCATATGTGAAAATGAGTAATAAGACAATATTCACAGGTGACATGATCATATATATATAAACTACTAAGGAACTAAAAAAGAATGTATTAGAATAAACAAATGATTTTACCAAACTTTCAGTATATAAGATCAATACATTGTTGTATGCTATTATGTTGCTTCTGACTCATAGTGACTTTGTGTAAGGTTTCTGAGAGCAGTTGGTGAGTTTGAACAGCTAACATGGTGGTTAGCAACTCAGTGCTTATCTTACAGTGTTTCAGATCAATGTACAAATATCAATTATATTTCCATACACTAAAAATGATCAAACTAAAAATGCAATTAAGAAAATAATTCCATACACTACTGTATCAAAAACAGTACAATACTTAGGAATACATTTATCAAAAAAGTATAAAATTGGTGTACTGAAACCTATAAACACTGTTCAAAGAAATTAAAGGCTATCTAAATGAGTAAGTCTCTATGAGTCGGTACCGACTCAATGGCACCTAACAACAACAACAAATGAATAGTTTTGATAGTGTAGTGGTTACAAGTCAGGCAGCTAGTCTCATGATAAGTAGTTCGAAACTACCAGCCACTTTGTGAGAGAAAGATTGAGGCTTTCTGTTCTTGTAAAGATTTACAGCCTTAGAAACCCTATAGAAGGTTGCTATGAGTCAGAACCGACTCCTGGGCACACCACCATCTAAATGAATGAAAACTGGACAAATATTCCATGGTAACAGATTATCACAGTAACAACAAATCGAGCTACAGATTCAGTGTGAACCTTATCAAAATCCCAATGAACTTTTTTCAGAAATTGGTAAGCAGATCATAAAATTTATCTGTAAATATAAGGGAGCTAGACTAGCCCAAACAATTTTACGAAGATTGTTGGAGGACTCACATGTACTACACAGCTACAGTAATCAAAGCAGTGGAGTACTGGTATAAGGCTCCACTAACAGCTCTGTCAAATTGAACTGAGTCCAGAGAGCCCTTCCACAGATGAACAAATTAATCTGGATAAGGATATCATGTAAAAAAGAAAAGATTAGTTTTCAACAAATGGTCCTGGGTTACAACCAAGTATCCACACTGAAAAGAATGAAATTGAACCTTTTCTTCACATCAATGACAAAAATTTTCTCCAACAGGGCGCAGATCTAAAAGTAAAAAAACAATGCAATTCTTAAAAGATAGACATAACTCTTTGTGATCCTGGATCAGCCAATAGTTTCTATACTATTAGATATGACATCAAAAGCTCAAGTAGCAAAAAAAGTAGATAAATTTGAGTAAATCAAAATTAAACACTTTTGTACTATGAATGATACCACCAATAAAGTGAGAATATAATCCAGAGAATGGTAGAAAATATTTGCAAAACATGTAGGTTACCAAGAATTGTAATCGATAACATACAGAATTTTTCAGCCTTACCATTGAAATGACAAATAACCCAATTAAAAATTGGGAAGGGAACTTAAACAGACATTTCTCCAAAGAAGATAGGAAATGTAGATCATAATCACAATGTGAGACTAAATCATATTTTAGAAGATGGCGATAGACAAACTGTCTTCAATACAAAGTATTGGTGAGTTTAGAAACATAGACTCTTGTACGTATATGGTGTGTGACCACTTTGGAAAACATTTTGCCAAACTCTCAAAATGTTAACCATACAGGTAGCCTTATCACCTAACAATTTCACTTACACGTTTTCCACATTTCATACCCAAGAGATATGAAACCTATATTCACACAACTTGTACACAAATTTCCATAGCAACAGTATTCATACTCATACACTAAGAAGGTTAAACAACCGAAATATCCATCAACTAGTGAATGGATCATTCAACATTGGAGTATGTTTATACAATAAAATACTGCTATTGTCATTAAGTGTCGTCAAGTCAGTTCTTACAGACTTACAGTGACTCTGGATAGAGTGACTAACGAGTGGCTGGTGGATTAGAAATGTCAACCTTAGGGTTAACAGTCCATTGATTCTCTAGCAGTGTTAAACCAGAACTCCACATAGAATATTATTCAGCCATAAGAAGAAATGATGTATTGCTGTTGTTGTTAAGTGCCAGTGAATTGGTTCCAACTCACAGCAACCCTATATAGGGTTTCTGAGGAGCATGGGTGAATCTTGATGATATAATGCTAAGTAAAAGAAGCCAGCCACAAAATACTGCATGATTCCATTTACATTAAATGTCTAGAATAGACAAATCTATTGAAGAGGGAAGTCCAAGATATACTGAAGGCACTGGAGAAAAACAAGGCTCCAGGAATTGATGCAACAAATGGAAATATTCCAACAAACTGATACAGCACCAGAGGTGCTCACTCTTCTATGACAAGAAATTTGAAAGACAGTTACCTGACCAGCTGACTGTAAGAAATCCGTATTTGTGCCCATTAAAAAGACAGGTAGTGTAACAGAATGCAGAAGTCATTTAACAATATCATTAATATTACATGCAAGTAATGTTTTGCCAAACCTAATTCAACAAATGGTTTCTGCAGTACATCAACAGTGAATTGCCAGAAATTCAAGTTGGATTCAGTAGAGGACATGGAACAAGAGTTATTACTGATGACCACAGATGGATCTTGGCTAAAAGCAGTGAATGCACGAAAAATGTTTACTTATGCTTTATTGACTACTTACAGTCTTTAGACTGTGTGGATCACAGCAAACTATGGCTAATATTGTGAAGAAGGAGAATGCCTGAACCCTTAATTTTATGTGCTCATGGAGAGCCTATACAAAGATTATAAGTAGCTGTTTGAACAGAATAAGGGGATATGTATGGTTTAAAATCAGGAAAGTTGTGTATGAGGGCTGTATTCTCTCACCATACTTATTCACTCTGTATGCTGAGCAAATAAACTGATTGTTGTTGTTGTTGTTAAGTACCGTGGAGTCGGTTCTGAGTCATAGTGACCCTGTACAGGGTTTCTGAGGCTATAAATCTTTACAGGAGAAGAAAGCCTCATCTTTCTCCCGCAGAACCACTGGTAGTTTCAAACTGCTGACCTTGAGGTTGGCAGCCTGACTCATAACCACTACGGTACCAGAGCTCCTTAAATAAACTGCTAAATTGGATTATTCTATGAAGAAGAAAATGGCATCAGCATGGGAGGAAGACTGTGATATGTAGATGACACAACTTGCTTGCTGAAAGCAAAGGGGACTTCAAGTGTTTACTGATGAAGACGAAAGACTGCATACTTCAGTATGGATTACACCTAGATGTAAAGAAAATAAAAATCTTCACAACTGGATCAGTAGACAACATAATGGTAAATAGAAAAGATGAAAGTTGTGAGAGATTTTGCTTGGATCCACAACTAATATTTATGGAAACATAAGTCAAGAAATCAAATGATGTATTGCACTGGGCAAATACACTGCACAAACTCTTTAAAGGTCTTGTGTACCTTTTTCAAGAGCAAAAAAGTCAGTCTGAGAACAAAGATGCTCTTGACTGAAGCCATGAAATGCATGTGAAACTTAGATAATGAATAAGGAAGGTCTTAGAATTGATGAGCATTCTGGTGTGGTGCTGTGTGAATTAAAGTACTGAACCGCAAGGTTCATTTGAACCACATGGTATTTGGTTAAATCTCACCAGCCGCTCCTTGGAAACCCTATATAGTGTTGCTGAGTAGAAACTTAACAACAATGATAGAATTGATTTATTGTGAAGAATACTGAAAGTACCATGGACAGCCAGAAGAACTCACAAATCTCTCTTAGAAGCAGTACAACCAGAAGAAGCGAGGATGGTGGGACTTTGTTTCTGGTACTTCAGACGTGTTATCAGGAGGGACCTATCCCTGGAGAAGGACATCGTACTTTGTAAAGTAGAGGATTAGTGAATAAGAAAAAGAGGAAGACTGTCTATGAGATGGATTGACATAGTGGAAGCAACAAAGGCCTGAAACCTAACAATTGTGAAGATGGCACAGAACCAGGCATATGAGTCAGGATCAAACCAATGACACCTAACAACATAGACACAGAAAGCAGCTTATTGGTTGCCCTGGTGTGGCACTGTAGAATAAGCACTGGACTGGTAACAGCTCTTACTATACAGGATCGCTATGAGTTGTCCACTGATTCCCCAGGGCTAAACAACAGGGCAGAAAGAGGGAAGAAGCGGTGGTTGAAGGGGTAGATCGGGAAGTGATTTCTAATGCGTGAGGAGCATCTTTTGGGCATTATGAAAATATTCTAAATTTATAGATTCTGATTGTTACACAACTTGGTGAATGTACTATAACCACTGAGTTATTCATTTTGTTTTGTTGTTGTTAAGTGCCATCGAGTCGGTTCCGACCCATAGTGACCCTGTATAGGGTTTCTGAAGAGTGGCAACCTTGCAGTTCAAAGAGCTTTGCAGTTACTTTACATGGGTGAATTTATGGTCCATTAATTATATCTCATTAAAGATTTTTTAAAAAACCATGATGTTTTAAAACCATGGCATTCTAATATGTTTTAGAATACAATTTCACACACATTATATCATTCACCAATTTCTTTTAGGTTTATTACACAAAGCTGGCCATATTTGTACCTTTATCCATGTTATTTTCTAGTACATAATAGTCACTAGTCAAAATTGCTATATTCCCAACCTGAAACACATTACATAAACCTTTGTGACTGAGTTCTTCTTTAGAGTCTCTATTAGCACTTTTCAGGTAATCACCTAACATCTTTACATACCTTCCCACTCCCAGATACCACCTTCATGTTTTCAAATGTCTGTTGTCCATTTTCACTTGCAGTTTTTGCTGCATCTCAATGCTTGTATCAAATCCACCTCGTCACCTAGCTGACAAAGTTGCTGTCTTTAATCAAATCCCACTGGAACTCAGGGATCCTCTTTTCTCCAGGGTTATGAGCACAGAACTCTGAAGTCAGTATCTATGTTTTTTCCTCCCTTCATACCCAGTTACCAGTCTTGTCAAATCTTTTGGTACCTCTCTTACCTGTCCTTCACTTTCTATTTCTACTCCATCAGCCTCACACTTGATTACCACACAGCTAAGTTATTTCCTTACCTTTTCCCCTTCCTATACTTTTCACCTCTTTTCTTCACTCCGACTCACACTAATATACACACATGCATACACAAAGGTGTCAAAAATGATCCTTACTCCAGTTATATTAAATTGCCCATCCACGTCCACAGCAGATGACAACATTGAGCATGCACATGAAATGATTCTGCCAAGTAAATGAGTGACAGTAGATTATGTGGCAAATCATTTGTAAATCAGCCGGGGCTCTGTCTATGAAATAATCTACATCAGACTTGGGTTTCGAGAAATTTGTGCGAGGTGTGTGTTGAAACAACTGACGGAGGAGCATAACAGAAGCGTCCAGACATCTGCAAACACAATTTGGACCTATACTCAAAATAAGGTTACTGGTGATGAGACACGGATTCATCACTATGAGCCTGACAATGAATGGAAGAGTACAAAATGGAAACATCCTCAATCAATGACCAAGAAAAAACTCAAACGTCAACTACCAACTGGAAAATTGCTGCTTATAGTTTTCTAGGATTCTCAAGGGCCAGGAATGGGGAAAGTTTCAATAATCAATAGTGTTCACTATGGTGGCATGCTCACTGAAGAGCTGAAGGCTAAATTCCAGATTAAATGCAGAGGACTGATAACCAAGGGCTTTGTGAACTTGTATGATGATGCACAGCCACACACATCTGCCCACACTGTTGACACTCTGCAAAAACTTTGTTTTGAGGTGTTAAGTATCCTTCCTATAGTACTGATCTTTTTCCATCAGATTTTTACCTGTTTGGTCCCCTGAAAGCAGTCCCTTGAGGATGAAGATTCACCTTTGATGAAGACATTAAGGGCAGCGGTGCGTTCATGACTTACAGCTCAGCATAAAAGAGTTTTTAATAAGATAATATGAAAGCTTGTTGATAGATGGACAAGGTGTATTGCAAAGCAAGGTGATTCTATTGAAAAATAATATATTTGTCTTTTCTAAAAGTTGATTAAAATTAATTCTAAACTCACCAGCCGCTCCTCAGAAACCCTATACAGGGCTGCTATGAGTCAGAACCAACTCAATGGCACTTAAGAAAAATAATACCAACAGCCAGAGTACAGATAATTTTTCTCACCCCTGTGTGTGTGTGTATTTGTATATATAATACAAATCATTAAAATATGTGTTTCTTACTGGAAATTTTTAATTCAAAAAGCATTCAATAGTTCCTTGTTGCCTATTAGCGTAATTT
Organism: Chrysochloris asiatica; assembly: GCF_000296735.1. Lineage (NCBI taxonomy): Eukaryota > Metazoa > Chordata > Mammalia > Afrosoricida > Chrysochloridae > Chrysochloris > Chrysochloris asiatica. Next base: position 15,139,511 of record NW_006408547.1, on the reverse strand, counting down.
CAGGTACTTTGGTATGTAAAGGCCTCCATACACTGGCCTGGAGGCTGGTGTGGCACTGCAACATAATGTGCTAGACCACAAAGTCAGTTTGAGCCACCAAGGTTGGTGGTTCAAACTCACCAGCTGCTCCTTGGAAACCCTATCCAGGGTGGATGTGAGTTGGAACCAATGGCACGTGACAACAATAACATATACTGGCCTCATTTCTACCCTAGTGTTGTTGCTGTCAAGTGTCATCAAGTCGATTCCAATCCATAGCAACCATGTATAGGTTTTCTGAGGAGCGGCTGGTGAGCATAAACTGCCGACCTTATGGTTCAAACCAACTTTGCAGTCAAGCACATTAAAACACAGCACCACACCCGGACTCTTTTCTAGTATTCCACAATTATTAAACCCTCTGTTGTTATTGTTGTTATGAATCACTACGCTGGTCAACTTTTCTCTAATCGCATCCTGAAATACATCTAGGTTCAGGATATCTGCAGATAACCATTTATCTTCCACTCGACATTGGAGAAGTGCTTGAATCCCAGTTCCACCATGTATTAGTGTAATGATTCTCCTGTGGAAGCTGCAAAGCCTTCCTTAATTTGTACTTCTTCATCACAAAATGGCAAGATAACACCTACTTTATGGGACTGTTTTAAGAATTAAATAACATAATATAGAATCCATCATGGTACCTTAAGTATACTTGGAACTCTAGAGGTGGCAGTTATTTTTTGTTATTGTTATCATCAGAATGAACATTATGGTCACTTCTAAACATAAACATTTGAAATTAAATATGTCATAATTAATATCTATATAATTATGACATTGGATATTCTGATAGAAATAAGCCCTCATTCTACAACAATGCTCCTCAAGCTGTATAAAAAACTTATTTATTTTCATTTAATTAACAACAAATGTATAGATTATTAATTTAAAGGACCAGGCAAGCTTTTGTTTGGTATTTTGTCTGCGCTGTGTGAGGTCACCAGGAGCCAGGGCCCATGCAAAGGGCAGCTAATGATGATTATGAGTAGAATGCAAGTCATCATACAAGTTCTCCATCCAAGCTATCCCATAATCTCTGTAATGAAATGAATCCACTGATCACCAAGGCAGTTGTCACAGAAATTCCATATTGGTGTAAACATTTCTAAGCACATATGGCTAAGGCCTGCATGAATCACAGAGAACTAAGAGCAATACATGGGCAAGGGCAAACACTGGTCCGTGGAAGGAAATCAAAATAACATAATTTTGTACAAAGCTATTTATAATGCAAATGCCTAGGTAGTTTGCATAGTAAGTTTCTTAGAAATGGAATTTATCACTAATTGTCATATCCTGAAAATTTGTATCAAATGAAATGTGTGTATTACGACAGTGGTTTTTAAATGAATAATCTCCTATTTCTATTCTTCCCATCTTTCCTAACGTTCGGCTAAAGTTGAAATACCGTCTGCAAAGAAGTTTACCTGTGAAGCTAACATTAAAAACTCCTTGGAAACCCTATATAGCATGGCTCTGAGTTGGAACCAACTTGACAGAATTTAACAACAACAACAGGTGATTATAGACTCAGAAACGCCACAAACATTGATGGAGTGGTATTGTGTTTAAAATTATTTTCCTTGTCTCCTGGGATTCCATTTTGAATTGTCTTACTAATTTCAAACTGGAAAATATTTTCATTATTCAGAGAGTAAATTGGCAGTAAGAGGATTTATTTTATGTACTTACTAGAACAACGTAGGTTATTTAGTATTTTGAATATGCATTTTCCCTAAGAAACAGTTAACAGCAGTCACATACGAAAGAATTTGTGCATGATTAGTACAAAACACAATTTGATATATAGAATTATTTTAATGTGTTCATAGCTTCAAATAGGTATCAGTACGCAAACCACAATGTTTGGCTATGAAACAAAAGAAAAAAAACATTTTACAATACCGAACCTCAGTTTGAGTAACAAGCATTTCTAGCTTTTCAGAAGAAAAGTCAAGGGCTTCACATGTAACCACTAGAGAGCCATGGAAATATTCAGGCCATATCGTGTTAATCCAGAGAGTTTCATTTATCTCCCAAAATGAACTGCATTGTCAGCAACCGTTTTGGCAGAATCTGGCAAACATTGCCCTTGGAAGTCTATGCCATGAGAATAAGAGAGAGCAAATATTGGTTTCTGTGTGTCATTGAGTCCTGCTCTTCTATTCTCTAAGTTGAATTAATGGGAACAGAGGCAGTCCTCCGTATGTACGGGACTCTCAAGGTCAGACCTGCTCTCATTTGAAGCTAAATGTGCTGATAAAAACAATGTCTTAACATGAGCTGCAATTTAATATCAGATAATTGCACTTGGTGAAGTGGAGGGTCAGCGACAAAGAGGAAGACACCTCCCCCAAAAAGGAGTGGATTAGCACAGTGGCAACAGCTAGGGCCTCCAGTGTAACAATTGTTTGGATGGTGCAGCCCTGGGCAGTGTTCCATTCTGTTGTGAATACAGTAACTAACTTAAAGTCAAGGAGCTAACTCCAAGGCACCTAACAACAATAATTGTACTTTAACCATTAACACATCACTGATAGATCTTTCCTTGTTCTGTAGTACTTTCAGCAACCTTAGAGTGTTGACAAAGTCCTATAATATGTATTATGAGTTAAAAAAAAAAAAAAAGAAGAAAACAATCCACCTGCATTCTATCAGAGTTCTCACACTAATCAACCTATCATAAAGGACCATATTGAGCAACTTCAGGACATTCTTCTTACAGGGTAACACTGTATACTAGTCATGCTGAGAATGAGTTGTGAATACAATGAAATAATATACCATGTGAAGAAATTATTTTTATAAGGCCCAGTCAAAGGATTTTAGACACTAAAATGGTAAAACTTAGACTTAAGCCTATTTTTTTTCACTTTTGATATTTACACTATCCAATGCAAAGGGTAATTTGCGAATGTTTTCCAAAAGTATACACTAGAACTTTCATTTAATTACAAATATTTTATTACATGTTACTTTAAAAGTCATTTCTCTAAGAACATTCATGTAAAATAAGCAAATAAAAGCAGTTCAACTTCAAAGATACATAACTGAAAATGTTAATCAAAAATTAAAATTCTTACTTAGCTCTCCAAATTTAAATGCATGAAAAGATACCTGTGTTGCTCGAAATAAGTATAAAATATATATTACATAACAGCATAAAACTAGTATAATATACTTAATTTTCAAACACCATCTCACTGTAATACCTGTAGTAAATATTTAATATCATATTCATCATATATGTAATATAAAATTGCAGTTTCCTACCAGAAATTTTATCCTGACAAATTTGGCTTGATCATATTCCTGTATACAACTGAATCAATTTCACACACATTCACCTCCCTGTCTCTGGGAGGTGGTCCATTCATTGGTTTGATATTGCCATAGCAACTCTGCAACATGGTAACACGCCAGCCAAGCTCTGCTATTCAAGTATCAGTATATGGTGAATGGCTGTCATGTGAACACACAGAACCACAGAACTTTGCCTTTATACATATTGGTCCTTGTTATGCTCTTACTTAGTCTGATAGTTTAGTATTACTATTTTAATCTCAATTAATGATAATTCAGTGGTATAAATGCAAAACTAAGGTGATTTTTTTTTTATGTTGCAGAGCACATTACAAGTACATATTTAGAATTTAATGGCATTATGCCTTAATGAAAAAGGCATAATTTAAATGATATTACCATTACTATAAAATTTTGGGATAAGAACTGAACTGCTAACCGTAAGGTCGATAGTTCAATCCCATCTGCTACTCTTTGGAAGCTCCACACAGAGTGGTTATGAGATGGAACTGACATTACGGTACTTAAAAAAACCAACATAAACGTTGTTGTTGTTGTGAAGTGCCATCCAGCTTGAACCACCAACCTTGTAGGTCACACCGACGTTGCAGTCCAGTACATTAAGTCAAGGTAAACACAAGTGTACCTTGACAATTTTTAAGCAACTAATTCTTAGGTTGGTAATCTGGTCATAAAATTATACTTTCAAATAAAAGGCAGTAAAATTAAAGCTTATGATTGCTAATGGTATAAATTTTGGTGGTACTGAATCTAACTGGGATAGTAATTACCACCTTTAGGAAATATCAGCACAGAGTGAAGAAACATCAAACATTTCATCAGTTAATGTCTTCATTCATCTGTGAGGAGGGGCAGCCATAGGTACACTAAACTGTGCTCACAGATATGAGAACAAATGAAAAACATTATGGATTTTCGCACTAGCCAAGGACAGGATAATAAACATGTCTTGGAGTATGAAATGTCCTCATCTCAGCAGATAAGTGCATTCAAAATCACAACCCGGAGACTTTTGTAGCAAGTCCTTTACACGGAGGCAGAAGGAGCAGGAGGCAGGGGACAGCTTCTCCAGCAGGGCCTAGAAAAAAATTCCCAAGGGGATTTCTCTAAGTTTTACAGTCAACCTTTGGAAGTAGGGCAGGGATTCTTCTAGCCTCTCTGGGTTGTCTCTTCCCTCAGGCTGCTGTGACCATTTTGTTTTCAACAGATTTTATCTGCATACAATTTAAGGAACTTTACACTGATTTTTTTTTTTTTCTCTCTCTCTCTCTCCAAAGCTGCAAATCTCCTCTGAAAATATCCCGCTGTGGTTTCCACACCTCAGGGTGCTCAGATATCAATAAACAGCTCTACTCTTAATTCAAAGTGGAGCAAAGGAAGCTAAACAAAGATCAGGCCTTTTCATTTGTCTCTTCCCACTGTGAGAAGGAGGAAAGAGAGGGAGACTTTCCCTAAGCCAAATTAGAATAGAAAGGAGTCAGGGAACCAGCAGGAATCATGGAAACCAACATAACAGTTACATTTAAAACAGATAAACCCCTCAAAGTGAAGACTGCATAGGAAAGGAAAGGATCCCTGGGCTAGTGTGAGGAAGTGAAGTCCTCTTGCAGCTCTGTAGGATCAGCACTGGACTGCTAACTGTATGGTCACCAGTTCAAACCAACAGCTGCTCCTTGGAAACCTTATTCAGGGTCATTATGAGTCCAAATTGACTTGATGACACTTAACAGCAGTGTGTTGATAGAGGATAACCCCTGAACCGCAATCACAAGGTTGGTAGTTGAAACCCACCATATTTATTTAAACATGAATGTAAATATGTTAATTTATACTGTTTTATTGCCAATTACAGAATTGGCAATAAAATGTAGTAAACATTAACAAAACATAAATGTGTCATACAACAATTTCTTCACTACACCAATAATAGTTCAACAGGAATCTTGGTGTGGCACTGTGCGAAGAGAACTGGATTGATAACTGCAAGGTCTATGGTTCAAATCCACCAGCTGTTCCTGTAGAAAGTGCCCTCTAACTAGGGTCCAGGGTCTACTGGGGCAACCAGTATCTCAGCAGACTTCCAAGTCTTCAGACACAGTCAGAGAGAACTTTTGCTTATGCGTTCCATTTCATTTTTGACAACTTCCAATTTTCTTAGATTCATACTTCATTCATTATTAATGGATGTTTATAGCTGTTTCTTCACATTTTGAGTAGTGCCTCATCAGCAAATGCAGGTCCCGAGGGCTTTACTCCAGTCATGTCATCAATTTAAGGAGGCAGCTCTTCCCCAGTCGTATTTTGAATGCCTTCCAATATGAGGGGCTCATTTTCTGGCACTATGTCTGATGATATTCTGGTGCTCTTCTTCATGTTTCAGTATTCAATATTCTGGTGCTGACTGTGTTCTACTGCTGTCCATGTTTTTAGTGGTTAAATATTCAGAGGTAGTCTGTGTCTCCTTCTTCCTAGCTGAAACTTGTCTACCATGGGAGACCCTGCTGGTATTTAAAAAACCAGTGGCATAGCTTCCAGAATCATAACAACGCACAAGCCACCACAGTATGACACAGCAACAGATGAGTTAGGGATCTTTGCAGGACTAGAAGGCCTCATGTTCTCCCACGGAGCAGCTGGAGGGCTTGAACTGTGGACCTTGTGGTTCTCAGTACAGTGCTTATCATATGAAGCCTGCACCCCCTTATATAGGGATCAATATTATACATTCAGAAAGTCTCTATTTAGACCTTCACTTTCTAAGGGACTTGAGTGATGGGCTGCTAATGGAAGGATTGGCAGTTCAACCACACCAGCTGCTTCACAGGAGAAAGATGAGGCTATTTTTGGAAAGATTTACAGCCTCAAAATATGTAGGGAGCAGTTCTCCTCTGCTCTGTACAGTTACCAGGAGTTAGAATCAACAAAATAACAGTGCGTTTCCTTTTAGTTTTTTATTGCCACATAGTGATAAAATTAAATAAGAAAATGCATGTGTAATACTCAAGATTTGATTTGCAGAACTACTTTTACCATCATAAAAGCTAGTGCTGATTCAGCAAGCATTTCAGCTGCTTTATTCTGAATACACTATTTATGTATCTTCACCCTGCCTACTTATATAATTGAAATTTTTTCATTTCTTTTAAATATACATATCATTACCTACTTTGAGGAGTGCTATTGTTATTGCTCTGAAGCACTGTTAAGTCAATTCTGATCCATGGTAACCTAATACAGCGTTTCCAAGAAACAGCAGGTAGGTTTGAACTTCCCATCTTGTGGTTAGCAGTACAGCGGTGATACTGCAGCACCTCACCAGGTGTCCTTGAAGAATGTAATCAGCGGCTATTCTTTTCTACCTCAAGTAAGTGACTGCAGTGTTGCTCAAACTATGGGTCATGAAACCATTTTAGTGAATAATAACTGGTATCATTTATATACAGTATAGTTCTGGTGTGGCACTGTTAGATCAGTGCTGGACCACAAGGTCAGTTTGAACCGCAAGGTTGGTAGTTCAGACTCATCAGCTGCTCCTTGGAAACCTTATACAGGGTCATTATGAGTCGGAACTGACTCAACAGCACTTAGAACAACAACAGTTTGTAAAAGTCTTTCGGAGAAGGAAAACTCAAATATTTTCCACTAAGAGCTCTGGTAGCGTAGTGGTTACGAATCGGGCTGCGAACCTTAAGGTCAGCGGTTCGAAACTACCAGCTGCTCCGCGGGAGAAAGATCAGGCTTTCTACAACCGTAAGGATTTACACCCTCGGAAACCCTGTACGGGGTCGCTATGGGTCGGCTCTGACTCAAAGGCACTTAACAACAACAACAAGAGCAACCAGTAGAAACGTGACAAGGCCATAGCCAGGCAAATGTGGGAAACTGAGAAGACTCCAAAACCATGGCAGTCCATTAAATTCCAACTCTCAAACTTTTCACTGTATTTGAAAATATCAGTCATTCTCATTTAGTAAGACAAGTATTTTTGTTGTTGTTAAACTTCTGTTCCAATTACACAAGGGGGAGGGGAGTCGGAGAAGTAGCCCTGGTGGTGTAGTGGGTTACAAGCTGGGCTGCTTAGCATAAAGTCAGCAGTTCAAATCTCCTAGCCACTCCACAGGAGAGAGATGAGGCAATCAACAATCAACTCCCATAAGGATTTACAGCCTTGGAAACCCTACCCTATATGAGTTGAAACTGATTTGATAGCACACAACCACCACTACCACCATTATGTGTATGCTGTTGCTGTTGTTCAACTATAGCAAAAACAAAACAAAAAAACCAAAAAATCTATGTTAGATTACTCCATAATCTAAGCAGTTTGCATGTGTTAGATAAAAATCTAGATTTCTTGCTGGATATTATGAAAGACTATCACCAAAACACTAGTGGAGACCACTCATTTTTAGATAAAAGATTTGAGAAGTTAGTGTATCTGGCAAATAGCAATAGTTCTCAAAATAGTAGATAATAATAAGCACACAACTACACTTGAATGAAAGGCAAAACTAATGATTTAGAATGAAAGTCACAACACAATAGCTCAAGCAACTTAAAACAAACATTCTGAAACAGGTATTTCTAGAAAAGATAAGGAAGCCACTACTGAAGTTGAAATGTTGCCTTCAAGGAAGACCAAGGAAAAGAAGTGAAACGATATTTTTTTTTAATTGTTAAGAGTGACATGACAGGGTAGTTATCAGAATTCAAATGAGAAAAACATTAAGAACGAAAAGTAATGGCATTAACTATTGACCTTGAGGTGAGAGAGAGAAGAGGAAGAGCTCACTGATCTGAAGTTTAGGAAGATGTGTGCACTCATGAGCCCAGCTGGTCTGAAGTGCAGGGAGGTGTGTGTGAACTCCCAAACTTGCAGCTAGTACCTATTTGAACTTGCTTGGATGACTAGTTGACTATAACTCAAACCAAGGAAGATAAAGATGTTTGATATGGAGGACAATTTGATGAACTAGACTCTTGCCTATGAATGTAGTGACTGAAAATTCCAACCAGAATAGAAGGATTCTTCATATCAAGAGCAACCTTGTTTCCACAGTGTACAGGGTTGATAAGGACAAGAAATTTAGACATTAGCTATCAAAAACGTGAGGGCTACAAAGGCATGAAGTGGCTGTCTTACAAGCCTTCATAAGTGTGCTCAGTTGCAGAATGAGGTAAAAGAGACGGACACACAGAGAGAGCAGAAAGGATAAGAAAACAAGATCCTTCAGTATGCTGTCTACCAGAGACATATCCAAAAGATGCAACCAGTCTAAATACCATCAACAGATGCATGGTTAAACAAGGTTTGGTACAAACACACAATGGAATACCACAAAACTTTGAAGAGTGATGAAGAATTTGTGAAATACCTCATATGGTTGAAGCTGGAGGACAATATGTTGAGTGGAATTAGTCAATCACAAGAGGACAAATATTGTCTGACACCAATGTTGTAAAGAGTCACACTCAAAAATAAGTTTTCTTGAAAAAGAGAAAAGGAATGCCATTGATATATCATTTCTGTCTTTTTAGTCAAGTCAAGGCCACAATGATTTTAATCAATTTTAACAGGCTAGAAACAAAGAAAGCTTACCCTAATAATCCAAGAAAATGCAAGAAGCTTCATAGAAACATAAAGGAAATCCAATGCTGCATGAAATTTGAAAGAGTGTAGCAGCTTTGGAACATTGGAGCACATCAGTGATGTTAAAACTCGAATTCAGAACCACTGCCAAAGGAGATGGCTTCAGCACAAGCACCTAGTGTCAAAACACTTTCCCCTTGGTTCATGGAGCCTACAAGTCACATGAGCAAATTAAAGCAGGAAGCACAGGGAAAAACTAGTGTCATGGTACGATCCATATGGTAGCTGAGAGGACTGTGCTAGTTAGTACACATCAACTGTCTTTGGGGACTTCTGGAAATGCTGGAGAAGGCACACTCTTGAAGTAGAATCAGAATATTTGCAACTGGAGGTGGAAGCAAAACTAGAAAACACTGTTATTAAAACCATACCTCAAATTTGTACCCTAGGAATAGCTCAACCTGGGATAACTCCGAATACCAACAGACAAAAGACAAAATGTCTGCCCCCGAGCTGTTGCCAGTATAATGGGAGAGAAGGAAACAGTAAACATAAAATTATAGTAAGGTATAATTAAAGATTATGACACATGTAAGCAAATGAAACACTATCTGTAGGGCATCTAACCCAGGTTTGTAGGATCTGGGAGAAGGAGTCAAAATGGTTAAGTCCTCATATGACTAACCAAAAGGTTGGCAGTCCCAATGATCACAGCCTTGAAGACCCTATTCAGCATTTCTACTCTTCACAGGGGGAGTAAGCCAGATTCAGAATGAGCTTGTTATGTTAAGTGCCGTCAAGTCGGTTCCGACCCATAGCGAACCTGTACAGGGTTTCCGAGGGTGTAAATCCTTACGGGAGTAGAAAGCCTCATCTTTCTCCCGCGGAGCGGCTGGTAGTTTCGAACCGCTGACCTTAAGGTTCACAGCCCGATTCGTAACCACTACGCTACCAGAGCTAGATGCCACCAAACAACCATAGTAAGGAAAACTTCCTGGAGAGAAAGCTGTATGAACAAGGCCTTAAAGGTTGAGTGAAAGTTAGTCTGTGAAAGGGAATGCATAGAGATGTGACAGAATGCTCCATTCAGAATGAAGAGCATTGCTAAGTTATGAGGACATATATGCGGTGTATACACACTCGTCTGTCACTTTGTCATATTCTGGTGGCTTGTATGTTGCTGTGATGCTAAAAGTTGTACCATTGGTGTTTCAAGGTCACTCATGGGGAACAGGCTTCAGTTGAGATTTGAGAACTTAAGAAAGGCTATGATGGAGCACCTGGTGATCTAACTGTAAAAAAACACTGACTTAGTACTGTGCATAAGGTCGCTATGAGTCGGTACCTACTCAATGGCACCTAACAACAACAACAACTATGAATACAATAAGTCCAAAAGAGCCAAAATATAACCTTGAACATATCCCACCTGAATCTAGAGATCATCTAAAGAACAGAGTTGATTTATCAGACACTAAAAACTGAAATCCAGATGAGTTGTGGGATGATACCAAGAACATCATACAGGAAGAAAGCAAATGGTCATTAAGAAGACAAGAAAGAAGAAAGAAAAGACCAAACTGGGTGTCAGAAGAGACTCTGACACTTGCTTTCTAGTATAAAGATGCTGAAACAAATAGAACATTTGAGGAGTTAAATAGAAAATTCTAAAAGGCAGCTCGAGAAGACAAAGTCAAATATTATAATAAAATGTGCAAAGACCTGGAGTTAGAAAACCAAAACAAAATAACATTCTCAGCATTTCTTAAGCTGAGGGAACTAAAGAAAAACTTCAAGCCTCAACTTGCAATATTGTTGGAATCAGCAAAGAACACGGCTCTGGGAATTGATGAAATACAAATTGAAATCTTTCAACAAAACAATGCAGCACTGGAAGCACTCACTCAACTATGCCAAGAAATTTGGAAGACCACTACCTGGCCAAATAGCTGGAAGAGATCTGTATTTATGGCGAATCCAAAGAGAGGTGACCTAATGGAATGTGGAAATCTTCAGACAATATGATTAATATTGTATGCAAGTAAAATTTTGCTAAAGATGATACAAAAATAACTGCAACCATACATGGACAGAGAACTTCCAGAGGTTCGAGCCAGATTCAAAACAGGACGAGGAATGAGGGATATCATTGCTGATGTCAGATGGATCTTGGATGAAAGCAGAGAATACTAGAAAGATGTGAACCTACACTTTAATGACTATGCAAAGGCTTCTGATTGTGTGGATCATGACAAGCTATGGACAACATTGCAGAGAATGAGTATTCTGGAACATTTAATTGTACTCATGAAGAAGCTGTACACAGACCAAGAGGCAGCTGTTCGAACAGAACAAGGAAACACTGGATGATTTAAAATTAGGAAAGGTGTGTGACAGGGTTATATTCTTTCACCATATTTATTTATTCTCTATGCTGAGCAAATAATATGCGATCCTGGATTATATGAAGAAAATGTTGGCATCAGGATTGGAAGAAGACTCATTAACAACCTTGCTTGCTGAACATGAAGAGGATTTAAAATACTTACTGATGAAGATCAAAAACCACAGCCTTTGGTATGGACTGCACCTCAGTGTAAAGAAAGCAAAAATCCTTACCACTGGACCAGTAAACGACATCCATATAAGTGGAGAAAAGACTTCATTTTGCATGGATCAACCATCAATACTCATGGAAGCAGAAGTCAATAAATTAAATGATATATTGCATTAGGAAAATCTGCACAAGCCCTGTTTAAAGTATTTAAAAGCAAAGATGTAGTTTGATGACTAAGCTGTGCTTGACCCAAGCCATACTTATTTTCAATAATCTATATTCACACGAATATTGGGCAATAAATAAGGAAGACCATAGAAGAATTGATTCATTTGAGTTATGGTGTTGGAGGAGAATATTAAAAGTACCATGGATGGCCAAAAGAACAAATCAATCTATATTGGAAGAAATACAGCCAAAATTCTCATTAGAAGCCAGGTTGGCCAGACTTTGTCTCTCATACTTCGGGCATGTTCTCAGGAAGGACCATACCCTAGGGAAGGGTATCATGTTTGGTAAAGTGGAGAGTCTGGGAAAGAGAGGAAAGACCCTTAACAAGAAGGCTTGGCACAGTGGCAGCAGAAATGGGCTCAAACGTAGCAGCAATTGTGAGGTTCACACAGGACCAGGGAGTATTTTGTTCTGTTTTACCCACTCAATGGCATCTAACAATAATAACAACTATGAATACGAGAGGAACATGTCTTGGCAGAAGTACAGCCAGAATGTCCCTTAGAATTCAGGATGGCAATACTTTCTCTTGTGTACTTTGGACTTCTTATCTGGGGGATCAATCCCTGGGAGGATATCATGCTTGGTAAAGTAAATGGTCAGTGAAAAAGAGAAAGACCCTCAATGAGACAGATTGAGACACAATGGCTGCAGCAATGGGTTCAAACCTAGCAATGACTGTGAGGGCAATGTAGGACCAGGCTGTTGCGGACCGTGTAAGACTGGTCAAAGGTTCGAGGTCCTATAGGCCCGAGTGTAACAAATGAGGCCTCTGGCAGTTAATGGCAAATTGCTTTCATCTTAATATTCAGTTATATATATTAAATTAATACACGGAGCCTTTGAAAATCCACAGATAAATGTGATATTTTCCTAAAGCCGAGACTAAAGGTTGCAAGGTTAAACCTTTCTCCAAAGGAT
>NW_006408547.1:15125612-15126373 GCF_000296735.1 Chrysochloris asiatica | reverse complement strand
CTCGTGAACAACACAACTATGTCGAGGTCAGTCCCCGACACCAGGCAGTGTTTCATTCTTTTGTACATGAGTTGGAACCTACTTGACAATACAAAATAACAAAATGTCATGGATATATGCATTTGAAGATATGTATTTGAGAAAGTATTTGATAATATCTCATTCTGATAAAAAGGCAAGATACATAAACTGATTGGATTATTATTTTTTTTTCACTTAAGCTATAAATAAGAGTTATAAAAGATCACTCTTTTCAAGATGGCAGATCAGGTAGACATGCAGTGAGGAGCTCTGTCGGCAACAACAAAGAATACCAGACCAAGCAGGCTCATAAGATGGTGCTAGAACTCTGAACCACATATAAAGGACTATTTAGAACCTTAGAAGGTGTACAGCTAGTGGAATTTGTAGCAGAAGTTAAGAAATCCATTGCTTTCTAATTCAAGATGCTCAGCTACTCCCAGAGCCACCATCGTGGGAGAGACCAAGTGGGGGAAGGATCAGAGCAGCCATGGACGCCTGACAGAACCACGGAGATAAAGGTATGGACATTCTTTTTTTTTTTTTTTGGTATCTGTTCATTTGTCTCTTGCTGGCTGCGCACCTCCTAGCACCTCCATTCTGGTGACTAGAGGGGGTGCCTCAGCTAATGGAGACCCCACCCCTATGCCTGGAGGGTTCTACTATGCTTGCACACTGATCTCTAAATTTAAAGTGACAGTTTCCACTTAAAAGCAAATGGCCACCACTCATCTGTCAGC
>NW_006408547.1:15112199-15124114 GCF_000296735.1 Chrysochloris asiatica | reverse complement strand
GGGGAACTGAAGAAAAAAATTTAAGCCTCAACTTTCGCTATTGAAAGATTCACTGGGCAAATTATTGAATGATGCAGAAAACATCATGAGAAGATGTAAGGAATACACAGAGTCACTATACCAAAAGAAAACTGTTAATGTTCAACCGTATCAAGAGGTTGCATATGATCATGAGCCAATGACCCTGAAGGAGGAATTCCAAGGTTCAATGAAGGAATTGGCAAAGAACAAGGCACCAGGAATCGATGGAATAAAAATTGAAATCTTTCAAGAAAGTGAGGCAGCACAGAAGGCACTCACTCATCTCTGCCAAGAAATTTGGAAGACAATTATCTGTCTGACTGATTGGAAGAGATCCACATTTGTGCCCATTCCAAAGAGAGGTGACCCAATGGAATGTGGAAATCATCGGACAATATCTTCACATCCCATGTGAGTAAAGTTTTGCTAAAGGTAATACAGAAACAGTTATAATCCTACATTGACAGAGAACTTCCAGAGGTTCAAGCCAGATTCAGAAGAGGCTGTGGAACGAGGGATATCACTGCTGATGTCCGATGGATATTGGATGAAACCAGAGAATATCAGAAAGATGCTTACCTGTGCTTTATTGACTACGCAAAGGTTTTCGATTGTGTGGATCATGACAAGCTATGGACAACATTGTGAAGTATGAGTATTCTGGAACACTTAATTGTGCTCATGAAAAATCTGTATCTGGACCAAGAAGCAGTTGTTGGAACAGAACATGGGAACACTGAATGATTTAAAATTAAGAAAGGTGTGTGACAAGGTTGTATTCTTTCACCATACTTATTTAACGTGTATGCTGAGCAAATCATCCGAGAAGCTGAGTTCTATAAAGAAAAATGTGGCATCAGGATTGGAGGAAGATTCATTAACAATCTGCGATATGTAAATGATACAACCTTGCTTGCTGAAAGTGAAGAGGACTTAAAACATTTACTGATGAAGATCAAAGGGCACAGCCTTCGGTATGGATTACATCTCAATGTCAAGAAAACAAAAGTCCTTACCACTGTCAAGGACTTCATTCTTCTTGGATCAACTATCAACTCTCACGGAAGCAGCAGTCAAGAGATCAGACGATGTATTGCATCAGGCAAATCTGCTGCACAAGACCTTTTTAAAGAGTTGAAGAGCAGAGATGTCAGCTTGAGAACTAAGGTGCATCTGACCCAAGCCATGGTATTTTCAATAACTGCATATACATGCAAAAACTGGACAGTAAATAAGGTAGACCGTAGAAGAATTCATGCTTTTGAGTTATGGTACTGGAGGACAATATCGAAAGTGCCTTGGGCTGCCAAAAGAACCAACAGATCTGTGTTGGAAGAAGTACAGCCAGATTGCTCCTTGGAGGACAAGATGGCCAAACTTCGTCTCTCATACTTGGGACATTTTGTCAGGAGAGACCAGTCGCTGGAGAAGCATATCATGTTTGATAATGTAGAGGGTCAGAGAAAAAGAGGAAGGCCTCCAACTAGATGGATTGGCCAAGTGGCTACAGTGATGGACTCAAACGAGGCAACAGTAATGAGGTTAGCCCAGGATCAGGCAGTTTTTTTTTTTTTTCTGCTGTGCATAAGGTCGCTATGGGTCAGTACCGACTTGATGGCACCTAATAACAACAACAACAGGAAATAAAATGTTTGTTGGTGTTAAGTGCCACTGAGAAGGTTATGACATATAGTGACCCAGTAGAATGTTCACAAGCCTTTAAATCTTTACAGGAGCAGAAATTTTCATCTTTCTCCCACAGAGTGGCTGGTGGGCTCACATGGTCAACCTAGTGATTAGCAATCCAGCACCACCAGGGTTCCAATAAGATGGTAATTTATGGGATATAGACAAAGCATACAGGATAAGTTAAGTATAAGTAATGTGTAAACAAGACTGTGCAACAGAGTCTTGAACAAAGGTTAGGAAAGTGTAAGGCATGCAAGCAAGACATAGTACTAAATTACAGTCTACGTAGCCTTAAATATAGCTAACTCTTGGTGACACCCAGAATGTCCCCATTCTGACCTTACATGTGTATGCCCCTAAAAAATTACATGAAGAACCCTGAGTGTTCAGCAGGCTAATGGGTAGGCGATAGCTGTGATCAGAAGAGACTGCTATCTCATAAGAGGAAGTGTATGTCATTAACCCAAAGCAATTTATGTCCATGATCCTCTCATGAAAACATTAACTTGAATCCTTAAAGCCACATCTTCATAAGTTTCCAAGTTCTCAAGTACTGTGGTCTTTCTGCCTGCTTCTACCATATTTCAAACATAATTAACTTACTCATATCTTTTCCTTTGCTTCTTGTACTACATTTTAATTTGTGTTAGTTAACAGAGTGATTGCCATTGCAATCTGATGTGTGAGCTTCTTTTCTGTTCTGTGACCTAGATCTGTGCCAACCTAGATGATAGTGTATTTGGAAGCCATCACTGCATCATGATTGTTTCCCAAATAACAGCAAAGGAAATTTAGTGTGACTCCAATATTAGAAGTTAGTTGGAATGTTAAGAAAACTAGACAGGAATCAAATCACAAAAGGCCTTCCCCTACGAAGTTTATAGTCCCTGTTAGTTTCCATTGAATCATTTCTAACTCATGATACCCCCAAGTGTGTGGTGTAAAACAGTAAAACTGCTTTCTAGGATATGACCTTTCAGAAAGCAATTGCCAGGCTTATCTTCTGAGGGGCCTCTGGGTGGTTTTGAACCATCAATCTTTCAGTAAGTAATTGAGGACCTATCTTTTTGTGCTACCCAGAGACTCTCTGTTGTTGTTGTTATGTGCCGTGGAGTCGGTTCCGACTCATAGCGATCCTGTACAGGATTTCTGAGGCTGTAAATCTTTACAGGAACAGAAAGCCTCATTTTTCTCCCACGGAACAGCTGGTAGTTTCGAACTGCTGACCTTGGGGTTCACAGTCTGATTTGTAACCACTATGCTACCAGAGCTCCTTAGAGGTACTTTGTTGTTGTTGTTAAGTGCCGTCGAGTCGGTTCCGACCCAGAGGTACTTTAGAAGGGAAGAATTTATTCCTTATGAAATAAAGAATTGTTAAGAGTAGTAAGGTCAAAACATAATGATTAGAATCATTTTCAAATGACTGTGGAGAAAGAATTGGAGGGAACAAGATGGAGAAAGAAAGGACTGTTGAGATAGCATTTCACAATTTTAGTAAGAGCCAACAGAGACGAACAGAGTCTGCACTGTGCAACCGCAGAGAAGGAAGGAGATTCCAGAGATGGCAAGGCGGTGAGACAGAGGGAGGTCAAACTGTTAAGAATAAGGTTTCACAGGAAATCCAAGTGAACTGGCCTAATAATGGTTTCAGTGTTTCTTGTTTACTTCTTAGTTCATAGATTCCGGGATCTCGGAAACCTTGCAGGTGATCATCCAAGTACCTCAATTGATCTTTTCCCCTGGAACAACAAGGGAAGAAGGAAAGTCAGCAATAAGAGGAGAAAATGGAATGTGTGGCTGCTTAGCTCAGTGAACACTCGCTTCCCTTGTCCAGAGACCAGTAAAACTCGATGGTCTGGCAACCATTATTGAACATTTTGATCAAAGCACCATAGAAGAATCTGGATCCAAAAGAGGGAAAATATGGAACTGAATGTCATAGTATTTTGGAATCCCAAATTTCTGGAGCAAACCAGGCTGGATAAATGAAACATGAAGCTACTCTCCAGAGATAATCTGTAAAATTTACACCAAAAATACTCCACTGAAGTCTTCTTCAAACCAAATAATGGCTTAACTTCACTAGTAGAATGTTGGCCTTGAGCACTGTGCTCTTTTACATAACTATCTATAGAAGGCCAGGCTGATGGCACCAACCCAGAGTATGCTTAGGTGGCAGACAGTTCATGAACGAGGAAAACAATTTGCAAAGGGTGAGAATGATTGTACAATTTGAAGAATTTGAATGGTGTCACTGAATTGTACATGTATAAATTGTTAAATTGGTGCATGTTTTACTCTGTGTACTTTCAATATTAAAGTAATAAACAACAACACATTTTTAAAGTGATAGCCAGGGAGTGTCCATCACTTATATGGGACAAAGAAGCAGAAGTAGACTTGGGGGCTACAGAGAAGGGCATATCCAGGAGTTCTGGTGATGCAATGGTTAAGCATTAATCAGTTCATCACTGTTCAAATGTACCAGTGGCTCCAAGTGAGAACAACTTGGCTATCGTCTCCCATAAAGATGATAGCCAGTCTATATGGTAGAACCACAGGGTTGCTAGGAGTTGGAGTTGACTCAGAGGCCCCTAACAGCAACAACAACAATAACAACAACAACGAGTATGTGATGAGTTCAATTTCAGACCTAGAGGAAATAAGAAATAATTGTAAAAAATCCACATGCCAAGATGATGACTATATATATATGAGTCTGAAACAGAGCAGAAAGAGCTGAACTAAAAACACAGATAAGAAAGTTTTCAGGCATAGCTGCGAGATGATGAAATTACCCAAGGGCATAATATAGTGTGAAAATAGATGTTTATGGAATGGGTGTTTTCAGAATCTTAAATTTTAAGAAAAGTATGGACAAAACAATGTGCATGTGAAAGAAAACAAGGGGAATTGCTATTAACTAGGTATTATGTGACTTTCAAGAAAACAAAGATGTGTTGTATATCGTGTCTGTGGATGACTTCTGGTGTAGTGTGCTGTAGGAGAAGTCCTGGGTGCTAACTGCAGATTAGTGGGTCATGTCCACCAACCACGCTTCAAAGACCCTCTACAGGGTCATTCTGAGTTGGAACAGACTCCACAGAACTTAACAACAACAAATAACTGTGGAAAGGAGCCCTGAAGGTACAGTGCTTAAGAGTTCAGCTGCTAACATAATAAACATCATTGGTTTGAGCCTACCAGTTACTCCACAGGAGAATAAAGTTGGCAATCTGTTCCCATCAACATTGTTGTTGTTAAGTGCCATCAAGTCAGTTCTGACTCACAGAGACCCTGTATAAGGTTTCCTAGGAATGAATGGTAAGTTTGAACCAGCGACCTTGTGGTTCAAACTAACCTTGTGGTCCAGTGCTTTATCCTACAGTACCAAACCAGGACTCCCCCATAAAGATTGTTGTTGTTAAGTACCGTGGAGTTGGTTCCAACTCATAGCAACTCTGTAGAGTGTTTTTTGAGGAGTGGCTGGTGAGTTTGAACCACTGACATTGTGGTTCAAACTGACCTTGCAGTCCAGTACATTATTCTTCAGTACCACATCAGGACTCCCGCGACTCCATAAAGATTGTTGTTAAGTGCCGAGGAGTCAGTACCAACTCACAGCGACCCTGTATAGGGTTTCCCAGGAGCAGCTGGTGAGCTTGAACCATTCACTTTGTGGTTCCAAGCAATCTTGAAGTCCAGCCCATTATCCCACAGCCCCACACCAAGACTCTGCATAAAGATTACAGCCTAGGAAATCCTACTTTGTCCTTTAGGATCGCTGTGAATCAGAATCAATTCTGTGGATACAATTTGGAAGTAGGGCTTTCATTGTTATGTCAGTGAGGTCATATCTGTATAGAATATGTTTTAAACCATTCAGTCTGAGATATAAAACAACATGCTAGGCACAGAAACACACAAGACAAAGGACAGAAGTGGAAAGATGCCACATCACATGAAGATTGCCAAAGAACAGAAGCTGAGAAAAGACACAGACCACCTTACTTTACTCCAGTTACAGTAGACAGAGCAAAGCTTCCCCTAAAGTCAGTGCCCTGTATTTGAACTTCTAGCCCCCTAAACGTTTATAGAGGATTTCTGGTGTCGCATGCTTGCATAAAGCACTGAACAGCAAAGGTCACCATTTCAAACTTACCAGCTGCTCCTTGGAAACCTTATACAGGGTCACTGTGAGTATGAACTGACTTGACAGCACTTTACAACAGACTGTGAGAGAAGTCCTGGTGTAACACTGTAGAATAATTACTTGACTTGTAACCCTAAGGTTGGGGGTTCAAACCCACTAGCTACTCCTCAGTCACTATGAATGGGAACAGACTTGGCAACACAACAAACAGTAAGAAAGTAAACTTTTGTTCATTTGAGCTTCTTACTTGTGGTGTTTCTATCATGACAGCATTAGGAAACAAATATGCCAGGTGCAGTGTATCGAGTTACTTCATACGGCTCTTCGACCCATGGTCTTTGTAACTACCATCAAACAATACTTTTGCCCTGATGAGTCTAGGTAAGAAAAGATGGAAGAAGATGCTGATAAGATGACATGATTCCATTGTGGCTGTTAACAGAGTTGAATGAAACTAAAAACACAGAACTCTAACGTGGGTTTAAAATGAGCCATCTCAGAAGCAGGAGGGGCGATCTCACTACTATCAAAGAATTAAGAGCCAGGAGTGGAGCATGTCCTCTGGACCCTAAGGCTTCTGTGCATTGAACCTCCTTGACCCACGGACAGAAAGTTGTGACACTGGAAGGGTGGCAGAAGAATCAAGAAGCAGAGCATAAGATGGGGCGCTGGAGCAAGGAAAGCTGGGTGCCTTTGGCAGGAGTGGGGTGCCTCCAGGCACTTAACTAGGAGAGCTATGTTTGGTGACCCACTAGAGTCAAGAGTCAAGAGTTATCAGGCAGTGGCTTTGGTGGAGTGGGGTGCACCATGGGCTTTTATTATCAGTCCTAAAATAGTTTCGTGACATTTGATGAAACAGAGCAGAGGTCAGGTGACAGGGCTGAGGGCCAAAGAGAGTCCGGCCTATGGGCATGGCAGAGGTGGCATTGTCCTGACCGGAAGAACTGTGTCCTGAACATTTGATCCTGTTAACTTACCTAGTAAACCCATAACTGTGAGGCTGGTGTTTGCATTCTGTGTACTCATTCCAAGAAATTCCTGAACCCCAATGAATTGTGAGTGTTGTAGGAGGAATGGTTTGGTGTACTTGTTTTATACCAGGTGACAATTTTTTGACTTACCAAAGCTGAGAGGTGTTTCACTGAAACCAAGAGATACAATGCCAAGGGCTACAAAGCATGGACATTTTGACATGGATATATATCAAATACATAAACCATTAATTGCATTTTAAGTTATGTGTTATGCTTATAAAGTATTTCTTCTTAAGACTACACTCCAAAAGAAAATTCACATTTCTAGCCATGAAAAAAAGAGAAAAGAAAGCAACATAGTGGTTTAAGTCCACTATAAAAGCATCTGTGTTCCATAGGTTTTTTTTATTTTTATAAAAGAAAAGCAGCTCTCCTATTACTTATTTCCACCTAATGGTTTGAATGAGTCCTAGTGTGACACCGCAGGATAAACACTCCACCTCAAGGTTGGTTTGATCTGCAATGTCAGTGGTTCAAACTTACCATTCACTCACTCCTAGGAAACCACTGACAGGGTCATTATGAATTGGAACCAATTCAACGACACTCAACAACAATGGTTTTAAAGGCTCCAAATGCAGCCTGTTGCAGTAATAGACCACAGGTGGGATACAGGGGGATGAGGCAGAAGACATGGTTCTGGACACAAGCTATCAAGCTGTGTGTGGTGGGCAGGTGGGGCTGGGCATGCTCTGCTCCCTCCAGGTAGCTTCTTCCTCCTCTGATTCTGCTACTATTATTCTTCCTCTGGCTTCCACCAACAGCAGTAGTAGTGGTGCCAGCAACCAGGCGAATGAGAAGTGGTTTCTCATCAGGTTTTAATATGGCGTTCACACAACATCCAAATCACATTCTTCACAGAAAGCAGTGTGGCCCTTAAGTGAGGCTTACCTGCACTTCATTTTCAAAGCATCAGTGCAGATTCAATAACTTTTTTTTTTAATTGAAAAGGCAAAATTAAAAGACAGGGATAGTTTTGGGTAAGCATAACAAATAAAGACCAAGGATAATCACTGCTTCCTTTTCCAATATAGCTGATTTCCACGACATATGGTGACATAAATCTCAAGGTGCTAGAAGTAGTTTAATATTATTTGCCTTAAATAATTAAATGCCATGACAGAACACAAACAACTCTAACATCACCAGCTTGCTTTTCTATTTTCAATTTTGTTTGTACTCTAGCAGGTGAAAGAAAAACTATTTTTATACTTTCGGAAAAGAACAAAGACTCCATATTCATTTTGAAGTTGTTAAATCTAAGTAAAACATTCACATCATCTTGGAATAACTGTATTATACTTCTTTGAGCATACAAGCTCTGTGTCTTCATCGAGCAGTAATCTAGCTAAAAGTTCAAATGCGTAGTGTGGCTTGGACTACAGGGCAGTTGTAAAGACTGTGGTTCTTTCCAAGACCCTGTGCACAGTTGCCAAATAGCTAAAACTGCTGGAAAGGGCACCACTAAAAGCTATGTCAATGACAAGTGGGGTGAGGAATAGTGTCGCCAGTGGCTAAAGGCATGTCTGAGGTCACTGTCTCTCCCAGTTGCTCAGATGCTCTACTTCTTCTCACCCATCAGCCATCTAGGCCACGTGGCGGGCCCACAAAGGCAGTTAGATGCTCTGCCAGCCAACTGGCGTGGTCGACATTATGGAGATGAACTAGAAACAGATTCTGTTCCAACTTCACAGGAGCTCATCAAAGAAATGCATGGTATCATGCCCACAGAGGGGCCAGAGAGTCTGCACCAAGTTCATTTCATGAAATTTGGATTGAGGATTATGCCTTTGACTGGTACTACAGCTAAGACAAATTTGTTGGTACAATTTGAAGTCAAATTTGTTAGGAATTT
Organism: Chrysochloris asiatica; assembly: GCF_000296735.1. Lineage (NCBI taxonomy): Eukaryota > Metazoa > Chordata > Mammalia > Afrosoricida > Chrysochloridae > Chrysochloris > Chrysochloris asiatica. Next base: position 15,115,362 of record NW_006408547.1, on the reverse strand, counting down.
TTTTACTTTTAATCTCTGTCTAATGTCCTAGGTCTCCTGGTGGAACTGTAGGATCAGCACCAGGCTACGAACCACAAGGTCTGAAGTTCAAACCCACCAGCTGGTCTTCAGAAACCCTATACAGGGTCACTATGGGCAGGAACCTACTTGACGGAACTTAGCAACAACAACGTCTTTCAGTAGAGTAGGAGACTTTTGATTTTTATGGTTGCCATCGTTCTTTACATTATTTACATATTCTGAGAGTGTTCAATCTCAGACATCTACCAACACCAGCTCTCCTCCTTCTCTGCCCACCTCCACCACCACACTCAATATTTTTATTTTCGAGTCCTTAAGGATTGATTTTCACACATGCATTTGATATACAACCTACTATGCTCCAAACTTCGTCACTAATACTTGGGACATATTGTCAGAAGGGACCAGTTGCTGGAGAAAGATATCATGTTTGGTAAGGTGGAGGGTCAGAGAAGGAGAGGAAGACCCCCAATGAGCTGGATTGGCCAAGGGGCAGCGTCGATGGACTCAAAGCACGGCAACAATGGTGAGGTTGGCCCAGGATCGGGCAGTGCCTCGTTCTGCTGTGCATAAGGTCAGTACCAACTTGATGGCACCTAACAACAATGCTCCATTCTATTCAAGGAAGCCTGGTGTCACAGTGGGTTAAGTGTTGGCTGCTCCTGCAAGGCCAGCAGATCCCATAAAGATGCAACAGTCCTACTCGATGCTACAAGGTTGGTTTGAGTTGGAATTTACTTGTAGGCAATGAGTGAGTCCATCCTGTGTATTTCTAAGTCCCTGGGTGGAACAAATGATTAAGCATCTGACTACTCAGCAAAGTTGGAAGTTCAAACCCACCTAGAGGCTCTGCAGAAGACAGGCCTGCTTTAGAAAACTCACAGCCCTGTAAACCCTGTGGAGCAGTTCTACTCCGCACATCTGGGGTATCCAGGAACTGGAACCAACTGGATGACAAGTAACAGCAACATGTCATTCATTTAGTTACAGGACGGTGGTTGTGGTTATGAGCTGTGGAGTTGGTTCCGACTCATAGCGACCTTGTAGAAAGTTTCCGAGGCTGTAAATCTTTATGGGAACAGAAAGCCTCGCCTTTCTCCTGTGGATCGGCTGGTAGTTTCAAACTTCTAACTCTGAGATTAGCAGTCTGACTCATACCCACTACATTTCCCTTAGATACGGTGGCTTGAAAAAGCTCGTGGAAAAAATGGAATGAAAAAATAATAGAATTTTCCCACTAACTTTTAGAAACCTCCTCTCATATATAATGTATAAGATTCCAATGGCTATTGCAACAAGCAAATTACAAACTTAATGCCTAAAAAGATTATAAATTTATGTTACAGTTCTGAAGAGAAGAAGTTCTAAATAGATTTTCCTGCATTAAAATCAAGATATCATCAGGTTTTTGTTCCTTCTGTGGGCTTTAAGGGAAAATCAATCCCCTCTCCCTTTCTAGATTCTAAAGGCTCCTTGCATCCTGAATTGATGGGCCCTTTTCCTTGTCACTGCTAGCAGCCTAGTTTCTCCTAATGTCTCTGACCCTGGGACTCATGCCTCCCTCCTCCGATAAAGATGCTTTTGAATCCATTGGGACCACCTGAATCAATCAAGATCCTAGCATTATCTCAAGAGCCTTAACTTTATCACAGTTCCAATGTCCCTTTTGTCGTGTAAAGAAACATATTCCCAGTTCTAGGGATTAGGGCAAAGGCATCATAATGGAGAACCTAACAATAAAATATTCCTCAAATTCCAATTTCTGCCCTCAAAAATTTCACAGTCCAGTTGGAAAATGGGCAATGAACCCAGTTATAAGAGTGCCGTTCCGCATGTGTACATGTATACACACAGTTGCGGTTTTTACAGAATCATGAAAGTGAAGCACATAATCCAAGGTGGAAATCCTGGCGCAGTAGTTAGATCATTCTGAATTTCGGAACGATAAGATGAAAAACCTGATTCTAAACGGATAAGCAAGAATTACATTAAATAAAGAGTAGGAGTAAAGAAATGAGTTGAAGGGCCAACATTTTGGGTAACTAGAAGCAGTTTGTGTTTGGAGGCATATAGAGTAGGAGGTGAAGAGAAGCCCGTGAGAAGAAGGCTCAGCAGTACCTAACTGCCATTTCTTCTTATTGCTCAGTAATTTGAGATTTAATTTTTAGGAATGGAGAGTCATTGAAAGCTTTCAATCAGAAGTTAATCCTTCTTCAAAACAGACTCCCTTGACACTTAGTGGATTGAAAACTAGAGAGAAAAACTAGTTGGCAAACTGTTGCTGTGTCTAGGCGTAACATTAAGTTCTCATATAGGGACTAGACTTTGGGTTACACCTACAACACATTTGTCCTCCAAATCCTTTTCCCTGGAGACCTAGACATGATCTAACTTCATGAGTGATTTAGCAGAATATGAAACACATAGTTTTCAATATTTTTTCCTATGAAGTGGCACCTTAACATTTGCATTTTAGAGAAACAAAACCAGTGTCTCTGTCTATGCTATTTTGTCATGTGCCTTTGCGTACATTCCAAATCATTGCAACCTTATACCTACACCTATTTTTCTCCTTTTTCTTTCTCTTTATATAAACAAAGAAAGAGACTTATTTTAAAGAAATGACTTATGAAATTGCGGAGTCCAGCAGATTCAAAATCTGTAGGTCAAGTGAAAATTTTGAAATTCCTGTCATCTTGGGTCCCAAAATCCATAAACCAGGTGGCAGGAAGAATGAAACATGAAGAATTCTGACAAAGTCTTCAGTTAGAAATGATAAGTAGAACACATCCTGGAAAAAACTTTTTTTTTTTTTTTTCAGCTTTTTATTGTGAATTAAGTGAATGCTTACTTACTTTAATTTACTTAGCAAGTGTATTTTAAGCATTTACAATATGTCAAGTGTTGTTAATGGCCCTGGGGATATAAAAGTGCACAAAATAAAGAAAATGTCTCCTCAAAATTAAAATTGTTATGGAGAGAGACAATAAACAAATTGATATATTATACTTCAGTGTTATTGAAAACCTTTCACAAAGGTGTGAAGGTGAGTATTTATAAATCTAACTATATATTTGGAGTCGTGGTGTGGTGCTGTGGGTTTAATGTGCTGGACTGCAAAGTTGGTTTGAACTGCAAAGTC
>NW_006408547.1:15105301-15111878 GCF_000296735.1 Chrysochloris asiatica | reverse complement strand
AGCCACTCAGGTTGGAAGACACTCAAAATACAACTGAGGAAGAGCTGTCTCCTCAAAGTAAAGTTGACCTTAATGACTTGAATGAAGAAAAACTTTCAGAACCTTCACTTAACTGATGTGACTCCACTCAAAATGAGAATAAACAGCTGTAAATATCCATTAATAATCAGAACGAGGAATATAAAATCTATGAATCTAGGAAAATGTAAAGTCATCATACATGAAGTGGAATACTAAAAGATTGATATCCTAGACATTAGTGAGCTGAAATAAACTGGTGATTGCCATGTGAATCCAACAATCATATAGTTTACTACACCAGAAATAACAAATTCAAGACACATGGCATGGCCATCATTGCCAAAAAAGACTATTTCAAGATCTCTCTTGAAGTACAATGCTGCCTGTGATAAGATAATATCTACACACCTACAAGAAAAACCAGTTAATACCACTATTGTTCAAATTTTCAACCCACCAGTAAAGCCAGTGATAACGAAATTGAAAAATTATACCAACTTCTTCAGTCTGAAATTAATCAAGCATGTAATCAAGATGCATTGATCATTACTGGTGACTGGGGTGCGAAAGTTGAAAACAAAAAGGAAGGAAGTAGTTGGAAAATACATCCTTGGTTATAAAAACAATGTTGGAGATTGCATAATAGAATTTTAGAAGATCAACAACTTATTTATTGCAAATACCTTTTGCAACAACATAAAAGGCAACTATACATATGGACCTCACTACATGTAATGCACAGGAATCAAATCAACTACCTAAGTGGGAAAAGTCAAAGATGAAGCTCCACATTATCCACCAAACAAGGGCAGGGGCAGACTGTGGAAGAGACCATCAATGGTCTGTATGTAAGATCTGCTTGAGGAAGAAGAAAATTAAAACAAGCCTAAGAGAGTTAGAACATGACCTCGAGTATATGTCACCTGAACTGAGAAACCATCTCAAAAGAGATGTGATTCCTTAGACATTAATTACCAAAACTCAGAATATCTGTGAGATGACATCAAGAACTTCATACATGAAGAAAGTAAAAGGTCATTCAAAAGACAGGAAAGAAAGAGCAAAAGGCATGTCACAAGAGACGATGAAACTTGCTCTCAAGCATAGAAAGGCTAACGTGAATGGAAGAGATGAGGAAGTAAAACATCTGACCAGAACATTTCAAAGGGCAGCTTAAGAAGACCAAGTAAAGTATTATAATGAAATGTGCAAAGATCTTGAGTTAGAAAACCCAAAGGGAAGAACACACTCAGCATTTCTCAAGTTGAAAGAACTGAAGAAAAAAATTGAAGCCCTGGGGTGTAATATTGAAGAAATGGGCAAAATTTTGAAAAGTACCATGAACTTCCATAAGAACAAATAAATCTGTGTTAGAAGTACAGCCAGAAGGCTTCTTAGATGTGCTCCTTAGAATGTTCCTTAGAATGGTCATCTCAGTACATTACACATGTTTTCAGGAAGGATTAGTCTTTGGAGAAGGACATCATGCATGGTAAAGTGGAGGCTCAAAGAAAAAGAGGAAGGCATCCCCCAAAAAAGCCGGACTGACACAGTGTTAGCAGCAATGGGCTCATTGTGAGGTTGACGCAGGGCCAGGCAGTGTGTCAGTCTGGTGTGCAGAGGGTCACTATGAGTCAGCATTGACAGGATGGCACTTAATAACAACAACATATGAGGAAAATTATAAACCATTTTTAAGAGGTAATAAAATAAACTTGAGTGAAAGAAAATAAACACCATGTTCTAGGAATTTTAGTATTGTAAATTCTCTTTAGTAATAAAATAGCACTTAAATATGCATACAAGTTTAGGCTTAATTATATGCTCTAAATGATAGAAGATAAAATAAAATCTAGTATATTAAAAGCTATACTATATAAATAGATTCACATGGGATCTCTTCTGCCTCAAAATTGAGAAATTTTGAAGCTGAGATCTTCTAAGTAAATAGAGAAATGTTTCTTTTGTGTAATAAATATGTTTAAACTAAGTAGATTGGCTAAAACTCATCATTAGTATATGTAGTGATTATTTTCTTTCTTATTGCTATAGGATTTCTGGTTGATATGTGGCCACAGAAACACATACTAGAATTAACAACCATGTAAGTTTGCCAATATTAGTCTGTGACAATGATGACTGACTTTACCAGCAAAACTGGAGATACACGTGAGAAGAATGTAAAATCTGACCAAACAAAAACCAGTTGACAGAAAATAAATTGAAACCAATAAGCAATCATCATACCTTATCATTTAATCTTTTAAAGCAGACAGATACTCTTCTTCATCCCAGCCAACAAAAACAACCATTTAAACCTTGGTTTCTATTAAAAGACGTGCTTGGCATTCTACGTATTGCCATGACTGAACCGTTATTTTGATTGATGATCCTCTTTACCATTTTCTCCTAAACAAAATGAATCACTGTTGATACAATATATGTGTGTGAGCATGCACACACATATACACATATAAAATCACACACATTAACTCCCACATTCACATTTCCAATGCCATTTCATATCTCTAATGGAAATAGCAAGGATATGACAGCATTTCTGAAAGATGCAAATAAATAACCTGGTAGCTAAATCAATTTTCTATGGAATACCACAATGCATCAAAAGGAATAGTGTGTGTAGAATATTATAATACCCATATATTCTATTTTTTACATTTACACAAATATATCAAGGTACAGATGTATATGATAGATAGATAGATAGATAGATAGATAGATAGATAGATAGATAGACAGACAGACAGACAGATAGATAGCATAATGATCTTCAAAGTCACTTGTAGAAAATGCATAAATTTATTTCACTCTCCCAGTTTTGATTCAAATAATATTGTGGCAGAGATCCAAGGCTAAGGGGTCATCAAGGCTATTAAAGAATTTTGAGTAACAGGCATTCAGTAACAGCCAACTTTCCTTTGGAAATCTTGTGGTCTCCTTGACAAGTAAAATCTCAGGCCATATTCAACAGGAACAGCATCAACTATATTTTGAGATTTCACTTAAAATAGTTTTATAATTTTTTAATTTTCCACTTTGAGTCTGTATTCTGATAAGTATAATTAATCTTGCAGGTTTTTGTTGTTTTTTTTAACATGGATAATTACATAATTTTGCCACAGCTTTGTGCATATGACAGGGCTTTCTCTTTTTTGGCTAATTGACTTTGAGACTGCTGTTTCAGAACAGTTCAGGTTTATGGAGAAACACTAAGCTTTCTACTTCTGATCACACTATTTTCACTTTACTTTCTAAGATTGGCCCTTCTGAAAAAGATCCTAATAACAGCATTCCTGTTTTGGTGACTATGGAATAGGAGAAGAAATTCAGATGGTGTATTCCTACCTGAAGACATTACAATCCAACAGCTGGACGTGAACTGTCAGTTATGCCACATACTTGGGTGCGTCAAGAATGCATCTTACTCATTGCCACCTTTACTTCCTCTGAGTAAGTCCCACCACTAAGAAAATACTGTTTCTGATGTACTTATTCAGCACAGGAGTTACTGTATTATTTTTTATTACTCCAGTGGTGGTGGTGGTGGTTATGTGCAGTGGAGTTGGTTCCATCTTATAGTGACCCTGTATAGAGTTTCCAAGGCTGTAAATCTTTACAGGAGCAGAAAGTCTCACCTTTCTCCCATGGAACAGCTGGTAGTTTTGAACTGAGTTTTCAGCCTGACTCATAACCACTACGCTACCAGAGTACTGCTTATTACTCTATAGGATATGAACTTTGCTTCAGAGTCTTCCTCTAGTCCTGATGCCATGTTCTTCTTCATATAATCAAGCTTCTTGGATTGTTTGCTTAGCATACAGATCCATTCAAAACAAGTCATTCAAAATTCATATGGATTCTTCATGGTGTTTTGATCATTTATGCTGACCACAGGATGACTATGCAAATATGAATATGACTACAAACATTTTCCCATTTGTGTCCTTAATGAAAAGCTGGTTTGTTTGGAATCTCATTTAAGACTTATATAAGAAAAGAGCTAGGGCTACAGAAATCAAATTGATTAGCATTCCTAAATTCTCAAATCTTTTTCTTTGGAAGATTCTGCTGTTGAAATGCACTTCCCTTGTGTCATTGCTTTGGGTTTGATTGATAAACACTGGTGTTACCTCATAATCTTAACATGTGACTATCATCTTACAAAAGCACATAAAATCTAATGTTCTTCTATCACCTCACATTTCTTTTTGCATCCCTTGAAAATAATATGCATGGCAGGACCAAAGTGAAGCAAAGAGAACTTGTGTGTATTCCCTCCCATTAAATTACTGATGACAAAAGACAAAATGAAATATTGATCTAATCTTCTAACTAAGCTTTCTGAGGTTTTGCAATCTTCCTCTTAGCTGTGGACAGAGAAAACCCACAAATTGATTATCACTCACTTCTGGATCTGAACTTCATGGCTCTTTAACAGATGACTTAGTTAATTAAATATCAGAATGCCAGATTAGACATTTCTTCAAAAGCATCCCATTCATAAAACCCATTCTTCAATGTAAGAAACATCTGAATGTGACCACTGCATTGTTCTTTCTTAACCACAGCATCTCATTCCACTATGTGACAGAACCTAAGTGATTTGACCTCCAAGGATATAGATCATCCATTGACAATTCTTTGTCCTGGTGTCTTCCATAAAGTTTGATGTTTGGTTTTGTTGTTGTTGTTGTTATTTTTGTATTTTGGTGTTTTGTCAGTCATTTACTCAACAGATAAAATGCCAATTTTCTACAAACTAAAACAAAAAGCAAATGGGTCCATGTTAACTGCTATGTGAATAATGTCAGAGAACTATGGGCCCGGAATTGCGTTGTAGTACACACTGGAGTGTTGATGAGGACTTGGAAAAAAGACCTTACTCTTCTGCCAAACAGACATTCAATATTATTTTTCTGTGTTTCATGTGAAAGTATTAAAATTAGTAAGAATATTTTCTTAGAAAGGCAGAGTGTTTTGCAAATAGCTATGACATCAATTTCTCTTAATTTAGGTTCAGGAACACCAGAACGCAATTTACCAGATAAATGGCATAAAAGTGTAGTCGTTATGAGTCAGGCTGCGAACCTCAAGGTCAACAGTTGGAAACTACCAGCTGTTCTGCAGGAGAAAGATGAGGCTTTCTGCTCCCATAAATATTTACAATCTCGGAAACCCTGTACAGGGTTGTTATAAGTCGGAACAGACTCCACGGCACGTAACCACCACCACCACCTGGTATGACGTAAGTTTTAATCTCGTAGAAAGCAACACTACTGAAAGTGACGCATCTATGCTGACGTCACAGGACTGAAGGTAGAATATCACAGGGCATGGGCAAGAGAATTGGGAATGGACAGTCGTATACACTTTTCACTTTAAAATATACATGCAAAGTTAACACTTACGTCTGTTCTTTTTGGAATCTAGATCACATCCTCATACAAATACCATTTGGCCAGAACTATGTTTTGCATTAAGGAGCTCTGGTAGCGTAGTGGTTATGAATCGGGCTGTGAGCAACAAGGTCAGCAGTTCGAAACTACCAGCTGTTCCACGGGAGACAGATGAGGCGTTCTGCTCCCGTAAAGGTTTACAGCCTCGGAAACTCTGTACTGGGTCGCTAAGAGTCGGAACCAACTCCATGGCAAACAGCAATAACATGTTTTGCATTGGTTCCTGGAATAGCACATAAATCATTTTATATTGGGGTGCCATCCAAGACTTTTTATTCATTCCCAAAATGAATTTATTCATTCCTGGTGTGATGCTGTAGGATCAGCATTAGACCGGCAACCACAAGTATGCCAGTTCAAACCCATTAGCTGCTCCTTGGAAACCCTATACAGGGTTGAAATGAGTCAGAACTGACTCGACTTCATTTAACAACAATATCCTTTCAAGTGGAGTCCTGGTATGGCTCTGTAGGATAACCATTGGATGGCTAACTATAAGGTTGATGGTTCAAACCCACTAACTGCTTCTCAGAAATCTTATGTAGGGTCACTATGAGTACAAACTTACTGGATGACATTTAACACCCTTTCAGATCCTCAGTTTTAATTAGAGGGAGGTAAGCGGGAGTCCTGTTGTGGCGCTGTGGATTAATGTGCTAGACTGCAAGGTCATTTGAACTGCAAGGTCAGAAGTTCAAGCTCACCAGGTGCTCCTTGGAAACCCTATACAGGGTTGCTATGGGTTGGAACCAACTGGACGGCGCTTCACAACAACAAAAAGCACACCAATCTGGATTAATCTAAATAGCCAGCTAGCTAACAATAAAACCCAGAATGTTTCACTTCCCTTGAGACTATCACCTTTTCTCTTGTTGTTATGTGTCCTCAAGTAGGTTCCAATTCATAGCGACTCTGTATAGGGTTTCCAAGGACCGACTGGTGCATTTGAACTACCACACTAGTGGTTCAAAATGACCTTGAGAGACCCTATACAGGGTTGCTATGGGTTGGAATTGACTAGACAGCACCTAACAGCAAGGAGAGGAGGGCAGAACTGACTGAAAGAGAGTTAGAACTTA
>NW_006408547.1:15082677-15083621 GCF_000296735.1 Chrysochloris asiatica | reverse complement strand
AAGGAAGACCATAGAAGAATTGATGCTTTTGAGTTATGGTGTTGGAGGAGAATATTGAAAGTGCCATAGGCTGCCAAGAGAACCAACAGATCTGTATAGAACGAAGTGCAGCCAGAGTGCTCCTTGGAGGCTAGGATGCCGAAACCTCGTCTCTCATACTTTGGACATATTGTTAGGAGGAACCAGTTTCTGGAGAAGAATATCATGTTTGGTAAGGTGGAGAGTCAAAGAAAAAGAGGAAGACCCCAACAAGATGGATTAGCCATCTTGTGGCAACATCGATGGACTCAAGTGTGGCAACAGTAGTGAGGTTGGCCCAGGATTGGGCTGTGTTTTGTTCTGCTATGCATAAGGTCACTATGAGTCAGTACCGATTTGATGGCACGTAACTACAATAACAAGGTGATGCAGCTTGTTACTGTTACTGTTTAGCGTCATTTACAATCCCAACTCTAGAATTCATGTGAGGCAGTATCAAGAAACAAAGAGATTAAAAACATTTTGTAGTTTCAGCTTTCTGTCTCTTAGAACATTATTTTCAAAACTAGTTATCTCACTAGCTTTAAGAATTTAATAAACCCAGGCTGCTGTGGAATTCCAGTGTGGTAGCTGAAAAACTAAATCTCTGATCTATATCCAGTTAGTTATAAACCTCTCTGAAATCTGGCCCCAAAGAAATGACTTTAGGTCTAGAATTGCTTCTCTTTTCTCTAAGCAGCCCTGTGGAGGATGACCTGAAATGAATTACTAATGACTACGTGAAGGCTTTCGACTGTGGATCATGACAAGCTATGGACAACATTGAGAAGTATGAGTATTCCAGAACACTTAATTGTACTTCTGAGAAATCTGTACCTGAACCAAGAGGCAGTTGTTTGAACAGAGCATGGGAACACTGAATGTTTTAAAATTGGGAAAGGTGTGCGACAGGGTTGTTTTCTTTC
>NW_006408547.1:15068260-15081862 GCF_000296735.1 Chrysochloris asiatica | reverse complement strand
TCGATGGCACCTGACAACAACAACAACAATTCATACATGTTGTTGTTGTTAAGTGCTATCAAGTCGGTTCCAATTCATAGTGACCCCATCTAGGGTTTCTGATTGGCAGGTGGTAAGGTTGAATTGCCGAACTTGCAGTTCAAACCAACCTTGCAGTCCAGAGCTTTAACCCGAAGTACCACACCAGGACATGACTGATATCTTTGGTTCTTCTAGATTACTGCTTCTATCAATGTTCCTGTACTTAACAACAGTAAGCACATATATAAACACTCACGCATATATGTGCGCATGCACACACACACAGACACAAGGCACAAGTTGCATTTCACAAAAGTGAAGCTTTCTTACATCCACTTTATCTCTAAGACTTGTATTTCAAATCTTCTGGAGAGACAGTGACAGAGAAAATTCATGAATAAATCCTGAATTTAGTAAAATCAGAGAACGTGCTTAGTATTCTTTTAGGAGCAATAGGACATGTGGAGAAAATATAAGTAAACTATGATCCTAGCCTTCAAAAATGGAAACTTTAATGAAGTAATACAACTCTAAACATTGGTTTGACATGTGGTTGCATAGAATAGGCTATGTATCCTGATGTATTTTAAAGCAAAATGAAGCCATATATTAGATTTCACCCAATAAAATGGAATGGACAGTGGTGAATGAACTTTTCAGAAAGTGCCCTGAAAGACACAGTATGTACTTTTCCTCTTCTTTCTTTGACTTTACAGCTGAAGTGTGAAATGATCATGGAGCTGGAGCTACCATCTTGGATGATGGAAAGCAACCAGAGTGTAGGATCCTGGCCCAAGATGATCATGGGCCCACTATGGAAACTGAGCATTGTGCAAGGTAACAGGCAAGAGTTGTGGGTTGAACTGTACTCCCAAAAGGACATGGTGAAGTGTGGCACTGTAGGATAAAGCATTAGGCCGCAGGGTCAGTTTGAACTGCAAGACTGGCAGTTCAAAAGCCACCAGCCACTCCTTGGAAACCTAATACAAGGTCATATGACTTGGAATCAACTTGACGCACTTAACGACAAGAAGTATTTGGAGTCCTGCCATGAGTCAGGGGCTGACACGACAGCAACTAACAAAGCCAGAACTTTCAAGTAGTGAGTGTTACTTGTATCTCAGATTTGCTGAGTGCAGTTCAAAAGTCAGTGATAATCAGAGACTTCTTCCAGGCTCACCGTGAGTAGAGATTCTACTCTCTCCACCATCACATTCTGTGGGTGGAATTGGAAAAACGACTGTAATCCTTAGAGACTATGAGCGTTTAAGGAAAAGGACAGACTTCCCTAAGAACAGTCAAGTCCATGGGAAGTGTTAGTGAGCAGTTCTCTTTTTCTGGAAGCCTTAAAAACATCACATCAACAACAGAGAGCACTTTCTCCAGACAATTTAGGATGGTCAAGATGAAATCTTCGACTTCGACAGAAACATTTAGAAAGGGAGGTCCAAGGGAGATAAATGTGGCTGGAAAGGACCCTACAGAGAACACTACAATAGCATTCTTGTTTGAATGTTCGCTCTTGCATTTTCCATCAGTGTCCCTGAAGCAATAAATGTCATTATCACACACAAGTACAATTTGTGCACAAGTGAAAAGCAAAATTTGGGCTTTCTGATTCCTTAAAATCAGAAAATGCAGCATTTGAATTCTTGCTAGTGATTAGTTTTAGTTTTAACACTTTACTTTCTTTCAGTAATATCCAGCCTGTCTCAGCAAATTTAAATAAAATTTGTTTTCAAAACCATAAAAAATAAGAGGAAGGAAGAAAGCCATATAAAATCTCCAAAAAGAAGGCCATAGTACTAAAATCAGAGAGTAATTGGCAGGAGCGCTGGTGTGGCACTGTGGGTTAAAGCGCTAGACTACAGAGTCAGTTTGAACAGCAAGATCGACAGTTCAAGCTCCTTGAAATCTTAACAGGGTTGCTATGGCACTTAACAATAGATATATATTTGGAGTCCTGGTATGGTGCTATGGGTCAATGCACTCCACTGCAAGGTCAATTTGAAGTGCAAGGTTGGCAATACAAGCTCACCAGCTGCTCCTCAGAAACCCTATACAGGGTTGCTATGAGTCAGAACCCACTCAACAGCATGTAATAGCAACAACATATCTATCTATCTATCTATCTATCTATCTATCTATCTATCTATCTATCTATCTATCTATATTTAAAGGAGCTCTGGTAGCGTAGTGGTTACGAATCAGGCTGCGAACCGCAAGGTCAGCAGTTCGAAACTACCAGCTCTTCCAAGGGAGATAGATGAGGCTTTCTGCTCCCGTAAAGTTTTACAGCCTCGGAAACCCTGTACAGGGTCGCAATAAATTGGAACCAACTCGACAGCACTTAACAACAACAACAACATTTATATATATTTAAGTTTCCTGGTGTAGTGCTGTGGGTTAATGCACTGGACTGCAAAGTCAGTTTGAACCATAAGGTCAGCGGTTCAAGCTAACATTCCTCGGAAACCCTATAGTGAGTCACTATGGGTTGGAAGCAACTCGACAGCACATAACAACAACAACAAATATATATTTAGGAATTCTAGTGTGGCGCTTTGTGTAAATACGCTGGACTGCAAAATCAGTTTGAACCACAAGTTGGTGGTTCAAGCTCACCAGCGCTCCTCAGAAACTCTATGCAAGGTCGCTGTGGGTCAGAACAAACTCGACAGCACGTAAACACATATTTCAATGAAGATTTCCACTTGGCATCACTAGAAAAGTGCAGCTGAAGTTTTTATTCTAGGCTTTTTTTTTTTTTTTAATTCAAGGCAACATGAATTCACTTCTAAATGGAAATCTTTGTATTTTCTGATTAATTGCTATTCAGAAGAAAATGTGTTGTAGGGATATGGGCTGTGCACAGATCTATGGGGCCATCATCCATGGCAAAGACTCCAATTGCTACAGGAGTTTCCCTAGGATTGCATTCAAAAGGCTCTGTGCCTGCATGAGACAAACATCTGCTTATATGTCAGTTGTGCTTACCACAGTCCTCTATCACAGAAAGGTTTATTTCACTGAAAAGAATTCCCCAAACCACTAGCTTTCAAAGTTACAGAAAGAGGTAGTTGTAACCTAGGAAAGCAAATAAAAATCATCTATTGGGCTTTGTCCAAGGATTCTGTACCCCACAGATATTCTGATGCATACCACCGCACTCCCATGCTGACAGTTTCCGCTTCACTCAGGACTCTGACAGACACATTATAATCATTTTAGGAGCCAGTTGCTGTTACTGATGAGAGTTTTCTTTTTGCCTCAGGTGTTTTTTAAATAAAATATAAATCACAAACCATGCCTCAAAATGTAGTGGAGTGGAAAATTCAATTAAGTTTTGTCAGTCCAGCATCTAAAATCTCTCTAGATCTGGATCCCTGATCTTATTTCCTCTCAGACTACCCAGGTAGCACAATGGAGGAACCATTGGAATAGGTGTCTATCCATTATCCCTGATTCCAATAAGCTCCAAACCCCATCATTCACCTTACACTGGACTACCATCACAATTTCTCAAGGCATAGCTAATGCCCTGGCAGGCTGAAATACCCTGAAACATTTAATGGCTTGTTAGTATCTTAGTCCACCACCTGTCTGTCATTTATCATAGTGTGGTAGCTTGCATGTTGCTACGATACTGGAAGCTATACCACTGGCATCTCAAATACCAGCAGTGTCACCCAAAGTGGACAGGTTCCAGTAGAGCTCCCAGACTAAGCCAGACTAGGAAGAAAGGCCTAATTACTAAAATTAGTCACTGAAAACGTTATGGATCCCAACAGAGGATTTCTCAATATAGTGAAGACAACACCCTACATTGAAAGGCACTCAAAATACAGTGAATTAGAGTATACAAAGGAGCGTGAAGATGAGACACAGGGTAATGTTTCACTCTCGTACAGCGGGTTTCCATGAGTTAGAGTTGACTGAGACCAACACCCTTAACCTGGGCCAAGTGGCTTTATCCACAGCACATCTGGATTTGTAGCAGAATCCCATGCTCCATGTTTCACAAGGAAAGTGGAAGTTATCATTTGGGAATTCCCTCATCTTTCCACCACAAAATCTGAAAACTACCTGTATCTACTCCCACTGTTTTCTTCTCTTCCCTTCCAATTTTCATGGAGAAAATGTTTCTTCACAAAGCACAATGCCAGCTGTTTTCTATTGCTATTTATATCATCTTCTATTTTTCCCAGGAATCCCACTTTCTAGATTATATCCTTTTCTTTGCATCTTCAATCTTGAATCTAAATATGCTTCGGATGTTTTTGTTGTAAAAACAATCATTTCTCCTATCTGTTTCAGTTACTACCTTCAGCCTTCTCACAAACACACACTAACATCCTACTTCCTCACTTTCCTCCACACTTCAGGACACCCCACTGTTTCTCTTGCCATCATTGATCAGGTTTTCACCAAGACTGTCACTTATACTTGACTCACTTGACTTGACATCTTTTACTGACAACTTAGTAAGATTTTACATTGTTTTTCACTATTTTGCCTTCTTAATTTCTTCTTTGGGTTTTTAGAATCCTGCACTGTCTGAAATTTCCTTTATTTCACTGACTTAAAACTTCTCTGGAGCCCACTAGCAATTAGAAATGCAATATAACAAATATAGATAGTGTAGTGACTTTATAGGATAAGCACAGGACTGTGAACCACAAGATTAGCAATGTAAGCTTTCCTGTTCCTGCAAATTATTTATAGCCTTGGAAACCCTACACAGTGTTGCTATGTATGAATCACAACCGACTCAACGGCACTTAACGATAACAAATATATATGATATACTTTTGAATAAATTCTTGGAAATAGATACCCAAACTTAAGTATTTACCATGTGCTAGACTTAGCTAGGAGTCCTGGTGTGGTGTTGTGGGTTGATGCGTTGGACTGCAAGGTCAGTTTGAACTGCAAGGTTGGTGGTTCAAACTCACCAGTCACTCCTTGGAGACCCTGTACAGAGTTGCTATGAGTTGGAACTGACTTTGACTTCACAACAACAACACAGACTTAGCTAAGGAATCCTAGTGTGGTGCTGTGGTATAAAGCACTGGACCACAAGGTTGGGTTGAATCACAAGATCATCAGTTCAAACTCAGCAGCCAGTCCTTGGAAACCCTATACAGGGACACTATGAGTCAGTACCGACTCGACAGCATTTAACAACAGCAACAAAACTCAGCTAAATATTACACGAGAGCAAGATAAATATGATCTTTGCCTCCACAGAGACTATATTCTAGCAAAGTAGAAACCTATAACACAAGTAACCATGTATAATTAATGAATCTAAAAATCTACGTTTGAAAATATGGACCTATAACTAACAGAGGCATCCTGGTGTGGCACTGTAGAATAAGCCATAGACTGCTAGGTCAGTTTCAACTGCAAGATCAGCAGTTAAAATTCACCAGCCACTCCTCAGAAATCCTATACATTGTCACTGTAAGTCAGAACCAACTCAATGACACTTAACAGCAACAACAAACATAGGTAAAACATTCAGTTTCTCTTAAAACATAATACTAGAAATAAGGAGCAGGTCCACAGACTTACCACACCATCATATTAACTAATCATCATTTTGGTCTTCTCTAGAACTTTCAGTACTACTCATTTGCCTTTGAATTTCCCTCTTATCTTCAGCTCCATTAATGCTACATATCTCTATGTTTCTTTCCTTTCCTGGCCATCTTCCTTCCTACTCATGTCTCCATAATTGTGTCTTGCTAACGAGTGGAGGGCCTCATCCTCCTTGTCCCTCTCCCTGTAGGATATGCCCCTCTATAAAACTTGCATATTGCTTGGAATCAGCCAGCAGTGCTGGAAGAATTTGCAGCAGTACCTGACATTCTGTGCTACATGAAATGAAGAGACACACCCACACTGAGTGCACTTTGGACCACTTGTTTTTAAGTGCTGTCAAGTTGGTTCTAACTCACACTGACCCTGTATTAGGTTTCCAAGAAGCAGATGGTGGATTCGAATAGCCAACCTTGAAGTTCAAACCAACATTTCAGTCAAGTGCTTATCTTATAGTGCCAAACCAGGACTCATTTGGAGCAACGTTGTTGTTGTTAAGTACTGTGGAGTCAGTTCTGACTCACAGTGACCCTGTACAGGGTTTCCAAGCCTGTAAATCTTTATGGGAGCACAAAGCCTCATCTTTCTCCCGAGAAACAGCTGGTAGTTTAGAACCACTGACCTTGAGGTTAGCATCCCGATTTGTAACCACTATGCTAACCAGAGCTCCTTTGGAACAACAGGGCATTAGAAATATGCATACTGTGTGGGCAGTTAGGAGGCCAACAGAAAAATTGGGAGTAGATTTTAGATTTCAGAGTTAGCAGTCTCTCACTGTGCTAGTCTAATCCAGCAGACCTAAGGAAATGTAAACTCTCTCAGAAGTTATTGTTGTTGCTAAGTACCATTGAGTTGGTTCCTACCCAGAGTGACCCTGTATAGAGTTTCCTAGGAGCAGCTGGTGAGCTTGAAGCGCTGACCTTGCAGTTCACACTAACCATGCAGTAACTCACAGCACCAAACCAGGACTCCATGTCAGAAGTGGGTTATGAAAATGCTCAGCTTAGCTAGAATTTTTCACAAGACTGGTTCTGTTGAACTAACCCACCCCTTGGCATCCAATTCCGACTCATAAAGAGCCTAGAGGACTATGTAGAACTGTCCAGAAGGTTTTCAAGACTATAAATCTTCATGGGAACAAACGTCCTCTTTCTCCTGCCGAGAGACTGGTGAGTATGAACTATTAATTTTGTGATTAGCAGCCTAATGCATAATCCACTGCACCATGCAGACTCCTTTCTGTTGAAACAAGGATAATCAAAAGAAATGTTTGGTAGTCCTATAGAGTTTTAATGAAAACTCATGAAGTTAATCAGATCAGCAATAATTGAACATTATGCAAGATAAGGTAATTCCTCCCCCCCACTTGCAAAGAAGTGTAACTTATTCTGCTGTTCTAGTTATGTACTCTGAAATAAAGAAAGTATGAGGTTAAAGAATTAAAGACCTAGAAGATGATCCTAACTGGGGTCCCAGATCTGTTCTTGACAGATGGATCCTTTTGATTTCAGTTATGTGTGTAAAAAAGCTTTCTGGCTCTAGTAGAGCAAGGAGCTGACCCTCATGGGGTTTAAAGAAAGAATATATAAACCCAAGATAAATAAAGATTACTTTTATGTCTATGTGCTTGCAGAAGGGGCACTTTATTTAAGTTATAATAATAGCTTTCAAGTGGAAATCAGTACAGTTTCCAGATTGACAGTTTAACATATAAACATGCAATGTAGTTGATTATGAACATATTCTTCTCAAAGATCATGCTAGGTGCTAGAGTGATTAAAGAAAAAAAAGCTAAAGTCCCCACTCTAGATACTCTCATGATCAAGTTAGAGAGATGAGACTCAAAGACCACGATAAAAATATATAAGAATATATTAGTTATAACAATAAGATAATTATAATGCAATATGTACTATATTACAGTCATATTTTATGGCTAGCCAGCATAGAGATGCTAAAGCAAATGGAAGAAATGAGGAGGTGAAAGAGTTGAACAGAAAATGTCAACAGTCAGCTCATGAAGACAAAATCAAATATTAGAACAAAATGTGCAAAGACCAAAGAGGAAGAAGAAGCTCAGCCTTTCTCAAGCTGAGGGAACTGAAGGGAAAATTCAAGCCTTGACTTGACATATTGAAGGATTCTATGGGGAAATATTGAATGGTGCAGAAAGCATCAAAGAAGATGGAAGGAATACACAGTCACTGTACCAAAAAGATGTTCAACCATTTCAAGAGGTAACATCTGATCAAGAGCCAATGACACTGAAGGAAGAAGTCAAAGGTGCATTGAAGGCAATGGCAAAGAACGAAACAATGGCAATTGATGGAATACAAATTGAAATCTTAAAAAAACAAAAACAAAAAACTGATGAAGCACTGAAGACACTCACTCATCTATGCCAAAAAAATTTGGAAGACAACTATCAAATCCATATTTGTGTCCATTATAAAGAGCGGTAACCTGTACTTTATTGACTACCTGGTGGAAGCCATGCCATCAAGGAACGGAACGGCAAGTGACCCTAATCATGAAAAGCTCATTGTTTAGCAAAGCGACAATGAGTGAGTCTCCTTGGATGGCAAAGCCCCGAGGGCAACCTCATGCCAAGGCCTTGCAGTTCTTGTTTTTTCCTTTTATGCATGGCTCAATTTTGATCTTATTATAAGAAGTTCTTTAATAATTTTCTATATATTCACTTGATAATTTGCTATAATCATAGTAAAAATTAAAATTACATTTAGACACTTTCTTACTAAATTTAATCATGTAAAGTCATAATAGTTGCTTTTTACCTCAACAATAAACCTCACCATTTGAGGCAAAACCACATCAGCTAAAAGCTTTTCAAATTTAAGATTACATCCTGCTTAGTAGACAGTGAAGCACCTGAAAGAAACAATCTTACAATCAACATCTTGCTCAGTCAGTAGAGCAACAGACATTGAGGCACCAGAAGATAGCAAAAGAGCCAATCAACAGCTGTGGGAACGCGTAGAAATGTGGGTAGAAATTTAACTAAGATGTTTTGGGAAATTGTTAGAATAGGGGAATTGCTGCTTTGTTTTTTGACTATGAAACTTTAGGTACTTTTATATTCTTATTCTTAAATCCATTATAAGTATAAAAAGTAATTGACGAGAGAAAAAATGCAAGTTAAAATATAGAGCTTTGCTTAAAAGTTGATTTGACGTTCTTGGGAGGATTAGAGAAAAATGAAAAGAGTTATCAGGATAATTAGGGGATGCAAAGGAACAGGATATGATAAAAATCAAGGGAGTATTCTGATGTTTCCTTTTTGTTGTAACCTGAATGTTTGTTGAACACAAAGAATGTAATACTTAGTTAAATTGTAATTGATTATAGAGAGTACATAAAAAGCAAAAAACTTTTGAATAAGTAGTAGTCGTTGTCATCTGCTTGAATAAAGATAAGTCATCATCTACCTAAGACTCATGACCCATCGACTCTTTCTGTGTGTGTTCACCGACTCCGTATCCCTCTCTGAGCTCTTACAAATTGTTGAGGCTGGTCCCTGGCAATTACCCAAAGGCTTTCGATTGTGTGGCTCATGACAAGCTATGGACAACAAATGTGGAGAAAAGGTATTCCGGAAAACTTACTTGTATTTATGAGGAATCTGTACATCAACCAAGAGGCAGTTGTTCCAACCAAACAAGAGAAAACTGAATAGTTTAAAATTAGGAAAGGTGTGCGCCAGGGTGGTATTCTTTCACCATACTTACTCATTCTATATGCTGAACACATAATCCAAGAATCTGGATTATATGAAGAAAAACGTGGCATCAGGATTAGAGGAAGACTCATTAACAACCTGCATTACGCAGATGAGACAATCTTGCTTGCTGAAAGTGAAGAATACTTAAAATGCTTACTGATGAGGTGTGCATTGTACATCAATATAAAGAAAACAAAAATACACACCACTGGACAAATAAACAACATCCATATAAATGGAGAAAAGATTGAAATTGTTAGAGACTTCGTTTTGTTCAGATCAGCCATCAACACTCATGGAAGCAGCAGTCAAGAAATCAAATGACATGTTGCATTAGGCAAATCTGTTGCACACGATCTCTTTAAAGTACTGAAGAACAAAGATGTCATTTTGAGGACTAAGGTGTACCTGACCCAAATCTTGGTATTTTCAATAACCTCATATGCAAGTGAAAGTTGGACAGTGAGTTAGGAAGACAGTAGAAGAATTGATGCATTTGAGTTATGGTGTTAGAGGAGAACGTTAAAAGTAACATAGACTACCAGAAGAACAAACAGATCTGTGTTGGAAGTACAGCCTGAATGCTCTTTGGAAGCCAGATAGTGAGACTTTGTCTCTTATACTTTGGACATATTGTCAGGAGGGACCATTCCCTGGAGAAGGGTATCATGTTTGGTAAAGTGGAAGGTCATAGAAAAAGAAGACCTCCAATGAGATGGATTCTCACAGTGGCAGCATCAATGGGCTCAAACGTAGCAATGAGTGTGAGGTTGGTGAAGGACTGGGGAGTGTTTTGTTCTGTTGTGGGTAGGACTTCTCTGAGTCAGTACTGACTTGATGGCATCTAACAAAAACAACAAGTATTTGGGTTTGTAATTTGGGGAATTATTTTAAGTCAGGGCATATAAAAAAGGTTTTCTGAGGAAACCAGTGTCAGTTATATTTGAAAGGTTTTAAAATGACTGAAAAATATACAGAAATTAAAATATAGATAGCCTCTTTGATAACTATAAACATAAAAAAATCAAGTGAGAGAAGTTATATTTATTATTGGCACAGCTAGTTAGTACACACCAGAAATTAAAGTTTGACTTCTAAACAAATGCTTCTGTTCCATCATGTTGTTCCAAAGGAAGAGCTTTGCCAGCCCGTGTCTAACTTGCAACTCTCTCCTCCTGCTTTGCTAATCTTCTGATTGATCTTGGAGTGTTCTCATACCCTAGAATGGAAGAATACTTATCTATTTACATCTTTTCCTTTGATTATGTTATTTGTAGGTTTATTTTCCATTTACTTCCTTTTTGTAGAAAGTCAGATGCAGAAAACTTTATTAGCTTATCAAACAAGGGTTGGGAAGTGGGAAGGAAGGTTGTAAAGAAGAAAAGAAAGAGAAGGGATGTGAAGAGAACAGAAATGAAACAAAATAGACTGAAATAAAATCAAATGAAAAACAGAAAACAAAAATGAAAAGAATCTATATTGTCTCAAAACCTAACTTGACTCATATGCAATCTGTTCCCAACCTTCCAATTTTGGAGTATAATTTATGGAATTAATATTTCCTAATTAGTATAATAATTTGAAATTTATACCTTGGTATAGTAATTCAAGAGTCCCTGGCTGCTGCAAACAGTTAATGTAAGTAGTCCCCAACTTACAGATTGGAGTTACAATGAACTGCACTTATGACTGTCTGTTTTGTGTTTGGTTATTTTTAGTACATCTTATTGTTAGTAAACATTACAGCTTTGAGAATCCTATGGAGGCAGCTCTATTCTGTCCTATGGTGTTGCTATGAGGGTAATCTTTACATGGAAAGACTGTCACAACTTCTCCCAGGGTGCAGTTGGTGGGTTTAAACCACACACCTTTAGGTTTGCAGTTGAGTGCTTAACCACTGCACCACCACGGCTTCTTAAAAGAAGCTAGTGTAGCTATATTAAAATTAGATAAAACAGAGTAACAAATGGAAAAAAAGTCACTACATAATTATAAAAATTCAATTCACCAGCAAAATTTGTCAGTTCTAAACTATTTGTTACTTACAAACAGACAAAATGTCAGAACTGACTTACGATGAAGCTCTTAGAAAGGACAACACTGTAATTTGGGAACTACTGTAGTTACAAGTTAGAAGTTTAATCCACTTAGAGACACCTCTCAGAGGCAAAGCCTAATGAACTACTTCCAAAAAGTTAGCCATTAAAGCCCTTTGTAGCACCCTTCTACAGAGACACACATGAAGTTGCCATGAGTCAGAACAGATGCAATGGCAGCTGGTTTTTAATATTATGCAAGTGGGATAATTCCATATCTCCTTGATGTCTCAAACATTTGTCTCACTGTTGGCATTGGATTTCATATTTCTTGCCCAAAATCTATTCTCTGATCTTAACAAGTAGCCTCAATCTGTGCCAAATGCCAGAAGGTTTAACTGGTTTATAGGTTGTGTCCCTTTATGGGATTTTGTCCTTCATCTCATTCATAATTTTTAAAAAGTATAATACAAAATTTTAAATGAAAATGTATAGTAAATTGGTATGTTCATTTGTTTCCATGAAGTATTGTTGTTGTTAAGTGCTGTCAAGTCAATTCTGTTGCATAGCGACCCTGTATAGGGTTTCCAAAGAGCAGCTGGTAGGATTGAACCACTGTTCTTGTGGTTAGTAGCCCAATGCTTATTCTACCATGCCACACCAGGACTTCATGAAGCAAGAGTCCTAAAAATTACTTAAAGCCTCTCATCTGTGCACGTATTACTCTTTTCCTACTTGTCTTCTTTACTGGGATCTCAGTTACTTGCCTTTTAGCACATGTTTAGGTATCCTACAGTTATCAATTTCTCATATGTCAAACTTGATGGAATCAAGCCCCAGGGAGTGCTTTTGGTGGGCTGTCTAAAATAAACATTGTGATGATTATTTTTGTTTCCAGTGCACTTGCCCTGTAGTGAGATGCTTACTCAAGTGGCACACGGACTACTGAGGATCATAAAACAAGGAGCATGTCTGGGGGAAAATGTTCTCAGTTTCAGAGTATCTTTTCCATGGCATCTAACAAAGAGATGCAAAAAAGGCCAAGTGAAAAAGAGCATTTTAAAAATTAAGGTAGGTAAATTATTACTAAACCACGATTCCTATATTAATAATCCTTACAAATGAATAAGTTATGAATGAAATTAACATTTCACATTCAGTGACCTATTTTAATGGTGCACACTCTCACCACAGAGATGTTGGGAAGGTCACCCTACACAGTCTTCTCTCCAAGGCCTTGGATTTTAAACCAGCAAATCTCATGAGCACTTATTGGAATCTGAACTAAACAATTGCTTTAATGGTTGTGTGTAGAAATATAAAACATTCTTTGATGAATCCTTCACAGAAGCCAAAGGCTGCAAGCTTTGGTTGACAGTTTAATAACAAAGCGTGAAAAGAAGCCAAGATGAGTTACCTAAGGACTTAAATGATTCAAAGTAGCAAATACTCATTACATCTTATTTAAATGTAATGAAAAGATTAGCAAATATTTACTTATCAGTTACCATCAGACAAGTAGCATCTACAGTTTATCTGTGTATTGTCAGTAAAACTTATGGCTTTGGAGGAACTCTGTTTGCTGAAGTGGTTCTATAAATATTGTATGATCTGCTTTAATAACATAAAAGTTCCAACAACTATGTTTGTGGTTGCTAGTTGTATACGAAGCTACATTTGTTATATTTTTTTATTTGAAAGTTGTGCTTGTTGACTTAAAGTTACGAGCTGTTTTGTCACCGAGGGCTGACTTTGGCCCCCAACTTCATGATGACTAACTCAGCATCTGTGATCTTAGAGTGTTTGGTAACTTCCTGACTGTAATGGCTTGACCTTAAACTGCTACTCAGAAAAAACAAAGACACTTTCTATGGGCTTGTTCCTAGAACAACCTATTGCAAAGCTAAGATTTAAGTCTTGGCAATTTGACTATAATTCTGTGCTTTTAGCCTCCTATATGACACTGCTTTTACATGAAGAGAAAATGTTATACTAAAGGAGTATTAGCAAGATAATCTGAAATATTTGGTAACCAGGAAGCAAATATAATATTCATAGGAATAGTCATAGAAATTGCTAGTAAACAAAAAATTAATGACATATTTTGTTGTTTGTTGGTAAATGCTGTTGAGTCGGTTCAAGCTCATAGATATCTGCATAGGGTTTCCAAGGACTTCTTGTTTCTTGTTGTTAAGTGCCATT
>NW_006408547.1:15040860-15064850 GCF_000296735.1 Chrysochloris asiatica | reverse complement strand
GCCATCTTGAAGGAGCAAGGCCTGCTCCAATGACTTAGAGCTAAGTTAAAATTGGTGGGCTGAGGAGCCACTGGGGAATGAGGTATTGGAAACAGTATACAGACTGCATTTAAAAATATTGTTACAGCTCCTCCCAACTATATAACTTAAATAATGTAAATTATTTCATCTATAAAAATCATTAATATAGGAATATTAGTTCACCAATTAACCTATTTTACCTACCTTCAGTTTTTGAAAAACTCTATTTCAGTGCAATTCAGTCATTAGCATACCAGATTCTAGTGTATAAGAAAGCATCCTAACCACATTGTCGGCATGAACACGGTGTATTTCTAAGGATCACTTGAATACACGAATATTGTTAAGGTCATTCTTTTTAAAATTCAACGTGAAAAGATTATTCTGTGCCAATTAAAACTTTAATTTTATTACCTTTTAAAAAATGTATAATTTGCTTTAGTTCTAACATAGCATTTGGGGGAATTTATTAATTCATTTGTACTTAACAAATATTCAAGTACTACCAAAAAGTGTCACTGTAGGTTAAATAGTGGACTGTGAACCTCAAAGTCAGCAATTCAAACTCACCAGTCACTCCTCAGAAACCATATATAGGGTTGCTACCAATCAGAACCAACTAGACAGCACAGAACAACAACAACAATATAATAAACTTTATCATGCATTTCCAAGACAATAGCATGTATAGTCTACAATTTTCATCAGATGTGGGATCCATAATAAAACTTCTAGTCTCCAAATCACCCCAAAATTGTAACATATGCTTCAGAGAAAAAATATCTGTCGAGTCTGCTCCCGTAAAGATTTACAGCCTCGGAAACCCTAGGCAGGGTCGCTATGAGTTGGAACTGACTCCACGGCACATAACCATCACCACTAGTTACTGGTAAACTGAAAGAGAGAGAAAGAGCTGTCAAAATCATTAGGGGTTGGTTATCCATATAAGTATATTTTGAAGGGAAACAGGCTAATTAATTCTGCATTCACCAGCTGGTGTCACATCTCACACACACACACACACACACACACCCTCAGAAAGAAAAAAAGCTCTGCC
The DNA here is from genome assembly GCF_000296735.1 of Chrysochloris asiatica. Taxonomy (NCBI): domain Eukaryota; kingdom Metazoa; phylum Chordata; class Mammalia; order Afrosoricida; family Chrysochloridae; genus Chrysochloris; species Chrysochloris asiatica. Next base: position 15,063,772 of record NW_006408547.1, on the reverse strand, counting down.
ATAGGGAATGAAGAGTCACGGCTCTTGTGAGACTTTAAAAAATAAAGGAAAATTTGCCATCATCATTTGTTCAAGCAATACAAATGAAAATGAGGGAAAGGAGTACCAAGTAATTAATTCTAGATCATTTAAGTGTAAAGCACTCATTAAATGAATCATAAATGTATGGATTTTATTATGAGGATTCTTGTTAAGGGCTCTTTAACATATTAATAGCCCATATGCCATGATAAGCAACCAAGCAATGATAAACTGAGTAGGTGTTCTCCACAAAGTATTTGGCCTCTCCTGTGATTTTTTTTTTATTTCAAAAAAAGGATTATTAAATTAGTACTAATGTTTAGCTCAGAGGTATTGAACTGGAGGCAAATTGACAGCCTCCTCTACCTCTCTCAACACACACACACTCCAAGGGGACACTTGGCAGTGACTAGAGTCGTGTTGAGTTGTCACAAGTGGAGTGGGCGTGCTCCTGGCATCTAGGGGGTTGTTGTTGTTGTTGTTGTTGTTAAGTGCCACTGAGTAAGTTCTGACTCACAGTGACCGTGGTATCTAGGGAGCAGAATGCTACTAAAGATCTACAATGCATGGAAAAGCCTCCTCAAAGGAACAAATTCCCCAGCTTAAGATAGGAGCAGCAAGGCTAAGAAACCCTGATCCCGGTACACCAGTTAGACCCAGGATGTGCTGAAACTACTGGTAATATACTGGAGTTATTGGAGGTGGACAGTGGAGGCCAGGGCTGTGTCCATTCAGACCAGAGTTCATTTCCCACACAGGGCTCCACCTCTAGGTATAAGTACAAATCATTCAAGACTTCTGTGAAATGGGGAGAACATACCACTCAAATGCACTTGCAAATGGAATTATTCAATGTAGTGACCCACACAGTTCAAGGACAGTGAACATGGCACAGTGTTCATGATTCTTGGTAAATAAAAATGAAATGTACTATTTCATTAATGTAACTGTTGGCACTGTGGCATCATACATTGGCACGCATGGTTTGAACCTACTTGAAAGCACTTAACAGCAACAACAAATTATTAAATGGGAGTCCTGGTGTGGTACCATAGGATAAGCATACATCCTCAAGTCATTTTGAACCACAAGGTCAGCAGTTCAAACTCCCCAGTCACTCCTCAGAAACCCTATACAGGGTCTCTATGATTTGGAACCAACTGTACAGCAGAACATTAACAAATTATTAAATGAAATAAAAACTACCACCTGATTTCATTACATCAAAGTCAGAAGAGTTAATCACTAAAAGGTTCTTTTATATTACTTTCTAATGGAGTATTGGTGTTCTGTTATAGGATAAGCACTGAACTGACTGCTAAGCACAAGGCCATCAGTTCAGACTGACCAGCTGCTCCTTGGAAACCCTATAAAGGGTCGATATGAGTCAGATCAGATTAGAAGGTATTTCACAACAAGAATGTATGTCTCTCCCAACTCTCCAAAAACAAAAACCAAACCTCGTGTTACTTCTGACTCACAGAGACCTTTCCTCCTGGATAGAGTAGAACCGCATCTTAGGGTTTCTTAAACCGTACCTTTAAGGGAGCTTTCTCAAGCAGAGTGGACGGTGGCCTTAAGCCACAGACTTTTTTAGGTGAACAGCTGAGTGCTTAACTGCTGAGTGACCAGGGTTTTACGCATCTATTAAGTAAAGTTATTTGGAAGCAATTTGTGGAAAGAAATGCTGTAAAGTGTATTTTTGAGATTCAGTGAGTCTATTATGGCAGCCTGTACAGGCCATCTGAAATTGCTGTTGTCTTTCTTTTATTGTCTGATAAAGTCCAAAGGTCATTGTTCTTGTCCTCACTCACCCAGATGTGGACTATTACCATTCCTTTCATTCTTGCATCCCTAGCACTTGTTTGTGTCTTCTTTCACGTCTGCATTTTTACTAGCTTTCTACAACAGCTTATACTTACAATAATAAAAATACAGTTTAAAAATGCAAATTATAGGGAGTCCTTTTAACTGGAAATAAATAATAACATATATTCAATAATCAAGTTAATTTTTAAAAGCATATTCCTATTTAAGAAAAATTAATTCTATAACATAACCATTGTACCCGCAACAAAAATTTCTGCATCTGAATTGCATTTACATTTTTCTCACACATTTGATTCTGATCTTTGTTTAGTCCTCTTTCTGCTATTCGTCAGTTATCTCCTGCCATCCGAGAAAAATTCTTGGTGCGTATGTTATCATCTGAGTGTTAAAATCATTTTTTGCTGTGGATGTAGCATTTGAGCTGAGTCTTCAATGAAGAGCAACTTGAGAATGTGGGCCAGTGGGAGGGTGGCTTACAAATCGTGGCAGAGAAGTAATAGCCAAATAATGCAGAAGTGAGAAGGCATGAGTATGTGCTTGAAACGGTCATGAAGCAGGTGAGCTGGCTACCCTGGAACTGGGAGATAAGATATGCTCACTTTGTTAAGATGTTGCTGAAGCGTTCATGCATATGGACGAAGGTTAAATCAGATGACCTTTATAAAGTCCTTGCCAAAGCTAAGATTCTCTAACCGTACTGAGGGTTCAAATGGGAAAATGCATGTACTATTGGCGCAAAAGGAAGTTCTGGTAGCACATGGTTACAAGTCGGCCTGCTAATCTACCAGTCAGCAATTTGAAACTACCAGCAGTTTTGCAGGAGAAAGATGAGGCTTTCTGCTTCTGTGAAGATCTACAGCCTCAGAAAACCTGCACAGGGTCCCTGTGAGTCAGAACCAACTCCATGGCACGTAAACACCACAACCACTGGAGTAAAGGAGTCCTAGTGTGGCATCATAGGATAAGTACTTGACCACAAGGTCGGCAGTTCAATCTCACCAGCTGCTCCTCAGAAATCACATAGAGGGGGTCACTGTGAGTCAGAACTGACTTGAAAGCATATAACAACAACAACTGGGGTAAAGCACTAGACAGCTAATGGCAAGGATGGCAGTTCAAACCCAACAACCATTCCTCAAAACCCTATTCCAAGGTTGCTATGAGTCGTACCCAATTGGACGATACACAACTACAACAACAAACTAGGAAAAGAGTTAGAATATGTTCGATAGGTAGTAGGACAATATTAAAAGGAGCTCTGGTAGCATAGTGGTTATGAGTCAGGCTGTGAACCTCAAGGTCGGCAGTTTGAAACTACCAGGGGCTCCGCAGGAGAAAGATGAGGCGTTCTACTCCCGTAAAGATTTACAGCCTCGGAAACCCTGTGTAGGGTCACTGTGAGTTGGAACGGACTCCACAGTTCTTAACAACAACAACAGGACAATATTGAAAAGTCTGGGTCTGTAAGGTAGTGAGTAAATAAGAACTCTTAGCGAGTGACATGGGTACTAATGTGGATGGTGTGTGATAAAGGGGAAAGCTTAAATCAGGGCATCGCAGCAGACTGACTGATCACCATACAGCTGGCATGATGGAGTTTCGACCTGAAGCCAGACAGTGGCTGTGGAAATGAAGAAGAGGGACAGAACAGATGTGATTTTGTGATGAGAGAATAAATGAGATGCATAGTAATACAGATGAAAAAAAATCTCTATCATGTGGTGCTGTGGGAAAAGTGCTGGATCGCAAGGTCAGTTTGAACCACAAGGTTGGTAGTTCAAACTCACCAACCACTTCTCAGAAACACTAAGAGATGGAGCTAAGTCAACAGCACTTAACAACCACCATCCAAACAAAGGGGCCTGGGTAGCATCGTGGATTACAGGCTGGGTTGCTAACCACAGTCATTAATTTGAATCTACCAGTTGCTCCACAGGAGAAAGATGAAGCTTTTTGCTCCCATAAAGACATACGGCCTCAGAAACCCTATACAGGGTTGATCTGAGATAGAACTGACTCCGTGGCACACAACCACCACCACCACCACCACCGCCATCCAAATGGTGTCCCAGTGTGGCTCTGTAGGGTAAGTACTGGACTACTAACTGCAAGGTTGTTAGTTCAAACCCACCCACTGCTCCTCATAAACTATATACACATTTGTTCGGAGTTAGAATGAACTCAATGACACTTAACAACAACAGCATCCAAATAAAAGATATAGTTTGATTATATTTTTAATCAGATATATAAATTGGATTCTTTCCCTGTAAAATGGCCTGTGGTTTTATTATGGTTGTAATTGTTTATTTGTACTGACAGTATATAATTGTAAAGTGTGTGTATATAGTGCATGTTGTCACTGCTAGTAAGTCTAGTCAAGTTGGTTCTGACTCATAGTAACCCTGTATAGTTGGGTTTTGGAAGTCAAAAGCCTCATTTTTCTCCTACAGAGTGGCTGGTGGACTCAAATTATTGCCCTTGTAGTTCACAATCCAGTGCTTATCTTATGGCTCTAAGAGCTCCCAGTGTCTACTAAAGTTCTATACATGCCTTTCACGAATACCATTTCATCTGATTCTCAGTTTAAACTGAAGCAGACCAGACAGATTTTATGATACATACCTGATAAATTAGAATATGGTGAACAGTGATATATTAAATGGCTTGCCCCAGGTGACATATCAGGATGAAGAAAAGGAAGAAAAGAAACAAGGAAGGAGAAAATAATGTAAATTCAGAGAAAATCAATATGTAAAAAACTTTATCCACACTTTCTTATTTCCTTAGTGGGTTAATGCGCCAGACTGCAAAGTCATTTGAATCACGAGGTTGGCGGTTTAAGCTCATCAGTCACTCCTTGGAAACCCTATACAGGGTCGCTATGGGTCGGATTTGACTTGACAGCACTTAACAACAACAATAACAACAATGTATTTTAAATTCTACTAAACTGCTATCTTGTAAACCTCTGGTGCCAACATCATAGTCTCAAAGTTAAAAACAAGAGTCTTTTAATGCATCTATTAGCTCAGACTTTTTATCAAAACAGATACAATATTAAAATGAAAAATTAAGTGGTTTTTAGTTCAGTGCTGTCGAGTCATTTCTACCCATAGCGACCCTGTATAGGGTTTCCAAGAAGCAGCTAGTAAGCTTGAACCACTGATCTTGTGGTAGAAATGACTTTGCAGTCCAGTGCATTAGCCCACAGTGTTACAACTTTAATTTTTTTTAGTATTTTCTAAAGTTCATTTATATAAACATCAGTTCCTTCTTTTACAGTGACCAACAGATAAAATAACATTCCCTAACATGTGTCCTTTGAATCCCACAATTGTTTTTCCTCAATGTTATTTTGTCCTAACAGTTTATAAAGATTACTCTTGTAATATCATTGGAATATGGTTAATATCTGGAAGTAATCTGATTTTTAAAACTACATTTACATGTGATTTTTTTTTTTAATATCATTGGTTTTAGTCAAAAAAATTTTTTTTTCATCGTTCAGATTCAAACACCCAAATGTAGGACACCTGTTTGAGTGCAGTACTTTGATTCAAACAAGAAATCAACTGCTAAATGCGGTTAAATCTGTAACTTGTTGTGATTAAGTGCCGTTGAGTCACGACCAATAGCGACACTGTATAGGGTTTCCGAGGAGCAGCTGGTGAGCTTGAACCATAAACCTTGCAGTTCAAACGGCTTTGCAGTCTGGTGCATTAACCCACAGCGCCACACCAGGAGTCTGGGGATAGGATAATGGAAGAGAAAGAATGAAACAATTTTGCATTACAGAAGAAATCACCAGCCTGTTTCATTTTTATAAATCCGGGTGCATGCCATGAGAGCACTGGCTGCAAGGCATTGTTACTGGCGTGTTACAAATTGTTATTGGCCACTAACCTGAAGCCATCTGTTATGCAAGATGAAACTATTCTGTGCTCACCTGTGTGAAATCTGGACTTCTTGCCTCTGGTTAAATGATCATGACACGAATCTCAGAAATGTATTATGCTACTGATCTCTTGGAAGTACGAAAATAGGCAAAGAATCATGTATGTTTTGTTGTTGTTCTTGCACACTTTTAAAACAGAATCTATTTGAAGATGCCTAGGCTTGTTTTCTTTTTGTTGTTATTTGTTTAAGTCTGTCAAATAGAGGTCATATCACCACATTAATCTGCAGTCTTCAGTTTGAGATTTAAGATTCTATAATATAGTCTTAGAAATTCAAAACTAGTATTGCATTTCTAAAGCATCTAGATTTTTCCGTTTTTTAAAATGTTTTATTGTGAATTATGTGATAGTTTACATGGGAGAACATTAGTATTACATTCATCTTATCCTATTAATCATTGCCATGGTTACAATCCCCTCCATGCATCATCAGCCAACCAAAGGGTATACCTTGCAAGCCTGCCACCCCCCCAGTCATCAGCACACAGCACCTCTCCCTCTCTGGGTCTAAAGTCCCCAGCTGCTCCATCTCTCCACGGCATCACGATTTTTCCATTTTTTATTCTTAATAATGCCCTGCCTGTGTTTTTTCCTGTCTCTGTCACTCAGATTTGTTGTGGACATAGCAAGCAAAATCTAGAACTCTTATTAATAAGCAGGCCACATTAAGGATTTCTCACTATGGCATGTGACTTTGCCCAACTTTTGTTTCTGTCCTTTGGAACTTCTCTTCCCTTTGTTTTGATTTTATTCCTTTTTCAAGTAGTAATTATTAGTACAGAAAACAGGTGCAACTGTCTAAGTTACATTACACATCATGAATGGAAGCTATAATTTAGGATGAAAAAATACCTCTCTGTTCAGGAAGTGGAGGATATATTAAAGGTTACATCGAATTTCCCTCTTTGGGGCTATAGGTCTTTGCTGTCTCGCTTGAGTGACATGCTGAGAAGTCATCATCTAAACTCAGCACATCTTAAACATCTCAGGCAGATGCTCCCCCTGTTTCTGTTTAAACAGTTCTTTAAGAGTGAGTTAATAGCTAAACACTTGTTTTACATTGTTAGATCTCCTTTTCCCTTCCTTGGACTTATTTGATCCAATGTTGTTGTTAGGTGCCTTCAAGTCAGTTCCTCTAATAGTGTCCCTATGCACTACAGAACCAAACACTGTTTAGCCCCGTGCCATGCTCACATTTGTTTCTACACTTGAACTCATTGCTGCTCCCACTGTGCCAACGCCTCATTGGGGCTCTCCCTGTTTTTTGCTGACCCTCCACTTTACCAAGCATGACATCCTTCTCCAGTGACTGGTCCGTCTGCATAACATGTCCGAAGTATGAGAGACAAAGTCTCACCATCCTGGTTTCTAAGGAGCATTCTGGCTGTACTTCTTCCAACACAGATGTGTTTCTTCAACTGGAAGTCCATGGCACGTTGAATATTTTTCTCCAACACCATAACTTAAATGCATCAATTCAACTACAATATTCATTATCCATTGTCCAACTTTCACATGCATATGAGGCTATTGAAAATACCATGGCTTAGATCAGCTATCCTTTAGTCCTCAAACTGACATCTTTGGTCTTAAACACTTCAATATAGCTAAATTAAATTATGAAGCATATTAAGTATGCCCTACTAAACCCTTCTTCCTCTCCACCCATTAGCCCAGGTCAACTATATAACTGTAACAAAACAACTATAATAATTTGCTGCTGCTGTTGTTGTTCTATATTAACAATTTCATATTCTCGCTACCCTTTCCTAGGATGAACTGCCCACATTGTTCTTCCTGGGATTTAACCACTAATCCATATTTCTCCTGTGTATCCATAAAGGAGCTCGTGGTGTGGCACTGTAGGATCAGCACTGGACTGAATATTACAAGGTCAGCAGTTCAAACCAATTGCTCCTCGGAAACTCTATACAGGGTCGCTGGGAATCGGAACCAACTCAACAGCACTTAACAATAATCAACATCCATAAGGAAATCCTGATGTCACAGTAGTTAAAGTGTTCAGCCTCATTTGATCTCTTTCCCTAAGCTCAATGGTTCAAACCCACCTGTCACTCTGAGGGAGATAGATGTAACAGTAAATTACTGCATTGGACACTCCATGAGGCAAGTCTAATCTGTACTTTGGGTTTGCTATCAGTTGGAATTGATTCAACAGCAGTTGGTTTATATTCCAGTGCATCATATCCTTACTTACCTTTGATCCCCACAATGAACGTGCTGTTTTAAATGGGAAGCCATCCTTTGTGAATAAGAGACATTCTGCTTCAATTTCAGAAGTATTTCTACATCCTCAGAACATTGGACTTTTTTGGTTGAGTAGTAGTCAGCTAACACCCACAGATTTATCTTACATGTTGTTGTTAAGGCAGATCTTTGCCATTCTGCAGTTAGGCAGTTGATATTTTGAGGTCACCAACAGGGTTTACATCTCTCTCTAAGAAATCCTCTCTCGTTATTCTTGTCCTGAACTTTTAACCTACCAAGATCCATCTAAATGTTGATTCATCATCTAAGGGAGCACAGTGGATCCATAAAATAAATAATGCACTATGAATCACAAGTTTGGTAGTTCGAGTCCACCAGTTGCTCCAAGGAAGAAAAATGAGGCTGTCTGCTCCTACAAAGATTTAAATCCTCAGAAATCCTGTGCAGTGTCGCTATGGGTTGGGACTGACTGGATGGCACTTAACATCATCATCATCTAAAAAGTTAATTAACAGAACCCAGCCCTCCCTGCCCTAGTTGTTCACATTAGAGACGAGTCCTAGTGTGGCATTGTAGATTAATGTGCTGACCTACAAAGATGGACTGAACTGCAAGGTTGGAGGTTCAAGCTCACTAGCTGCTCCTCAGAAACCCTATACAGGGTCACTATGGGTCAGAACTGACTTGATAGAACTTAACTACAACAACATAAGACTTTGCAGCTAGGAGACATCCAGGATTGTAGAGAAAAGGACTGTTCACAATACATCCAAAATGTCAAAATTGATGTTAGAATAAATATATACATCCTGGTATATTCACATCAGTCTCTAGGGGTCCTGGTGTCACAAGGGCTAATCACTCATCTGCTATCCAAAAGATTGGTGGTTCAAATTTACCCAGTGCTTCTCGGAATAAAAAAACCTGGTAATTTACTCACATAAAGATTGTTGTTGTTGTTCAGTACTATGGGATTGGTTCTGACTCATAGTGACCCTGTATAGGGTTTCCAAGGAGCAGGTAGTAGGTTTGAACTGCTGACCTTGTGGTTTACAGTCCAGCACCAATCCTACAGCGCCAAACCAACAGTCCTCCCATGAAGACTGTTGTTATGTGCCGTGGAGTCAGTTCCGACTCATAGCGACCCTGTCCAGGGTTTCCAAGGCTGTAAATCTTTACAGGAGAGCAGAAAGCCTCATCTTTCTCCCATGGAACAGCCAGGAGTTTCGAACTGCTGACCCTGAGGTTAGCAGCCCGATTCGTAACCACTACACTACCAGAGCTCCTATGAAACCTCATGGAACTCTTCTACTCTGTCTTATAAGTTGATAAGGGTTGGACTCAACATCACACGACAACAACAAGCAAGAAGAAATGCCATAGAAAGCAATGACACTGAATACAGACATGCCTTGTTTTATTGGACTTTGCCTTGCTCCAGTTCACAGATACTACGTTTTTTGAAAAAGAGGAAAGGTTTGTAGCAACTCTGTATCAAGCAAGTGTATTGGTGCCTCATTTCCATCAGTATGTGCTTACTTTGTGTCTCTCTGTGCCACACTTTGTAATTCTCACAATATTTCAGACTTTTTCACAATGCTACTGCACACTTAACAGACTACAGTATAGTGTAATCATGACTTTTATATGCACTGGGAAGCCAAAAATTTGTGTGACTCACTTTATAGCAAGTCTATATTTATTTTAGTGGTCTGGAACCAAACCTGCAATACCTCTAAGGTATGCTTGTAATGCTTGGAAACCCTACACATGGTGACTATGAGTTGAAACCAACTCAATGGCACTTAACGGCAACATACTTGGAATGTATGAGTTCATGAAATAATATGAATGAATACATTTAGATAAATTTGCATAGCCTAAAAACCATAGTTTTTAGGGAAACATATGCGTGGCACTGTGGGTTCATGCGTCGGACTACAAAGTTGTTTACACTGCAAGGTCGGTGGTTGAAGCTCATCAGCTGCTCCTGGGAAACCCTATAGAGGGTCGCTATGGGTTAGAATTGACTTGATGGCACTAACAACAACAACAACATTTAGAGAATACCAGAAACATGTTTACCTGTGCTCTATTGACTGTGCAAAGGCTTTTGATTGTGTGGATGATGACAACATAGACACCATTGCGAAGTGTGAGTATTCTCTAACACTTAATTATGCTCATGAGAAACTTGTACGTGGACCAAGAGGCAGTTGTTCAAACAGAACAAGAGACATCAAATTATTTAAAATTATGAAAGGTGTACATTGAGGTTGTAGTATTTCACATACTTATTCAATCTGTGCTGAACAAATTATCAGAAAAACTGGATTATATGAAGAAAAACGTGGCATCAGGATTGGAGGAAGACTCATTGGCAACTTGTGATATACACATGATACAACCTTGCTTGCAGAAAGTGAAGAGGACTAAAAATGCTCACTGATGAGGATCAAATACCACAGTCTGGTATGGGTTCATCTCAATGTAAAGAAAACAAAAATCCTCACCACTGGTCCAATAAACAACATCCATATAAATGCAGAAAAGATCCAAGTTGTCAAAGACTTCATTTTGCTTGCATTAACCATCAACACACATGGAATCAGCACTCAAGAAATCAAATGACGTATTACATTGGGCAAATCTGCTGGACAAGACCTCTTCTAAGTGTTGGAGAGCAAAGATGTCAGTTTAAGGACTAAGGTGCGCATGACCCAAATCGCTGTATTTTCAATAGCCTCATATGTACGAGAATGTTGGACAGTGAATAATGAAGACTGTAGAAGAATTGATGCACTTGAGTTATGGTGTTGGAGGAGAATATTGAAAGTATCATGGACTGCAAACAGAACCAACAGATCTGTGTTGGAAGAAGTGCAGCCAGAGTGCTCCTTGGAGGCCAGGATGGCCAGACTTCATCTCTCATACTTTGGACATATTGTCAGGAGGGACCAGTTGATGGAGAAGGATCTCATGTTTGGTAAGGTGGAGGGTCAGAGAAAAAGAGGAAAATGGATTGGCACAGTGTGAGCATCAATGGGCTCAGGTGTAGCAACAAAAGTAAGCTTGTCCCAGGACTGGGCAGTGTTTTGTTCTGTTGTGCATAGGGTCTCTATGAGTTGGTACCAACTTGATGGCACCTAACAACAACAATAATTTAGAGAATAAAACTCCAAGTAAAAGTAGTGCAATAAATAAATACAATAATAGTATGAATGGAGGATTAGGGTAGCGCTTTGTTCACAATATTTTCTTGACCTGAATTCTGTTGTACTTTACAATCACTTGTTAAGTGAGGATTTATATCATATGCACTTGTCTCAATGGGTGTAATAGTTTGCAATATAAAGATTAAGATGAAATTAAAGGAGTTAATTATTATGACAGTCCTATAGCCCACAAAGGAGCTCTGGTAGCACAGTGGTTACGAATCGGGCTGCGAACCTTAAGGTCAGTAGTTCAAACAATGTTGTTGAGATTAAAATAAACTTTACCACAGCTTCTTAGAACATTAGCATTTACACAAGTCTTTTTACTTAGCTTAGATATTATATTTTATAGATGAGTAAACTGTAGAATTAAATGTAACATTAAATTTTAATAACTAGGTTAATTTTAAATGGTATAATATTTTCACTCCTCTTGTTTTTCTAAAGGTTTAAAAATTAGTACTCATGTATGTGAGAGAGGACCTAAGATATGTAGAGCAGTATATAACTTCTGAAGGAGCTCCTGGTAGCATAGTGGTTACAAATTGGGCTACTAATCTCATGGTCAGCAGTTTGAAATTACCAGCCGTTCCTCAGGAGAAAGATAAGGTTTTCGGCTCCATAAAGATTTACAGCCTCGGAAACCCTGTCCAGGATCATCGCTATGCGTCAGAACAAACTCCATGGCACGCCATCACCACCATATAGTTTCTGGATTCATTCTTTACGAAATTCAAAACACTGCAATTTCTGTACTTTGGTTGATCTACTCTTTTCCAGGATATCCCAAAGATTATCAAAGGGAACTCTCAAATTTTGTTTGCAGATTTTCCAGTATACTGTCATGGGATTAACTTGAGCCCAGAAATTTTAACTCACCATTAAGAACTAGATTTTTGTTATTGTTGCAGCTTTTAATTTTCTACCAATTTTGAGATCTAATGCAAGAATCTCATCCTCCTCCCTTTCTTAAACTCATTCTTTGTGATAAGAAAATGGGGGCCAAACATGGGACCAATCATTTCACTTTTATATCATCTTTTATTGGCACACCCTCAGTCTCACACAGAGCTGGATTACCAAGCAGCTTCCTGTATTAACAACAACAACAAACTACATTTAGTACTCATCGTCCACTCATTGTGAGCAATAGTCCTGAAATTCTTTTTATGGGTTCATTGCTGTTGTTGTTGTAAGTGCCATCAAGTCGGTTCTAACTCATAGTGGCCCAGGATAGCGTTTCCAAGGAGCAGCTGGTGGTTTTGAACTGCCAACCTTGTGGTTAGCAGTCCAGTGCTTATTCTATAGTGTCACACTAGGATTCCTCTGGGTTCACAGGACTCTTTGTGTGTGTGTGTCTAGCATAGGGGAGAGGTCTTGGGCACTTGCCCTGATAGCCCCCTTACCTACATGTCCTGGCAAAATGTCATCTCATAGTCGGGCTCAGTGCAAAGTCAGAAGAAGTTCACGTGCCTTCCTCTACTTCCTGATAATGATACCATGTGATTGTGATGTCATTACATTGCTTTTTAGAGGCTCCCATTCTTTTTTTTTTTTTTCATGTAATATCTGACTATATAATTTATGGCCACCTGGTTATATTTACCTTTTCTCTTAACATTTAAAAATCCACTCTCCTTTGATCTCCTACATGCCAGACTACCTTAATATACGCTAATATAGCAGGATCATTGTTTTTCTCACAATTTTTTAAATCACATATACTGTTGCTGTTATTAAGTGCCACTTAGTCAGTTCCAACTTACAGTGCCGCTGTTAGGGTTTCCGAGGAGCGGCTGTTGAGATCGAACCACCAACCTTTAAGTTCAAGCTGACCTTGGAGTCCAGTGCATTATCCTGCAAACACATCAGGACTCCATGCCATATATTGTTAATGTTGCTGCTGTTAAAGGTCATCAAGTCTGTTCTGAACCATAGCGACCCTGTATATGGCTTCTGAGAAGCAGCTGGTAAGCTTGAACCACTGACCTTACAGTTCAAACTGACTTTGCAGTCCAGCGCATTAACCCACAGCGCCACACCAGCGTTCCATCACATATACTAAAGGCCTTCAAAAAGTTTGTGGACAATGGAATTACAGATAATGGGGTTTTCTTCACAAGCTTTTTGAAGTCCCCTCCTATACATATTTTTCTTGCTCATTTTACTGGAATTCAGTGCAGCATAACACTAACTCTCATTATTTTGTTTTTTCAGTTTCAATGGTCAACTGTCACTTTTAGAAAGTAACTCAAAGTTTCTAGGGTAGCCCAGAGTTTTGTAAAATAAAACATTCACTAGAAAGAATACATTGAAATTGATTTCTGCTACAACACGTTAACAATAACTGACATTTACAGAGTTTCTACTCACTGATAACTCCCGGACTAAATAGATACAAGAAAAATGTATCTGATTTAAACTTATGCTTCATCTGAAAAGGCAGGGACTTTGACTACCTCATTTCATACATGAGACCTCAAAGGTTCATATTTCCATGGTCTTAAAGCAGTTAGAAGTAGAATGGGGACTCCTATTGGTTATCCACAAGTTTCCCCTCTTAATGAGTGTATGATACTGTATCTGAATTTCCTGCCTCAGCAGCTGTTTAATAATCTATATTGTGATGGTTGCTGTGAGGTGCCACAGTCAGTTCCGACTCCTAGTGAGCCTACACCCTGCCAGGCCCTGGGCCATCCTCACAATTATTGGTAAGCCTAAGGCCACTATTGCTGCCACTTTGTCAATCCATCTCATTGGGGTGCTTCCTGTTTTTCTCCGACCCTCCACTTTACCAAACATGCTGTCTTTCTCCAGGGACTAGTGCTTCCTGATAACATGTCTGAAGTATGAGAGACAAAGTCTCACCCTCCTGGCTTCTAAGGAGCATTCTGGCTGTACTTCGTCCAATACGGATTGGTTTGTTCCTTGGGCATTCTATGGTACTTTTAATACTCTTCTCCAAAACCATTAATTCAAATGTATTGATTCTTCTACAGTCTTCCTTATTCATTGTCCAGCTTTTACATGCATATCTTGTTGTTAGGTGTCATCGAGTCAGTTCCAACCCATAGCTACCCTGCATAGAGTTTCTGAGGAGTGACTGGTAAGTTTGAACCTCCTACCTTGTGGTTCAAAGAACTTTGCAGCCTAATGCATTAATCCCCAGTGCCACACCAGGACTCCATATACATATGAAAATACCTTGGCTTAGATCAGGTTCCCCTTAGTTCTTAAATGGATATCCTTGCTCTGTAATGCTTTAAAGAGGTCTTGTGCAGCAGATTTGCCTAATACAACACTTCCTTTGATTTCTTGACTGCTCCTGAGTGTTGATCATGGATCCACGCAAAATTAAGTCTTTATAAAAACGTTATTTATCATCCTAATCTGAATCCTTACACATGTACAGCTTCAAGGACCCTTGTTTTTGAGAAATAGTATGGTTAATGCACCAGACTGCAAAGTGTTTGAACTGCAAGGTCAGTGGTTCAAGCTTACCAACTGCTCCTTGGAAATCCTATACAGGGTTGCTATGGGTTGGAACCGACTCAACGGCACTTCACAACAACAACATACTTACTTAGGTTCAGTTCAGAAAACTGTGACTTATTTCTACACATTCTAAAGTAAAAAATAATAAACTACAAATTTTACAAAAAGATCCTCTCTACATTCTATTCTAATGTTTCATTATTTCCTAACCCCCCTCCTTTTTTTAATCCTGCATTTAGTTTTAGATCACTGAAGTAAATGTAAAGTTAATGGTTCCCTATTCAAAATAATAAAGATAAAAGGCATATTAATGGTCTTTATAAAAGAAGATTTAGGAGTTCATTAAATGACTTCTATCCAGAGATGCCTAAGTTACATATTACTGAGATGCTTATAACCAAGAATCTAAATTAGAAAGAAAATGAGTGGGCATGAATAATACTTCATCATTCTTAGTAAAATTATTTAATATTTCAAAGGTGCTCATTAAAGACATGCAAGGATCTTATACTAGATGCTACGGGTTTTAACATCCCAAACTTATTTTTCAAACACTAGCTATTTCTAGTAATAAAAAGGGAAAAAATAAATAAACAAACAAAAAAAAAACCCCAACACATTCAACAATTTTGTTTTAGAAAAAGATATTCAAATGTAAATTTTTGCTAATAATTCAATTCAGTTTATAAAAATGAACACAAAACTTGCCATTGCTCACACTGTAATGTATATGTTAACTAAAAATGCCCACATGCCCACATTGATTTCCATGAGGACTTATACAACACAACAATAGTAACACAACACGGTGTAGTATAGTAATTGTTGTGGTCGTTGTTAAGTGGCATTGAGTTGGCTCCAGACTCATAGACACCTTGTATAGGGTTTCCAAGGAGTAACTGGTGAGCTTGAACCACCAAACTTGGGTTCAAACCAGACTTGCAGTCCAGCACATTAACCCACAGTACCACACCAGGACTCCAGCATAGGAATTATTTGCGGGTAAAACATTAACCATGTACATGTGGTTAAGACTTCCATATTATTGCATTTTTCAACTTAAAATTCTATAAATTTAAAAAAAAAATTTTTTTTTACATGTCCAGTTATTGGTTTTTGTTTTGTAGGTTTTTTTGTGTTTTTTTTTTGCGCTAAATTATTAAACAAAGTTGTTAGCCACATAAATTACCCTTAATGAAGCCTTATAAATATGACTTTACAGTCACATGATTCTTATAGGTTTTGTTGCTGTTGGAAAGTGCCATGGAGTCAATTCTGACTCACAGAAACTATGCATAAGCTGAACCACTAACCTTGAGGTCAGCAGTCCGTTACTTATCCTATAGCAACACACCAGGACTCCTATCGTAGGTTAGAGGTCAACAAAGACGATTACTGTTGTCATTGTAAGTGCCTCTGAGACAGTTCCAACTCATAGTGACCCTGGATAAGATTCCCGAAGAGCAGCTGCTGGGTTTGAACTGTTGACCTTTTGATTAACCTTCCAGTGCTGATTCTACACCACCACTGTTGTTACTATTGTTAAGTGCCATGGAGTTGTATGAAGCTATAAAAAGTTCATGGAAGATAATAGAATTTTTTCCAGGAGCACTTTGTAAAGGGCCACATCGTCAATATTTTAGACTTTGCCAGGCATAGGGTCTTAGTCAGTTCCACATTCTTGTTATTTATTTATTTTCCTAATTGTATTTATTTTGTTGTTGTTGTTGTTGAGAATATACACAGCAAAGCATATATCAACCAGCTCAACAATTTCTACGTGGACAATCTACTGGTTATATTCTTTGAGTTGTATAACCAAGCTCACTCTCATTTTCTGGGTCCTCCCCTCATTATTATAAATGCACAGGTCCCTAAGGTTCCTGTCTAATCTTCTGAGGTTCTGGTACAGTTTGACTGTGAATAGATAATTACTAAAAGAACATGACACTCAACAAAGATACTTGTTAGTAGTTTAGCTATACTATTGAGGGTTAAGATGACTTCAGAGGATGTTTTAGTTAAAGGTTTTAAAGATTATCTCTGGGCAATAGTTTCAGGGATTTATTTACCCAGAAAATCTAGAGTCTGAGAGAATTTTTTAAAAGTTATGTGTTTTCTCTCTTTTGACCAGAATTCTTCTATGAAATCTTTAATCAAAATATTCAGTAATAGTAGTGGGCCAACCTCTAGTCTTACGGTGGTGGTGGTGTGCTGTGAAGTTGGGTCTGACTCATAGCAACCCGGCATAGGGTTTCTGAGGCTGTAAATCTTTACAGGAGCCGAAAGTATCATCCATCTCCCACAGAATGACTAATAGTTTCAAACTACTGACCTTGAAGTTAGAAACCTGATTCGTAACCACTATACTGCCAGTCTCATGGAAAGGGAGGTTAATCGTGAAGGCGTTCATGCAGACATTCTATGTCTTCCTCTTATTCCTGATTCTCCTTCCTCTGTTGTTCCAGGACTGCACTTGTAAGCTTTTAGAATCCTTGTTGTTGTTGTTGTTTAGTGCCGTCGAGTCGGTTCCGACCCATAGCGACCCTGTATAGGGTTTCCGAGGGTGTAAATCCTTACGGGAGTAGAAAGCCTCATCTTTCTCCCGCGGAGCGGCTGGTAGTTTCGAACCGCTGACCTTAAGGGCACTACTAAACAAACCCGGAAGTAGAATAGAACCACAGAAGTGTTGAAACTTTATTACGTCAACTAACCAGGTATTCCACAAAACCATAACCCTATACCTCCCTAAACCAAGGAACCAAATCCCATGAGATGCTTGGTTGCACATAAGCAGGCTCAGCAGATACTAGTTTGGTTATTTCAGACCTTGCTTCAAACACGTCTGTCTCACAACTGTTTCCAATGCCATTTTTAGAAGTGTCCAGCTTAGTGACATAAATTACAGTCATCAGCTGTGCAACCCTGCCTTTAATTAGTGGGATTTTTTCATCACCATTAAGCTCCTATCTTCTTCTCCCTCCCATCCACGGTAACCACCAACAAACTTTGGTCTCTGTACCTTTGCTTTTTCCTGTCATTTTATGTAAGCAAATTCATTCAATATTTGTCCTTTTGTGATTGACTTGCTTGTTTGTTTTGTTTCTACTATTAAAAAAACAAAGCAGCTCTGGTAGCGTAGTGATTATGAAATGGGCTTTGAACCACAAGGTCAGCAGTTCGAAACTACCAGCTGTTCCGTGGGAGAAAGATGAGGCTTTCTGTTCCAGTAATGATTTGTAACCTCAGAAACCCTGTACAGGGTCGATATGAGTCGGAACCAATTTCCACAGCACATAACCACTACCACCACTAAAAAAACAGATAAATAACATTCTTAGCTCAAGGACTGTACAAAGGCAGAATATAGGCCAATTTAGCCCCTAGCTATATAGTTCATTGTCCACTGATGTACATGGTTTACTATGTATTATTAAAGCAGCAGAACTTTATTTTTTCAATTAAAAGAAAGAAGCTGGATTTTTGCTTAAGCAGAAGAACAAGAGATTAATAATCAGACCTTATGTCAAGTCTGATTCTTCCATAAATGAACAGTGTAACTTTTAATAAATGACTCAGTCACTCTGGGATTTAATTTCATTATCTGGAAAATAGTCCAACTCTTTTCTACATTTTGTTTTTGCTTTGTGCTACATTTGAAGAGAAAATTTCTGGCACATAGTAAACGTAATTATGGGCCAAATTTTTCCCCACTGTAGGGGTTTATTCTAATAGTAATCAACTTTATGCTAGGCCTGGGGGCTCAGGAACATTGTCTCAGGGGACATGTGCCAACTGACATAATATAGTCCACAAAGACAATGTTCTATATCCTACTTTTATGAGTAGCAACTGGGATTTTGGCAGCTCATGAACGGCCATCTAAGGTACAACTATTGGTTCCTCCCTGCAAGGAGGAAAGAATATTCATGAAAATGAAAGACACTTGGAATTGATTAATCCAGTGGACTAGTGGAACATGTGAACATCAGTCTCCATGACCCTAAGACCAGAAGAAGTAGACGGTACCTAGCTACCACTACCAACTGTTCTGAGAGGGATCACATAGAAGGTTCTATACAGAGTGGGAGAAAATGTGGAACAAAACTCAAAATTATTAAAACGACCAGGCTTACTACTCAGAAAGAGACTGGGGAACTTGAGACTTTGGCACTCGGTCGCCTAGAGGTCTGAAAGTGAACTCACCCTCTTGGCTCAATTTTCAGATATATGGTGGGGTGGGGGTGGTGGGGGTGGGGAGGAACAACACTAGTAAGGTATGCTCACCATGGAATGGTCAATCACTGAAGATCAAAACGGGAGCATTACCTAAGGACAAAGTTCAGAAGGGTTGGAAAAGGGTGGGATGGAATTAAGAATCACAGAGAACACGTGGAGTAACTGATGTTAATGGTCAGGAGAGCAATCATTGTAATGAAATGAAGTATATGATTTGTTGAAGGCATAACAGATCATTTGCTCTGCAAGCCTTCACTCAATTCACAATAAAAAGTTCAAAAAAGTATCAACTTTTCTATTGTGATTATTGTTAAGTGCTGTTGAGTCTGTTCCAGCTCATAGCGACTCTGTGTAGGGTTTTCCAGGTTTGAAATCTTTGTCGGGGCAGAAAACCAAAACTTTCTCCTGGGGAGTGGTTGGTGGCCTCCAACAGCCAACCTTGTGATTTGCAGTCCCATGCTTATACTACGGAACCACCATTAGTAAAAGGCAAGAAGTGGACCCAGTAAAGTTTCTAGTCCCCCATGCAGGGCTATGTCACATGTCCTCACAGAGAAGGACAAGAAGAGAAGAGGAAAGTTTGAGCTGGCCAGGAAAATCTCCACAAACTTCCCAATTTCTTTTGAGAATAACACCTTTTAGTGGAGTAGCAGTATTTCAGTCAACCACCATCCAAGGGTAAGTAAAAAATATTGCTACAAACTCATAGAAACCTTTGTTAAACAAGATCAAAATATGTTGTTTCTCAACATATCCTCCATGTAGGACTATACATTTCTAAAGGTAGTGTTTCCATAGCTCTAACTCTTCCCCCAAAGAAGTCTACACCATTTTATTTACACCATGTCAAAAAAATAGGTTGGGTATCTTTGAGGGACTAAAAGTTTATTCCTTTTCAGTGTTTGAGTTTTAGAATCATAAAGAAGTCTGAAGGGCTAGGACCAGGGCTGTAAGGTAGATGGGGTAAAGTTTCTCAACAAATTCTTGCAAGACAACACTTGCTACCCTTGGAGAATTTATCATGATGAAAAAAAAACCTGACTCTTTGACACAACTCTCCTTGTTTGTTTTTCTCACCAGTGTAGTTTTCAAATTTCTGAAAATGTCTTCCTAATAAGTCCCCATAATCATCCTGTATCCTTCAAGAAAATCTATCAAGAGTACAACTTTGGAATCACCAAAAAAACTGCCATGCTAGTCTTCTGCATTGACCTGTCTACTTTGAACTTAACTGGCCCATGGATCCCCTGTTTTGATTAGACCTCACTCTCTGGATCATACTAGTAAATCCAATTCTCATCCTTGGTACCATTCATTCCATAAAATCATCTTCATCAGATTAAATCTTAAATTTTCTTTGATGGAAAGATCAGTTCTTTGAGCTGGGTGATCTCACACAATATGCTTTTGACACTACCGGGTCAAACGTTGGCTGAGGTTAAGATGTTCACTTTAAATTGAAAATGAAGAACCATGTGAAATCCCAACTTTACTTGCTTTCACATCAATGGTAATTCTATAGGCGTCTTCCACGGGTTCTGAACATCCACCACAGTTTCTTCATTTTGCAAGGCTGACAGTTTTTCCTCTTTTGACTCATATTTGAGGTCTTCCTGACCTTCCTTAAAATGGTTGACCCACCTAAAAACTGTGGTGTTATGTGAGACAGCATTCCCATACACTTGCTGCAAAACTTCAATGATTTGGGCAGATGTCTGCTTGAATTGTTAAAAATGTGATATTAGCCCTGGCTTCAGAATCAATTTTTCCATGGCACAAAAAGTATTCTTTTTTTGAAGGTACTCTATTGAGATGAAGACAAGTGTATAACTGTCTTAGAATGTGTCTGTAACTATCCACTGACTACAGAGACATGTTTAAACAGATTTTCTTTGGAACACACCTGTGCATGTATGAGCTTGAACCCTGGTAGGAATATTTTTAGTTGCCCACATATTATTTAAGCAATGTATTCTATTAAATGTGTAAGATGCTCGTCAGATGTTATAAATTAAGGTTTTCGGTTCTTGGAGACTGGGATTATTCTACCTGGTAAGGGAGGCATTTTTTGCCGTTGTTAAGTGCCATCAAGTTGATCCTGAAACTAAATCAACCAAATAACATAAATACTGGTGGATTTTGTATGCAAAATAGAGTAAAATGGACTTTTTCATGGGAGGGAAAGAAGGTAGATTGAGTGTGAGAGGGATCAACAAGGTAGCATCTAGGGCAGATAAGCGAGAGGGAAGATGCCAAAAAAAAAACGAGAGAGGAGCTCCATCTCATCAGAGGGTAGGTAGCTTCTGGAGCTAGAATCTCCAAAGGACATGCTTTACACTCCAGGGACCATTTTTAGAAAAAGACTGTTTTCCCTTGGCCTCTGGAATTCTAATCCTCATTCATATATTGCTGTTGTTAGTTACTGGTGTGTCATCTAGCCAACTGAGACTCCATATGACTTCATGCGCAAGAGAAAGAAACACTGTCCAGTACTATGCCATCTTCAACATCTACAAAATCTAGGCACTTATACAGAGATTAATAAAATAGTAGTAAGCACACAGCAGAGGGAAGTCAGACATTTAAATAGATTGGCCCAACGCTAGGAGTACAATGCTATACATGTTATACGAGAGCTCAGAAAAGGACATCAATGGGGGTTTGCAGAGTTTGGGGAAAGATGTTCTGGTTTTGATTCTAGCCAAACAGAGTAAGACGAATTACACCTCAGGCACAAAGAAATAATGATTAAGGTCAACATATTTAGAAATGCTATGTTTTGCGTGGACAGGTACAAGGAAGTTAGTGTGATCAAAGCTAGAGGATGTGAGAGTTGAGAGATGAGTCTAGAGGTTGGGAAGGATGGGGTCAAGATGGACAATGTATCTCATGCTGGACAGCAAACACTTTATGCTGTGAGTAGCAGGAAACTACTGAAATATTTTAAGCAAGAAGTCCTATGATCAAATTTGCATTTAAGATAAATTACTCGGGCAACTGTGATGATGGATCTGAGTGGGACTGATTAGAACAGGAAGATAAATTAGGGTCTGATCCCTTTATCCTAGTGGAGGATGATGAAGGCTTGATCAAAAGCAGTCAAAAAAGAAGGTCAGAGAAGACAAATCTGAATAATATTTATGTGATAAATTGTAATGACTTGATGACTGATTGAAAATGGAATGCGAGGGAGAGAAAGGGAAAAGTGGACAGAAGTGGATGGATTTTTCCACCACTGGGAAAGGAGACAAAAAAACACAGAATAACAGAAGTAGGCTTGGAAAAAGGGCTTGAGATTATTATCAATTTGAATTTAGACACATTAAGGTGGAACATCATATAGAACACCTAGGCATGATGTCCTGCGGGCAGATGCAAGTATAAATGTACGAAAGCAGGTCAGGATTGAAGACGCTGATTTAGAATTCAGCTATAGGCATATGAGAGTTGAAAGCAGGAGAAAACAAGTGTGATATGTAAAGTAGGAAGGATAGAGGGCTAAAGTTCAACTGGAGGAACCAGAAAAAGGGAGCAAAGCCAAAGAAGGATTCAGAAAGGAACAAACTACAACTAAAGAGTAAGGTGTCAAATGTTGTCAAATGTGGTTTAGCAACAGGAAGAGAAAAATTCCCATCAAATTTAGCGAGCAGAGGCAAACTGACGATCAAAACTGAAATGCAGTTTCATTAGCATCTTCCAAGAACATTAAGGAAGTGAAGGGAGTCCATGTAGACAAAACTATGCCAGATTCTGTGGTAATAAACACATTATAAAAATTATTACAAGGTTATTTAAAATAACTTTTAAATTCAATTATGTACAACTTAATATAATCTATATAGTTTTTAAAAAAGTTTTTATTGTGAATTGAGTGAAAGTTTACAGAGCAGATCATCTGTTTTACATTCAACATATCATACACTT
>NW_006408547.1:15039339-15040535 GCF_000296735.1 Chrysochloris asiatica | reverse complement strand
TTTTTGTTACAAAACTTCTACCTTGACAATTGTGACTTTCGCAATTAGTCATGATAACAATTACTCACTAATGAATCATAAGAATCTTCTCTCCAACTCTTTTCACCAGTCCCATCTAGACAAGATGAAAACTATTCAGTGCGGACTGTATCTTCCCCTGCACACTCTTAAACTAAACTTCTTGAAAACTTGTAAGCCAGTCACTTTGTGCTTTTATTGTCCCCTCATTTTAGGTACCAATGTCTAAGTTGCCCATCCTCATCTACCCGTATACAGAGGGGATAGCACTGATACTTGATGTGAAGACTCCTTCACTCGCTGTTGTTATTTTGAGCTACTACATCCATGAGTATACATCAAGTTCATAAAATTATAGCAATTAACCCTCATTTCCATTATCAAAGTTTTTTTTTTGTTTTTTTTTTTAATCTTCCTCTAGTCAAGTTCGGATCATCAAGCCATTGAGGTTAGGTCAAATGGGTACTATCTGCAAGTTTGGGTGTTCTTGTGCATCTCCTCTCACTTCATATCAACTGGATAACTGGATGCTTCACTCTCATCTCTAGTCCTCCGAGACTATGTCCTTGTTCATGGTCTCAAGTGTCCCCAAATTTCACTACACTTTGGACGAATCAGCCCTTCCTCTTCTCTCTCATCTCCAGGTAAATGGGAGTTTATGGAATGTGGATGAACTCAGCCCATTTCTTTCCTCCTCTTTCACTCACCAGTAGATCAATGTTGTCGTCAGCAAGCTTACATGACTGCTCATGTGTTTCCTTTGAGTTTCAGTCTTAGAGGGGTGTTTGTCCTGAAGGAACTTCATGGCTTTCTGGCAAATAACCAGTGTATTCTTGTAGTAGCCATTTTTGTTTTGTTTATTTCCTGCTGATCTTTGAAGATGTATCTTCCATTGCTTTAGCTGTTCCAGGCTAGTCTGCTTGTCGTTTCTAGTGGGAATGTCCCACCTCAGAAGGTTCTGGATAGGGATTAGGCTTTCTCCTAAGATCCTATATACTGCAAAAGTTCCGCAAGAGGCCTATTTCACTGGTTAAGTTGTAAACCCCCTTTTAGGTATTCCAATCAGTTATAGGCTAAAGACTGACATTCAAGCTTTATATACTCATGTTTCCTGACATTCCTTTCCATCCCATGCAAGTGTCTATTTTACAAAAGTTGTTGTTGTTGTTGTTGTTGTT
>NW_006408547.1:15018101-15038474 GCF_000296735.1 Chrysochloris asiatica | reverse complement strand
CAGCATATAGGTTGAATAAGTAGTTTACAATAGCAGGCAAGGTAAACCAATATTCATAAGACAGTTAAGCATCTTAGTATTATTTCCCCTCTTCAGACTATGCCTTGATTCTTGTATCACAAAGCCCTGTTGTTCCAAGGTTGAGCATGTATCACTATTTACCTCCCATTTAGCCCATGCAAACCTGTCTCAGTGTTCCCCTATCTACCTTGTTCTTCCATCCCTCCCCCAATCTTATAAAGTCTTGAAAAATAATTTATATGGTTTTGCCTACTTAGAGTTTACGTATTTGAAGATATCAACAATTTGTCAATGTATACTTACAAGACAACAGTTGGATAATATGAATCTGAACTTTCTTAGAATTAATGGTCTGATTTATTACTAAGTTTACCTAGTTACTATAATTAAAGATAAGAATAACCAAGTTAAAAAAAAAAACAAAACAAAAAAGATCCCTATGGTGCTATAGGATAGGCACTGAACTACAAACCACAACTCAGCAATTCAAACCTATCAGCTATTCCTTGGAAATGCTGTACAGTCTTTGTGAATTGGAAACAACTAAATGGCACTTAATGGCAACATATAAGATTGTTGTTGTTGTTAAGTGCCGTCGAGTCGGTTCTAACTCTAGCGACCGGAGTGACCCTAGATAGGGTTTCCAAGGAGCAGCTGGTGAGCTTGAACCACCAACCTTGCAGTTCAAACTACTTTGCAGTCCAGCGCATTAACCCACAGTGCCACACCAGTACTCCAACATACAAGACAGAAAGATCTAGGATTGGGTCCCAGGATTCTCTCTTGAACAAGATTACTGGGTGACTTCAATGAACACTTAATTTGAGAAACACTACCATTACCATTCAAGAAAGAACACGTAGCTCACTTGATCTAGCTAAAATTGCATCTTTCTATCTAACATATGAGAGAGAAAGATGCAATTTTTGCTAGATCAAGTAACAGGAAACCTGTTACTAGAAATACAAGCTAGACAGCTTGTATGTTAGATGGAAAGATACAATTCTAGCTACATCAAATGAGCTACATGTTCTTTCTTGAATGGTCACAGTACAGCGTTTCTCAAATTCAGTGTTCATCAATGTCACCGTGGAATCATGTTCAAGAGAGATTCCTGTTTCCCAACCCTAAACCTTGAATCTAGGGCTAGGAATATCAACTTCTCATTAGGCACTTCACAGCATTCTAGAGTAGGTGATCAGGTGAGGATACTTCAAGACACATGGGCTGAGTTTTCAGAGATCTGCTTCTTCTTTTCAAAGTCAAGTTACTGTGTTCTTTGAACAACTGCTCAACTTCAAGAAGTGTTACAACAGAACTGTAAATAATGTATCACTTTACATTGTTTCAAAGTTGCTGTCCAGTACACTCCTTTGAAAAATGTCCAAATTTACAAGCTGAAAGTCGAATACTAGTGCCTGATTTAAATTAACTTATGTGTTCATTAAAGTTTAACAGTATTGACAGAAATTTTACTGTTATATCCAGCATAGTCTATTGGATATGAAGGTGAAAACCAACTAAAGACAGATAAGCATACAGTTCGATGATTGCCTACATGCAGCGAAGCTGGGGAAGGGCACCTAATTCAGATTGGAAGTATCTCTAGAGGGAAATTGAAGGGGATTATCATGCCTCCTGTCCTTCATCTTCACAGGGCAGGTGTGAGGATAAAATGAGTTCTCAGATGAAAATGCAACTTACTAAATGGTAAGGTGTCATTACTGTGACCTTTTCACTTCACTTCCTATGACTGTGTCCTCAGCATTAAGAGAAAAACATCCTTTTTTATTGTGGGGCTATTTTTATTTACCACACTTAGATAAATTATATGCATTTGTAATCCAAATAAGCAATTTTTACTTTAAAATATTCTTATTTTCTTTACATGCTCATTCTCTGCTCTCTAGAAATCTTAAAAAAAAAAAAACAATATGTGATTCAGAGTACAGCAAGCAAATGGAAGAGAATTTAGAACAAAGGAGTAACCAGAAGAAAGGTTGGCCAAAGCAAAGAAGAAACACACCAAAAAGGGCTGACAGAAGGCAGATGTATTGCTGATGCAAAATATACTATCTATGAACAGTATCACTAGTCTAGTCTACTCTCAGTCAGTAGTCAAATCACCACACCTTTACACACATCTAACACTTGCGTTTGTTGGAATTTTGTGTGCTCCTTGAAAATAATTAGCTAAGTTTTCTGGGCCTCGTTGTTTTCATTTGTAGTATTGGAAACTTAAGCAGATGAAGTTTAAAGTTTATTTCTATTTTGACATGTGATAATTGTATGTACATGCATTGCCATTGTCCTAATTTTCCTTTGACACGAAAATCTCATGAAGACAGCCTGACTTTTGAGGTGTTCAACTTGCCACAGATTTAAATATGGAGTATTATTTTCAAAACTTCCAGTTCCAAAGCAATCATTTTCTCTCATGCCAATGTTTTGACCCCTTTAATGATCTACATATTATAGGTAGGTATAGATACATATATACAGATAGATATTTGCATCTGTTAGTATCATAGGTATGATGGTTAAGGGTTTACCCAAGAGCCTAATAATAAGTAGACATTCTTCTTTACCTGAAAGAGTACTGACTTACCCAAAGATCATATTAATGGTCTGGAACAGTGATATTGCAGTTTGTATACTTAAGCATCCCCTGACCAATGTGGGGAGGGGTGGTATTTAAAGTAGTAACTGCACAGACAAAATACTTTTGTTATTTTAGTGTGTACTTAACAAGTCACTTGACTTTATTAAGCACTTTCTCAATTACCACAGGACACAGATCAACTCAAGCATAACATTACTCCCTCTAGATGAGATTTTATTGATTAAACTTATTTTTCCTCTAGTAAATAAATACTGCACTCTGGATATAATATGGTCTCGTGGCATATTAATGTTGTCTCTAAAGAAATGTCATGCCCTCGTTTTCCGAAAGTCCATAAAATATAGGCCTATAAACTCCCACTGGCTGATGACATGGGATAAGGGACTATATGTGTTCATGTTAACTACACAGGGCATACAACATACGCACATGTATTTCAACGAAAACAATTTACACTAGAGAAACAGGTATGGTCTAAGGCCCCCTTAACCCAAAGATGACAAATCATCTCAAATCTTTTAAAAACATCAAGAGCAAAATTTAACTTATTCTGGTAGCAATGTAATAATTCCTAAAGGACAAAGCTTGATGGTCCAGGTGGGTGTTCCGTAGCTCCCTTCTCAGCCATGTGGTTTTGACTTCAGGATCTCATTTCATGGCTTTGCTGTCCCTTAACCTCCCTCCGGGGTCCTTATAAATACCTCCCCAATAACGCAGGACAAATACAAGCATGAATGTCTTATCCTCCATTGGGTCAGAGTTCAAAGACTTCATGAGATTCTTAAAGAAAGCCTAGACCTAAAAGAGGTTAAGAGCTGACTTGGGGAGGAAAAGAATGCTGAACACTCCAATTTCTCTGCCTCTTCACTACTCTGGTCAATTTCTGAGCACTTAAGTTTCACTTAGCCTTGTTTAGCAAAAGACAACCCCTTTCCCCTGTGGCTAAATCCACCATGTGGCGAAAAACAAACACTCAATTTAAATTTTATTCTCTCCCACCCCAAAAACAGAGATCAAAGGCCACAATGGATATCTGTAGCTTCTTTGATAAATGAGGAACATACTAAGAACTTAATGAAAATCATCTTCATTACCTTTGGGGGCGTACAAGGTACTAATTAACCGAGGACTTCTGTCAACCTACTGCGTTTAAACACAGCTTGGGAAGATGGGGCGGGGACCCGTGGGAGGCGGGGCGGGGTGGGGGTGGCGAGGGACGAAGGAAGCACTAAGGCTTTGTGCCTGCAATACCACCACCGGGGAGTTGGCCCATCACTTAGTCTTGGTGCCTCTAAGACAATGAAGCTGACATTTTCCAGCGGTGAGGGGGTCAATAGGATCAAAGGAAGAGGCAACAGCCCGGAAACTCTCTTTCACCCCTACATCTTTGTTCTCTAAAGAAGTCCTCTTTTTCATTCCAAAGAAAAAGGAAAAGAGGACGAGCAAGGCTCCCGGGCCAACCCGCTCCAGGAGCGCTTGCAAAGGTGACCGCTTTGCTTCTCCCATCTAGTAGTAACCTTAGCAACTAGAGGCTGTTACCTCGCTCTAAACTGCTAGCTTCTCCTCCGCTTTGACTCCAGCCAGCCAGAGTTCGCAGGATTTCTGCCCTCAGCTCCCATTCACAGATTCCAAAAATTACCGGGTCCCAGAGAAAGGGACCACCACGAAACCTTCCTTTCTACGCCACCCAGGCGTGTCCAATACCCACCATGATTAGAATCGTGCTGAGAACCCAGCGATGAGGTCCGAGCACCCACACTCTGAGTCGCCCACTCCCTGGGGCAGAAAAAGCATTAGCGGACTGCCAACCTCCACTTGCAATGCGGCTACTCAGCCAAGTTCTCCGTGCTACGGAACCTGGTAAAGCGCTCCCGTTGCCTGGGACACCGCCCCTACCTGCTAGAGAAGGGTCCAGGGCAGTCTGACCGCTGGGTCTCGGATCTGATCTCCAGTCCTTCCGGCCAAAGCAGGCGGTGTCCCTGCGCTCCAGGAGGGGGTGAGGGTGCACGCAGGCTGGGCCGGCAGGAGACTAATTACAGCTGCTCCGGCCGGCACCTCCGTCAGCTGCTGCCTGCTCTCTCCTCTGCTCCTCGACCGGCAGCCGTGGAGTCGGCAGGCAGCGACAGTTGCCTCACTGGGTGGGTGGTGGGCGGGCGCGGGGCTCCGCCTCGCCCCCTCCTCAGGCACACCCCTGGCTTGGACCCCGCAGCTCCCGACTAGCTGCAGTTGCGGGTCACCAGGCTTTATAGGCGCTCTCAGCCAGCCCTGGCTGTCTCCCTTGTCCTCAGTTTTACTTTACTGCCTCGCCCAGAATGCTAAATCCGTCTTATTATTTTTTTATTTTTATTCGCGCCTTGGTGGCCCCTCCACGTGCCCTGCCTGCCTTCCTTTCTCACACATTCGCATGTTCTCTAGTACCGCGACTTGGTCTTAAAATACTCTTTTTTATCCGCTTCAGGCTTTGCTGAGAATCTACGATTGTGGCTCGCTCCTCCAACTTTTACTTCCTGATTTCTGCAAAAAAGGAGAGTCAGGGGAAGAGAGTGGGCCGGTGGCCGTGTTCCCTGGGCAGTACCCAAAACTGAGATGCCCCTGAGCAGACCAACCTAAACAAAGACCATTGCTGTGGGGAGGGGAGGCGGTGAGATGATGGGGCGACCCTTATTAAAGATACAGACGACACTAATGGTGATTTCTGGTATTCGAAAATTTCTGTCACTTTCTGGAAATCCGCTCCAAAATAAGAACTTCAACTTGGGGGAAGCCATACATTTATTAGCACAAGACTATTGAACACTGTTACTGAAGACTTGTATTAACAAAGCAAAGTAAAAAAATATAAAGTATTTCATTATTACGTTGTTAGGTGCCTTCCAGTCGGTTCTGATTCATAGTGACCCTGTATAGGATTTCAGAGAAGCAGCTGGTGAGTTTGAACTGCCAACTTTGAGGTTAGCAGTCCAGTGCTTATCCTACAGCTCCACACCAGGACTCCACATTTTATTATTATTATTGGTTCTTATTGCAGTTAAGTGCCAGTCCAGTCAGTTCCTATTCATAGCGACCCTGTACAGGGTGTAAAAGGAGCTCTGGTAGCTTAGCGGTTATGAGTCGTGTTGCTAACATCAAGGTCAGCAGTTCGAAACTATCAGCTGTTCCGCAGGAGGAACATGAGGCTTTCTGCTCCCTTAAAGATTCACAGCCTCAGAAACCCAATACAGGGGCCTACGAATCAGAACCAACTCCATGGCGCATAACTACCAACGGCCACCACAGGACATAAGAGTAGGGTTTGGTGGGTTTGGATCGCACAACTTTCGGTAAGCAATCTAGTGCTTATCCTACAGCTCCGTACCATGACTCCTACATGTTACCTACTAATTCTGGGACTGGAGTCCTGGTGTGGCTCTGTGGGTAACTGCACTAGAATGCAAGGCCGTTAGAACTGCAAGGTTGGAGGTTCAAGCTCACCTCTGCTCCTTGGAAACCCTATACAAGGTTGCTATGGGTCGGAATGGACTCGATGGCACTCAACAACAACAACAACAATTCTGGGATTACTGTACTCCACACACACAAAAGCAGAAAACCGTAACTGTTTACTCAAATGAGTTTATAAATTGGATATTTCTGGATATGATTTCTATCTGGATATAATGCATGTGCACTTGAAAAGTAATATGAAGTTCTTTACATAAAGTATGCATTGCTGTTGTTAGGTGCTGTTGAGTCGGTTCTGACCCATAGAGACCCTGTATAGGATTTCCAAGAAGTGACTTGTAAGCTTGAGCTGTCAACGTTGTGATTCAAGCCTACTTTGTAATCTAGCGCATTAACCGACAGCATCACACGAGGACTCTGAAATACTTAGATGCAGTTACATCACTGCACATTCAGAAACGGATCGATCAAACATGGACTCTGAAATACTGTTTTTGAATTGCACATGTCACATTCTTGATTTTAAAAAAATTGTGATGTGATCAATGGTATTAATTTAGTTCATAATCAGTATGAGACTAAGTAGCTCTGGTAGTGTAGTGGTTACGAATCAGGCTGCAAACCTCAGGGTCAACAGTTAGAAACTACCAGTTGTTCCATAGACTGTAAGGATGACCATGGATTAGAAATAAGCACAAGAGCTTACAGCACTGAATTCTTTTTCTAACATTTTATACATTTGGCACCAGAAAATGCAAATGTGGCATGAGGACCATTACTCATTTTTATATTTATTGGGTTGCAGGCTTAGGGGTCAAATTCAGTTCATAACATATAGTAACCACAGTGGCTTTACATATACAACTGACTTTGATAAGGTTTTTTTTAAATGATTATGCTATGAAGCATATCATGTTAAGTATGGATGAGTCTGTTCCAACTCCTAGCGAGCAGCTGGTGGGTTTGAACTTCAGACCTTGTGGTTCGCAGTCTGGTGCTGAGCTCCTAACGTCACACATTTGGTAAGGTTTTAAAAAATGATTATGCTATTGAGCATATATTATTAAGAAAGTCACATTAATTCCTTTTCCAAAGGTAATTTTTCGATTCAAAATAGCAAATCAAAACTGGCTTACCATTAGCAATAACTCTTTGTACATGCAGACATCCCATTCCATTCAGAAACAGTAATTCTTTTCCTCGTTCAGAAGCATGCATTATTCAGCTTTAGCAACCCAATGATGAACTTGGTAATAAATATTACTTTGAATAGAAACCTGAAGACTGTGTGGTCACCAAATTCTGAATTGAAGTATGTCACTTTTCAGAACCAAAATTATCAGCTTTATCTTTTTTTTCCTTTTCAGCTTTATTTTATGTTGTTGTTGTTATGTGCTAGGAAGTTGGTTCCAACTCTTAGCAACCCTGAACAGGGTTTCCGAGGCGGTAAATCTTTATGGGAGCCGAAAGTCTCATCCTTCTCCTGTGAAACAGCTGGTAGTTTAGAACTGCTGACCTTGAGGTTTGCAGCCGAATTCGTAACCACTATGCTATCAGAGCTCCTTTATAGTCATGTTTTAAAAGTGAATTTTTAAATATTTTGATATCCACATCACCTAGTGCACCTCTTTTTTACATAAATTTCTCAAATGAGCTGACAATTGAAATATAGTTAAAAAAAGAAAACAATTTGCTAATTCTTCAGAGATAGCTGGCAAACAGAATCATTACTTCAAAATCACTGAATATAAATTAATGTCATGTTCCTAAGAGGATTGGTGTGTACTAGAAAAGGAACATTTCATATTTTGGGGCAACAAAACATTTTTAATCAATGCATAATTATAATTTCTGCATCACAATTTGTAAAAAGTCTTCCTCTAATCCAATTTTAAATTTCTTGAAGACATAGTTTAGGTTTTACACCTCTTTATATAGCATATGGTATCGTAGTGGTTATGAATTGGGCTGTTAATCTCACGATCAGCAATTTGAAACTACCAGCTGTTCTGTGGGAGAAAGATGAGGCTTTCTGCTCCCATAAAGATTTACAGCCTCGGAAATCCTATACAGGGTCGCTATGAGTCAGAAGCGACTCCACGGCACATAACGACAACATATAGCATAGGAAGTTTTCCAAGCGAGATGTCTTCCCAAGAACCAGCATCTTGAATTCTATCCTCATAAACTGTGATACATAAATTTCTGTTTGTTAAAATACCACCTGTGATAATAGCAGCACTCAGTAACCGAGACAGAATTTAATAAACGATGAGTGAGGTGTAACTCTAGTAGATACTGAAGTGTGGAGTGGTTTTGAATTTGGGTAATGGGCAGAGACTTGAAGAGTCTCAAAGTGCCAAAGAGAAAAAGACTATAGGATCAGCAATGGAATTTCGAACCACAAGGTTTGCTGTTCAAATCCACCAGCTTCTCCTCAGAAACCCTATACAAGGTCACTATGAGTAGGGACAGACTCAATGACACTTTAACACAACAACAACATACTGTCTTGAAGAGGCTGTTGGTAGAATTGTAGGCATCAGAAGTAATTCGGATGAGGGCTCAGGAGGAAGTGCTGAGAGCTATAAAATACTATCTTAGAGAATACATATGGCACCAGCAACACAGTGTTGTTAGAAATGTGAACATAAAGCTTCTGCTAAGGCTTTTAAAAGAAAATGATTGCATAATGGAAGAATGGTGATGCTTCTTTTACACTGTCCAAGGAATGATCTGAATTAATGTTCAAATGTTTGGTAGAAAACAGAACTAGTAGATGATGAACATGGATATCTAACAGATGAGATTTCTGACCAAGGTCTTAAAAGGGCAGTGTGGTGTCTCTTTGCTCCTGATTGTAAAATGTCAGAGGTAAGAGTGCGACTTAAAGATGAACTGTACAAAATGAAAACAGAACTTAATGATTGGGAAAATTCTATTGTACAAACTAACAGTATGTTCACCGAGGACATGGGTACCTCAACATTTGTTAAAGAGATTAGCCTGTGAAAGATAGATCTACCCTACAACCACAGTAGAAAATTCATCATCTTAAAATGAAAGGAATAAAATAGAAAAAGAGCAACAAAAAGAGAATGATGTCTGCCTCTTGGAATTCCACAGGTTTAAAACAAACCACCACAGGAAAGCACCATCCTCCCTGGAGCGGCAGAGAGATCAAACCGATTGTTGGAAGGAACACGGGAAGCAGGGCATTCTCAATTTCAGAGGATGGAGCCACTGTTTCTTGAATCTCAAAAGGTAAGATTTTGAAGAGTAGGATCTTATCCAACTCAGTTCCAGAGTATAGAACTGCCATTAGGGTGAGCCTGGGGAAGGGGACCATGCAAACAAAAAGTAGTGTGGGGGTTGTGTCTGACCTACTGCAGTTTCACAAGGAGGGAGAAAGAGAAACACCATCAGCATCAGGCCAAGACTCCTTCCCATGAGGCTAAAGTCAGACATGTCTCCATCCTCCAAACTTCCTCACCAATTTTGACACCAGCCATTCCTCCCTTTGTGTTCTCTAA
Organism: Chrysochloris asiatica; assembly: GCF_000296735.1. NCBI lineage: Eukaryota > Metazoa > Chordata > Mammalia > Afrosoricida > Chrysochloridae > Chrysochloris > Chrysochloris asiatica. Next base: position 15,028,856 of record NW_006408547.1, on the reverse strand, counting down.
GCTCAGCTGGGTAAGATATTCATGGCAACAGCCACACACAACTCACAGACTATACTAGCGATTGTAGGGTTTATTGGGAAAGTTGTTGCTAAATGTAGTTTAGTCGGTTCCGACTCATAGTAACCTATAGGATTTCCAAGGCTGTAAATCTTTGCAGGAGCAGAAAGCTTCTTATTTTTCCCATGGAGTGGCTGGCGAGCTCTAGCCATTGCACTTGTGGTTTCCAGTCTAGTTCTTACTGTACAGAGCCGCCACGCCTCACATTAGAGAAGTTTACAGGTCACAGTCCAGAACCAGAAATGTTCAGGATACAGTTCTTTGGTCAAGACAGCCTCTTCTGTGTCCTCAGCCCTGTGGCCTGGCCTTTGCTCAGATTAAGCAATGTTACAAAACTCTTTTAGGGCTCACACTGATAGCCTGAGCCTGAAGGTACCTGGCAGATGGTCCATTGGTTGGCAAACCTAACTCCCCAGTATAAGAGCTTGAAAGTACCAGGCGCCATGAGTGAAGACATTGAGCTTTACTTGCTCCATATATCAGGAAGTCCACTGCTGTGTCTCACGTTCTGGCCCCTGGTTTCCTGCTGCCACTCTTCTGTCATTCCTCTGGTGACAGCTATCTGTCTCTTGGTTACAAAGGACACACTCCACTCCTGATTTTCTTTATTGTTGGTAGTGAAGTCCCCCTTCCTGCTTCTGAGATGGTTCATATTAATCCCAGCAGGATGATAGAACTGATCAATCCCTTCGTTAGATTTCCAAGTTTTTATAATCACAATTCACCCTGCTAACAGTCACTCACAATTAAACCGTACAATACTGTCAGCATCTTCTCCCACCTCGTCGTACCCAGACTTATCAGGAAAAGAGGGAAAACAACCAGTCTGCATGTTCCCATCAAGTTGTTTGTTAAGACTTAAAAAGACCATGGCTAAGGAGCTCAGTGGTAGTGTAGTGGTTACGAATCAGGCTGCAAACTGCAAGGTCAGTAGTTTGAAACTACCAGCTGTTCCATGGGAGAAAGATGAGACTTTCTGTTCCTGTAAAGATTTACAGCCTCAGAAACCCTGTACAGGGTCGCTATGGGTCGGAACCAACTCCACAGCACATAACAATAACAACAGAAGAGCCATAGTAATTCACTGCACCCACCACAGACTGTTACCCAAAATTGAGGAGTGGGCTACCTTGCCCAGTGGACAAAAGAACAGGGTCTACTGGCGCCAAGGTGGTGGAGTTGCTACTTAGATGGACTAAGAGAATGGGGCCACTTAAAGCCAAGAGTCTAGTTGCCATCCCAGAGGGTGTGGAAGGTGAAACTGAAGCCCAGGTACAAGGGGCTTCCATCCAGAATCTAGAGGATATGGCCAACACTCAAAAGTCTGGAGGGCAGAGCCACGGCCCAGAGTGTCTCAGAGAAGAAAAAATTCTTCTCAAGATTTTCAATTCTTTGCATGTTGACGTGAATGCAAACTTTTCTGTTGGATTTTGGACTTGCTTGGTTCCTTTTATCGCCTCTCCTCCTGAAAATTCTCCTATTGTAATAGAAATGTCTACCTTCTATCTGTTGATAATTGCACTTTTTATTCTAGATTTCATGGTTCACAGAGAAAAAGGAATTTGCCCCAGAATGAAATAAAAAGAAAGTCACACCCATATTTCATTTGGGTGATTTAGAAGATGAGATGTTAAACTTGGAGTTGACTTAAGACTTTTAGGATGCTGTAAAGGGGTAATGTGTTTTGCATTTGGCACGGATATGAAATTGGGGGGACCAAAGGGTAAGATGTATATTCTTCTATAGAAAAAGTTATTTAAAAGGGTTTTTTTTATTCCAATCCATGGCATACTTTTGTTTGTTTGTTTGTTTATTAAACAGTGGATTTCAAAGAGCAGAAATTCATAATGTTGATGAAATTCATTTTATCCATTTCTTTCTTTTATATATTGTGCTTTTGGAATCATATCTCCAAAATGTTTCTGTAACCAATGTTCCAAAGGTTTTCTAGTATGTTTTCTTTCAGAAGTTACATAGTTTTAGCCTCTCCATTTAGATTTATGGTTCACTTAGAGTTAATTTCTACATGGAGTATGAGATATCAATTATAGAAATATGGAACCCCAGTTGTTCTTTTCTCTAATGAAACTCATTTAAAAAATAAACTCACCATATAGACATGAGTGTAGTTCTGAACTCTCCATTATATTCTACTGATCTTCTTGTCTGTATTTACATCAACAATATACTGCCTTGCTTTACTGCCATTTTATGCAAAATATGTTAGGTAGTATAAGGCTTCCAGTATTAGTTTTCTTCTACAAAATTGTTTTTTAGTTATCCTCACTTCTTTGCATTTATATATGGATTTTAGAATCAGCTTACTTAAAAAAAAATGCCTTTGAGATTTTTAATGAAATTATATCGATTATGTTATTGTTAGGTGCCATCAAGTTGGTACCAACTCATAGTAACCCTATGTACAATAGAATGAAACATTGCCATGTCCTGGACCAACCTCACAATTATTGCCAGGCTTGAGCCCATTGATGCTGCCACTTTGTCAATCCATCTCACTGGGGGTCTTCCTCTTTTTCTCTGACCCTGCACCTTACCAAACATGATATCCTTCTTCAGGGACTGGTCCCTCCTGACAATATGTCTAAAGCATGAGAGATGAAGTTTGGTCATCCTAGCCTCCTAGGAGCACTCTGGCTGCACTTCTTCCAACACAGATCTGTTGGTTCTTTTGGCTTATGTGTAGTTAATTTCAACTTTCTTTGATCTCATGAGGAGTTATTCCATCCATGTGCATGAGAATACTGGGTGATGCTTTGTATTTTCTTTTACTGCCATAGGTTTGTCAGCATTTGGTGTCAAAATAAATATTGAAAAGTATCCTCCTTTCTTCAGTTTTCTGGAATAATTTGTACAGAGTTGAAATTACTTCTTTAATGTTGGACTAAAGTTTTCTCTGGGTAAAATTTTCACTACAAATTGAATTTACTTTAATAGGTAGAGGGTGCAAGGTAGCAGCGAAAAATGTTCTCTAACTTCAAGTGGTGGAAAGAGAATGAGATTCAGCCTAAAGCTGAATAGAGATTCAGCCTAAAGCTTCCCTTGAAAGGAGAAAACTACTTAAACTTTTCAACTTTGATACCATTTCTGACACCAGTCATCCTCCTGCGGCACTCTAAATGGGATGTGATCATTCATGGCAATGGCCATACAGAACTTATAAACAACACTCACAGTTTTAGGTGTATTGGGGGTAGTAACAAGCTACAACTCAAAGTCAGCGTCAATTTGATAGTGACAAGACCTAATGCAGCATACAGTTCATCCATCAAGACAGCTTCCAATCAGGACAGCTCTCAGCTTCTCCTTGGCTGCGCTAAGTGGGAAAGTGTGCTTAGCTGCTTAGGTCACTGGCCTGTGACCTGCTCAAACAAGGGTTACAGCTCAGTAAGTCCCACTTTGCCAGGAAGTCTTCTTCCCAAAGACACTCAGTTTTCCCACTCTATGGGTGAGCAAGCTTAGTGCCATAGGTGCCTCGATCCAGGGACCAGAAAGCCCACTGGAGCTGTAAGAGGCTGGCTGTCTGCCTCCCGCTGTCTGGGGTTCCTGCTGTTCATGCCATTGCTGTGTTGCCTTTCATGTTACAGCACTCTCTTTCCTGGGTCTAGGAGATTTTCAGCACAGAGACCCCATATCTAAAGGCCACGATTCACTCAAGGTTCTTCTTCTTGATGGTGGTGAGATCCCCTTCAACCTCTGTGTGACGGCTCTTTTCTAAGCCTACTTCTCCCACCAAGATCATGAGCCAACCAGTCTCCTCAGTAGACCATAATAAGCTAATTAATTTACATAGTAAACTGCCCAATCCCTTTGCAAGATTGTGCCCTAGCAGATCATCTTGGCAGAACTACAAACCCAGGGCCAGAGTGCCACATGTAAAGAGAAGCTAGTTGCACTACGATTCAAATGACCTCCTTCTTTGTCAACTTCAAGGAAGTTATATGTTTCATCTAAGATACAGAATTTACCGTCCTGAAGTTCAGAATATTATTTTAATTCTTTCAGCTCCCTTACTGTCTTTTGTGATATTCTCTCTCTCTTTACCAGTACTGAAGATTTGTGTGTTCTTGTTTTTTTTTTTTCTGATTAGGGTGGGTGGAGTTTTAGCCATTGTATTGATTTTTCTCCAAGAATTATTCCATTGCTACATAAAAGGATCATTACTTAGAAACACGTGGAAATTATAAGTAAGCCAAATGGACATTTCTCTTGATTTGCTTCAGTCCAACTATCGATCTATAATCTCAAAGCCAGGGATTTCTCAATGGCATCTTTAAGTCATCCATCACTTACACTAGAGATATATGTGATTGATGACTACTGTACAAACGGCAGAAAATGATTTGAGCTAATTCTTAAAATGGAAATGTCTATTTACTTATTTGTTTGCTTGCTTATTTTAGTAATTTTTCAGGCTGCCATAACAAAATACCAATTGGTTTATTAGTTCATAAGAACCAACATAATTGTCTCCCAGGTCCAAACTAGTCATCCAAATTCAGGTGTCAGTTGGACTGTGTCTTGCTGAAGGCTCTAGGGGAAGACCCTTTCTTATTTCTTTCAACTTCTAGCGGTCCACACATCCATAGGCCATAAGTACTCTGCTTGCCTCTTCTTGTTTCTCTTTTATAAAATCACCAATCACATAATATTGGGACCCATTCTATTGCAGTAGATATGTTAAGTTTCTGTTCACATCTTTAAAGATTTTATTTCTAAACAAGGTAACACTCACAGGTACCTTGGGCTTATAACTTTAGCATCTCTTTTAGAGGACTCTAGGAGTCCTGGTGGGCACCGTGGTTTAATCTGCTAGATTGCAAAGTTGATTTGAATAGCCAGCTTGGCGGTTCAAGCTCACCAGTTGCTTGGAAATTCTATACAGGGTCCCTGTGGGTCAGGACCCACTAGATGGCACAACAATGATGATCTATTTTAAAAATGGAGTTCTGATGGGGCACTGTGGGACAAGGCACTGAATCACAAGGCTGATTTGAACCTCAAGGTTGGTGGTTCAAACTCACCAGCCACTCCTTGAAAACCCCACACAAGGTCACTATGAGTCAGAATCCACTTGGAGGCACTTAGCAACAACAACACCTGTTTAAATAATATTCAAATAAATCCCTTAACATAGAAACCTCACTCTCCTTTTTTAATCATTTCAGTTGCTAGAACCACAGGCTCCTACTCATTTTCTTGTCTAGAACAGCAGAGACTGCTAAATAAATGAAGTAAGCCCAACACTTGAAAAAGAAAACATATGTGTAACTGTAGACAGTCAATCAGACATTGTTTCCTTAAAATTAAATTGCTATTATTGTTAAGTGCCATCAAGTGGGTTCCAACTCATAGCAACCCTGTATAAAGTCTCCTAGGAGTGGCTGGTGGGTTTGAATCACAGACCTGGTGGTTAGAATTCCAGTGCTTATCCTACAACACCACAACAGGAATCCTACAGTTAAATCACGTTTTGCCGTTAGAAGAAATGCTTCAAGGTACAAATTGCTATACTTTTAAGAATAAGGTATTTAAAAACTCATGGCTTCCAGGTGATTCATTCAAGTTAACCTCTATATCTTTGGACAAATTTTCAACAAAAGGTTAAATCAGACAGAACCCATTTGTTGTTGTTGTTGTTATGTTCCGTGGAGTTGATTCCAACTCACAGCCACCCTGTACAGGGTTTCCGAGGCTTTAAATCTTTATGGGAGCAGAATGCCTCGTCTTCCTCCTGTGGAACAGCTGGTAGTTTTGAACTGCTGACCTTGCGGTTCGCAGCCCGATTCGTAACCACTATGCTACCAGAGCACCTGTTTGAAGCCCTTTAAAGAAGAATATCTTTCTCCAGTAAGAACTACAATCAGTCACTAGAATTATAATCTGATTTTTCATAGTTTTGTGCTGGAAATAATGTTGGATACAGAGGTTTCTTAAGCCCAGACAATTACTTAATCCAACCACATTTATTATATAAGAACACTCATTATCCTTAGCACATCTCCCTCAGAATTATGATTAGATACATTGACCACCAAGCAGGAAAGTGAAATGGCTTCTGGCCTACAAGGTTGAAAAGCTTTCATTTTTTTCTTAAATTGAAAATGTTATTTTCTCACCCAAAATATGCTGAGTACAAAAGTACAGAAGATTTTGGAGCTAGGTATGCATTCTTTACCACATCAATTTCATTCTCATTTTAAGTTACTTTCCTCTTTAATTTGTCCATGAATGTACATTAGTTACCTTGGGAACCATAATGCCATATGTGAGTGTAGATGCAGAGTTTAGTGAAAGGTAAGATGTGATTTAGACAACTTCAGCAATTTTGTAGTGGTAATTGAGGCCACATATCTGGTGTGATATTTATTTACAAATGTACAGGTTCCATTCAACAAAGTGTTTATAATTCCATTAACATAGTCCTGATGTTTATTTTGAAAATATTACTCATTTCTAGAGTGTAATTGGAGTCCTGGTGTGGCACTGTAGGATCAGCACTGAAGTGTGAACCACAAGGTTGACAGTTTGAACCTATCAGCTGCTTCTCAGAAACTCTGTAGAGGGTTGCAATCAGTCACAACCAATTCAATGACACTCAACAACAGCACAACAACAAGAATATAATTGTCTTTAAAACTTCCTTTTTTTGTTAAATTACCCATTATTGTTACTGCCCTTCAGTTTCCCACAGATAGTACAAGTGTTAATAAATGGTCCCCAAAAATCTCTCAGGTTACGAAGATAGCAAGGCACCTCTGCTAAAGTACACCATCCAGTGCAGTTAACACTAAATCCAATAATATCAAAGGGTCTAAGAATGAGCTTAGATCCACAATCAACCCTCATGGAATTAAAACCATATTGCATTAGGCAAATCTGCTGTACAAGACATCTTTAAAGAGTTCAAGAGTAAAGATGTCAGTTTGAGGACTAATGTGTGCCTGACCCAAGCCATGGTATTTTCAATAGCCTCATAAGCATGTGAAAATTGGACCGTGAATAAGGAAGAGCATAGAAGAATTGATGCATTTGAGTTATGGTGTCAGAGGAGAATATTAAAAGTACCATGCATGGAATGCCAGAAGAACAAACAAACCTGTGTTGGAAGAAGTACAGCCAAAATGCTCTTTAGAAGCCAGGTTGACAAGACTCCGTCTCTCATACTTTGGAAATGGTATCAGGAGGGACCTGTCCCTGGAGAAGACTATCATGGTTGGTAAAGTGAAAAGTCAGTGAAAGGAAAGAGGATCCTCAAAGAGATGGGGTGGTGCAGTGGCAGCAGCAATGGGTTCAAGCGTAACTAGGGAGGATGGCGCAGAACTGGGCAGCACTTCATTCTATGGCCTAGGGTCGCTATGAATCACAGCCGACTCCATGGAACAGCAACAAGAGTAAGAAATATCATTATGGTGGCTTAACGATTAAGTACTTGGCTGCTAACTGAAAGGTTGGTAGTGTGAACCCACCCAGCAAATCCACTCAAGCAGGATCTGGTGATCTGTTCTGGTAAAGATTAAACAACAACAAGAAGAAAACGATAAACCAGACCCACTGCCATTGAATCAATTCCCACTCACAGTGACCCCATGTCTGAGAATGTAAATCTTTACAGGAGCAAACAAGCTCGTCTTTCTCCCAAGAAGGATGCTGGGTTTGAAGTACCAACCTTGTGATGAGCAGCCTAATGCTTACCCCAGGAAACCCTAGGAAGCAGCTCTACTCTGTAACATTTAAGGTCATCATGAGTCAAAGTAGACTCTACAGTGCCTAACAACAAGAATGAGTACGATTGTCACTTAACCAAACAAGTGAAAGATTGTTTCTTAGTATGAACATCGAACTTTTAGAGCTGGAATACACCAATACTGTATCTATGACACAATCTCTGAAGTTGGATATGTGTCATAAAGCAACACACTACCTCCTTTTCCTCCTATGAGACTTGTTTCATCCTATATTCTAGTCTCCTGGGTCTTATTACCTAAGGCTTAGTCTGTCCAGGCTTTATGGCTTTAGAATTCTAATTCCAGTTTAATTACTCCCCAGGTTAACACTATCTTTTCATATGAATAGAATTTTTATACCCTGACCTGAAATGCAAAGCATTTTCCAAACCTAAGATTCTTTATCTTCATTTGGAGTAAAATTTTGCTCCTAATTTAGTAACATTGAAAGAGACTCTGTCTCCAACTTTATGCAATCTGCTTAAATTAGAACTATGTGATTGATTTCTGCCCTGACAGTATTATTTGGCTTTTAATCATATTGATAATCCATAGTGTGTAGCATGGCTCTTTATCTATTTTCCATTAGTGTTATTTACACATTTTTAAAGATATAATTAGCTGACTAGGTTAACTAAGTAGATAACCTGATAACAATATTAAAAATTCTTGAAAATTGATAAATGAATAATGATTTTACTATTACAATCAACACCTTTCCATGAACCAAATCTGACATATTTAATGATTTACATAATTAGTATTATGCTTCATGCTAAATGGTAAAGAAAGAAAAGTCATTTTACTAAATTGCTTTAATTAATAATGTTTCTGGTGTGGCAGTGTAGGACAAGCAACTGTAAGTTCAGGGGTTCAAAACCCTTAGCTGCTCCTCAGAAACCCTATACTGGCTTGGTGACTCAGAACCAACAACAATTGCCAAAGCAGTTTTTGTTCCTGTTTTTATACTGAAAGAAAATTTTACAGGATTATAATTAAAGTCAGTAGTTTGTATTTTGTCTGATAGTTGTCCCCTGCATCAGAATTGGTGGCAGTCTCATTAGCAACCTGTAGTATGCAGATGTCACAATCTTGCTTTCTAAAAAGGATGAGAACTTAAAGCACTTACCGATGAAGATCAAATAATACAGGCTTCAGTATGGATTGCACCTTAACATACAGAAAATGAAAATCCTTACAAATGGATCAATAAACAACATCATGATAAAGGAGGAAAAGTTGAAGTTGTCTAAGACTTCATTTGATTTGGATCCACAATCAACACTCAATGAAGACACAGTCAAGAATCAAAGGATATATTGCATTAAACAAATCTGCTGCAAAACATCTCTTGAAAATGTTAAAAAGCAAAGACGACATTTTGAGGTGAGCTTGACCTAAACCATGACATTTTCAATCTCTTTACTGTTGTTAAGTGGAGTCAGTTCTGACTCATTGCGACCCTGTACAGGGTTTCCGAGGCTATAAATCTTTATGGGAGCAGAAAGCCTTATCTTTCTCCCATGGAACAACTGTTAGTTTCAAATGGCTGACCTTGAGGTTCGCAGCCTGATTCGTAACCACTATGCTACCAGAGCTCCATATAGTGTATGAAAATTATCAGTAAGTAAGGATGGTCAGAAAAGAATCAATGCATTTGAATTATGATATTGGTGAAGAATGTTGAAATTATCACAGACTGCCAGGAGAACAACAAATCTGCCTTGGAGAAGTGTAGCCAGATTGCCCCTTAGAAGCTAGGATGGTAAGATTTCATCTTTCATGCTTTGGACATGTTATCAAGAGGGCCCTAGAGAACGACACGGCAATTGGTAACGTAGAGGGTCAACAAAATAGAGGAAGACTATAAATAAGCTGAACCGATGCAGTGACTACAACAATGGGCTGGCTCATATACAGCAATGGTGAGAATGGTACAGGATCAGGCAGTCTTTCGTTCCATTGTGAGTCCTCCACACCTAACAATTTAGCCTTGTTTATGAGCATGAATCCCATCTTTCCCAGTTCCCCAAATGCATAACTGTGAGGCACTGAAACTACTGTTTGTGCTTTCTGTAATTGTGCCAAGTATCTTAGAAATACTTGAAGCTCAAGGGATAGCTGCTGCATGCCTGGGAAGGAAAGCACAATCACTACTTCATAGCATAAATACGAAGCCAAGAGTCAGGTAAGGGAGAGGTCATTCTAGGGCTAGTTCTAAATCTAAATATCTCTAGGTAGGGACTTGGAAGAGTGGAATGGATGGCATTTTCACAAAGTATAAAAACTAGGGAAGCAACTAAAATATCTCAGTCAATCTGCTCATCTGTGTCATCCTGCCTTCCCTCCTTTTTAGATGGAGCAGGAAAATAAGGAAGTAGATTCAGTGAGAGCCCTGGTCTTACATATGGCATGGTCTTAAATAAGACTATAACTCTAATGTAACTATTAGACAAAATATATCCCTTTACAATAGGTGAAATTTCTTAGCAACAAAATAACTTCTTCAAAAAATAAAGAGAAAATATTTTTAAACCAAAATGTCTGAAAGAGTTGGAATTGACATATGACAGGGGATTCATTTTTAATTAACTTAGATGATGACGCAGTGTCATTTTCATAGGTTAGAATGGCATGAAATGTTGAAGAGAAAAGATGTCACTAAATGCTTGAAGGAAAGTGAAGGAAGACTGGAGATTCCCAAAGCCCAGGGTTTCTAATTTTAATTTACCTGTTTCTTCTTAATTAACAAAATTAGGCAAAGAAAAGCTCCCTGTAAAACTATTTCATTCCCCTTGAGTCTCCTCTCATGTCTGAGGTCTGATACATTATGTCAGCCCCATTCTCAACCAAACTCGGGCTTTTCTAACTGTGCTCAGTTCTTAAATGCAGTTGCAAATTGGCCAGTGTGACTTCATTTGTTTCTATGTTGAAACCTCCCTAATCAATCTTC
>NW_006408547.1:15009690-15014436 GCF_000296735.1 Chrysochloris asiatica | reverse complement strand
CTCACAGTTCTAATGGCTTTGCAGTCTGGCGCATTAACCCACAGGGCCACTCCAGGACAGCAACTGACGTTCTCCCAACTCAGTAACATTTACATATTACGTCTCTTCAGCAAATCTATCCATCTTAACATTTTTTAGAAGAAATAATTACAATTACTCTCATTTTCTATATGAGCGAACTGAGCTCAGAGCTTTCAAGCAATTTTACAAATTGGGTAAGATAAAGATTTAGGACTCAAACATAATCCTATAATTTCACATTTTATGGTCTTTTCATTTACTTCTCTGAATGTTGAAGTCAAAATTTATACTTTTACTCTAAACTTGTAATTTATATTTTTAAGTTTACATAAAGAAAGTTTATTGTTTTGAATGCTGATGAGAGATAAAAATTAAACTTACAAATTGTCTTAATTCTGAACTGTTGACTGCTAAGTGCCAAGAGGTGCTTGAAACAGTGTTTCTCAAACTTTACTATGCACTTAAACTTGTTAGTGATTTTGACAAAAACTGCAAACTTTGTGAGTCAGTAGCTTTGGAATAGGACCAGTGATTCTAAATATCTAACAACTTCCCAGTTGCTGCTGCTTCCTTGGTACCACACTTTGAGTACCAAGGAAAGAAATGATCTTAATCAATCTTAAAAAAAAAACTCTATGGTAAATTATTCTGCCACTGGTAAAGAATATTAAAAATGGACAAATCTATCTTGGAAGAAGTACAGCCGGAATGTTCCTCAGAAGTTATGATGGCGAGACTTTATTTCCCATACTTTAACATGCTATCGAAAGGAATTAAAGTGCTGGCATGGCACGGTAGGATAAACACTGGACTTCTAACTGCAAGGTCAACAGTTCAAACCCACCAGCCAATTGGCAGAAGAAAGATGAGGCTTTCTACTCCCATATAGATTTTCAGCCTTGGAAACCTTTGAGGAGCTACCTACTTGATAATAACTAACAACAACAACATCAGGAGGTACCAGTCCTAGGAGAAAGACATCATGCTCCATAAAGCAAAGAGTCAGTGAAATGGGTTCCCACATAGCAACGATCGGGAAGATGGTTCACGATTAAGCATGGTTTCATTTTGCTGTCGTAGTATTGATACAGTCAGATCTGAAACCATGGGACTTAACAGTAACAACTACTTATTCGAGAGTCATTTTACCCATAAAGATCCCAAAGTTCAGAAAATCTAAATGGCGTGCACAGGTACACATAACTGAAAAAAGAAATCTCTGACAAAAATTCAAGTTTAGATCTGGATTTAACATCACTACATTTTCCATCATGCTAAGAAATTTGTCTCTGGAGTGCCTCACTATAAGGCTGTGGGGTTCATGTCCACTTATAGGCTTCACTATAAAGTCATCATCGTCAAGTGTCATAGATTAGGTTCCAACTCATAGCAAACAATTCATAGGTTTTACAAGGAGTGACTGGTGGGTTTCAACCACCATCCTTGCAGTTAGAAGTTCAATGCTTATCCTATAACTCCACACCAGAACCCCTTGTTTGATGTGTATGTTATTATTGATCTATTTTACCAATGAAATTGAGTGTTTCAAACTCGTCAGTGAGTGCTCAAAACCACTCAAGTGGATAGAAAGGCAATTATAAAGTCACATTACAGGCTGGTTTTCTGATTCCAGAACTCTTTCTACCGTGACACCAAAGCCTCAGTGGATTTCAAAGAGCAGAAAGTCATAATATTGATGAAATTCATTTTATCCATTTCTTTCTTTTATGTATTGTGCTTTTGGAATCATATCTCAAAAATGTTTCTGTAACCAATGTTCCAAAGGTTTTCTTTCAGAAGTTTTATAGTTTTAGCCTCTACATTTAGATTTATGGTTCACTTAAAGTTAATTTCTATATGGAGTATGAGGCATCAATTATAGAAATATGGAACCCCAGTTGTTCTTTTCTCTAATGAAACTCTTTTTTTTTAAATAAATTCACCACATAGACATGAGTGTATTTCTGAACTTTCCATTATATTCTACTGATCTCCTTGTCTGTATTTACATCAACAATGTGCTGCCTTGATTTACTGCACTATTTATGAGATTTCATGAAGTTATATTCTACATCCTAGTTTGGTGACTAGTGTCTGGGAATGGCCACCTAAGAATCAACTACTGATTTCTACTTATATGAAACATAAACAAAGAATACCAGAAAGATGTTTACCTGTGCTTTATTGACTACTCAAAGGCTTTCAATTATGTGGATCATGACAAGCTATGGACAACACTGAGAAGTGTGAGTATTCCAGAACATTTCATTATGCTCATGAGGAATCTGTACATAGACCAAGAGGCAGTTGTTCAAACAGAACAAGGGAACACTGAATGATTTAAAATTAGGAAAGGTGTGTGACAGGGTTGTATTCTTTCACTGTGCTTATTCAATCTGTATGCTGAGCAAATAACCTGAGAAGCTAGATTATATGAAGAAAAATGTGGTATCAGGATTGGAGGAAAACTTATTAACAACGTGTGATATACAGATGACACAACCTTGCTTGCTGAAAGTGAAGAGGACTTAAAATACTGATGAAGATCAAAGACCATAGCCTTTGGTATGGGTTGCATCTCAATGTAAAGAAAACAAAAATCCTCACCACTGGACAAATAAGCAACATCCATATAAATGCAGAAAAGATTGAAGTTGTCAAAGACTTCATTTGACTTGGTTCCATCATCAACACTCATGGAAAAAGCAGTCAAGAAATCAAAGGACGTATTGCATTAGGCATATCTGCTGCACATGCCTAATGTGCTTAAACCTCTTTAAAGTGTTGAAGAGCAAAGATGTCAGTTTGAGGGCTAAAGTGTGTCGGACCCAAGCCAAGGTATTTGCAATAACATCATATGCATGCAACTGTCGGACAGTGAATAAGGAAGACCATAGAATATCAATGCATTTGAGTTATGGTGTTAGAGGAGAATATTAAAAATACCATTCACTGTCAAAAGAATAAACAGATTCGTGTTGGAAGAGGTACAACCAGAGTGCTCCTTGGAGGTCAGGATGGCCTAACTTCATCTCTCATATGTTGGACAAATTATCAGGAGGAACCAGTCATTGGAGAAGGATATTATGTTTGGTAAGGTGGAGGGTGGGAGAAGGAGAGGAAGATCCTGAATGAGATGGATTGGCTAAGTGGCGGATGTGATGGGCAAAGGCCTAGCAAGCATTGTGAGGTTGGTGCTGGTTCTGGCAGTGTTTCCTTCTGTTGTGTATAGGGTCGCTATGAGTTGGTATACTGACTCAATGACACTTAACGACAACAAACGTATGAGGACACTGGTGTCAGCAAATTAGTACAGCATTAACCAGAAAGATTGAGAACTACAGTCCTCTGCTACAGAAGTTCCTATGCATCCTCTTACATGAATATACTGCTTAGAAAACTTTCGGTTGCATTTTCCTCTCCTCTATGCAATATTGTGGCAGTAGGGGTTAATACACTAGACTGCAAAGTTGGTTTGAACCGCGAGGTTGACGGTCCAAGCTCGCTTCTCGGAAACCCTATACAAGGTGGCTATTGGTCGGAACTGACTCTACTTAACAATATAATGTTGTAGGATAAGCACAGGACCACAAGGTCGGTTTGACCCACCAGTCACTCCTCGGAGATCCTATGCACAGTCACTATGAGTCAGAACTGTCTAGAGGGCATTTAACAACAAATAACCTCAACAATGGGTTAGAATTGCATTGCTCACTGCTCCTAACTCATTTCCCAGACTCTGTCCTGAGCAGCTGCTCCCAATTCACTGCATTCATTTCGTTCTTCTGTCACTCTTCATTAAGCTTTATTCAACATAATGTCTTTCATCACCATCATGTAAATAGAATCTCAGTCCTTCCTTATCACTTCTCTATTTTTGATTTCATCTCCCTTTTCCTCTCCATGTCAAGCTAGGCAAGAGGAGAAGTTCCTATATGGAAAACAGATAGAATATACAGATAGAAAACAGATTAGAAAATATAAATGATTTTCGATGTGCTTGTATTTTCTTGTTAAAAAAAAAAATGGTAACATGTTAGCCTTTTTGTAGGTTTTTATTTTCCTGTTTTAAGTTTTATCACCAAAGTTATTTTCTTGGAAAATTTCCCTTATCATTATATTTGGCTGATTTGCGCTTTTGAAGCAAGTACTATACCTAAGGGTATCACTCCAAAACACTGCATGGTCCATAAATGTTGAATTACGATAATGAATGTGAAGGTATCATTTCATAGTAAGCTTAAAAATCCATCTCATTAGGGGTCTTCCTCTCCTTCTCAGACCCTCAACTTTACCAACTACCAGTAGAAGAAATAGTATAAATTTCAGAGAGAAAAATTGCAACAATATCTAATTATACTAAGGTGATGTCTTAATCTAAGCAGAAAGGCATCGTCTTGCATGCCCACTCTGTGACTCTGGTGAGTGTCTTTTGGAGTCCTTAATAATGTGAGTAAAAGAAATACAATTTACAGAAGACATCTGTTGTAACTGAAGAAGACATAGGAGGTATTTAACAAAATGATTCACCCAATTGGTCAGCAAAACAGACTTCTTGTTGCTGTTAGTTATGGTCGAGTCCGTTCTAATTCATAGTGACCTTATGCAGAACACAACAAAACACGGCCTGGTTCTGCCTCACAACTGTAGTTACACTTGAGCCAATTGTTACTGCTACTATGCCAATCCATCTTGTTGGGGGTCTTGCTCTTTTTCAATGACCCT
>NW_006408547.1:15005190-15007785 GCF_000296735.1 Chrysochloris asiatica | reverse complement strand
AAATAATATATTGTTTTCTTCTTGTATGATATTCTTGATGTCATCCCACAAGTCTTCTGGTCTTCGGTTATGACTGTCTAATGCAGGGTTGAGGAACCTTTTTTTTTCTGACAAAATTTGTAATGTCATTCATGGGCCAGAAAAATTATCAATGTAAAAATTAGCTTGCTATATTTGGTCAAACATTTAATTAACTCACCCAAAATGTAATGGCTGTAACTGTGGTTGCCTTGGCAGGGCAAGACCAAATGATTCTGTGGTACTTATATGGCCCACGGGAATCCTGATGTGGGATTGTAGAATAAGCACTGGACTGCAAGGTCAGTTTGAATCACAAGGTTGGTGATTTAAACTCACCAGCTGTTCCTTGGAAATCCTATACAGGGTCAATATGAATCAGAACCAACTCTAAAGCACTTAACAACATAAAACCTGCTGCTGGTCGTCCCCCAAGCCAGGTCTAATGCATAAAATCTGTCCTTGATATGATCTCTAAATTCAGGTGGGATATGTCCAAGGACATATTTTGGCTCTTATGGAATTGTTTTAGTTTTCTTAATATCAGTCTGTGCTTTCATATGAATAATTGATAGTCCTTTTCCACAGTCTGCTTCTGGCCTTCTTTTGGCTTTTGTATTGAACTTTTCCACCATTTCTCCCCAAAGATGTAGTCAATTTTATTTCTGTGTATAGCATATGATGAGTTCCATGTGGACAGTTGTCTTTTATGTTGTTTAAAAAATTTGTAATGAGTAAGTCATTGGTTTTGCAAAATTCTATCATGCGATCTCCAGCATCATTTCTATCACCACGGCCATATTTTCCAAATACTGTTCCTTCCTCTTTGTTTCCAATCTTCACATTCCAATCACCAGTAATCATCAATACATCTTGATCAATCAATTTCATACTGAAGAAGTTGGTGTAGTTCTTCAATTTCATTATCACTGGCTTTAGTGGTTGGTATGTGGATTTGAATAATATTTGTGTATGAACTGGTTTTCCCTGTAGGCTTAAGGATATTGTCCTATCATATATAGGATTATAATTCAAAATCAATCTTGTAATGTTCCTTTGGATGATGAACACAAAGACATTCCTCTTAAATTTGTCATTCCTGGCAAATAAACTATGTGATTGTCAGATTCAAAATGGCTGATGCCAGTACATTTGTAGCTCACTAATGGCTAGAAATTTTTGCATTCCGTTTCATTTTCTACTATTTACAATTTTCCTAGATTTATACTTCTTATCTTTCATGTTCCAACTGTCAATGGATGTTTCTAGGTTTTTCTTCACACTTTGAGTTGTGTCACACCAGCAAATGAAGATCCTGAATGCTTTACTCCATTCACATCATCATGACCAACTCTGTTTGGAGGAGGTAGTTCTTCCCCTATCACATTTTGAACGTCTTCCAACCTCATTTTCTGTCACTATATATGACAGTATTTTGGTGCAATTCATACTGTTTTCATTTTCTGGCATCATATCTGACAATGTTCTACTGCTATTCATAAGACAAATGGCTAAATATTCAGAGATAGTCTGCCTCTCATTCTTTTTAGCCTGTCTTAATCTAGAAAACCAGCTAATGGCTGTCCACAATGGGTGACCCTTATGGTATTTAAAATACCGATGGCCTAGCTTACAGCATCACAGCAACAGGCAAGCCACAGTAAACAAACAGACAAGTGGTGGACAACAGAACGTATGAAAACAAAAAATGAAATTACTCCCCATGCAAACTAGTCTTAACAGAGTAATTCTCGTGACACTAAGAGCACTATGGAGTCCTGGTGTGGCACTGTGAGATGAAGCCCTGGAACCCAAGGTCTGTTTGAACCACAAGGTCAGCAGTTCAAACTCACCAGCCACTCCTTGGAAATCCTATACAGGATCACTAAGAGTCAGAACCAACTCAGCGGCACTTAATAACAACAACAATTTACATTATGGAGTCTTGGTGTAGCACAAGTCAGTTTGAACCACAAGGTTGGCAGTTCAAACTCAGCTACTCCTTGAAAACCCTGTATAGGATTGCTATGAGTTGAAACCAACTCTATGGCACTTAATAACAACAACAACAACATATACATTATAACAACGATGCAGTGGGTTGGCACAGAGGCAGAAGCAATAGATTCAAGAGTAACAATAATTACAACAATGGTGCATTATTGGGCAGTGTTCTGTTCTGTTGAACATAGTTTTGCTGAGTCAGAATTGACTCAGTACACCTTACAACAGCAACAACAACATATAAATTACATAGGAGAACACCCACACTTGCAGATAATACCCACTTGACCTGGCTTCAATGACTGGATGATCAGAGCTCAACTAGAAAAATAAAGAAGAGGGAAAATAGAGTAATCTGATACAATTTGATGAACTTGACCTACACCTATGGATGCAGTAGCTCAAAAGAGGGAACAAATCTTTACAGGAAGGGTCATTCCCACCCCTCCATACACAGAGTAAACAGGGATGGGTAACTTAGACATGGGCTACCCAAAATGGGGGGGCACAAAGGCAAGCTTTCAAGAAAGAACCTAGATCCAGAGGGTGTGGAGGAAGGTAGACTCTCCACTG
>NW_006408547.1:15002552-15004635 GCF_000296735.1 Chrysochloris asiatica | reverse complement strand
GTTCAAACTGACCAGTAGCTCCTTAAACACCCTATACAGGGTCACTGTGTGTGGGAACAGACTCCACCGCACTTACCAACAATACACAGTATATAAAATGTGGTGGCTATAAAGGATAAGCACTGGACTATGAACTACAATGTGTGAGCTCAATACCCCCACCTCAGGCAAAATATGTCTTACTGCTCCCCCAAAAAATTCATAGCCTCAAAAACCCTATATTGAGTAGCTCTGAGTCTGAACTGACCCAATTGTACTTAACAACAACAACATATACATTATATATAGGTGGGTATGCATGTAGCTGTATAATCAAGGGAGATTCAAGAAGTTTATGAACAAATGGAATTCAAAGATAATTGAACTTTTCCACAAACTCATTGAAGCTCCCTCAAATACATGGCTATACAATTATTTCTAATACAGTAAAACATTCTGTAAGAATTCTATATCTGATTATATATGATCACAATAAGAAATGTTTGAAACACTACTTATAAAACATGTTCACATAAACTCTGTCACTGGGTTGACAATCCTGCAATGAAGGTAGAAGAGATGATTATCAGAAGATGTATAATCTATGTTTCTTTAAATTATAATTGCCCTAGTAAAAAATACATGCCAGATGGGCTAAACATTTTCCTGCTCAAATGAATTCATAACATAACTAGGATAAATTATAGGTGAGTATTTGTTATAGTAGTAGTCCTGGTATGGCACTCTAGGATAAGCACTGCAAGATTCATGATTTAAACCTACCAGCTGCTTTTGGAAATCGTATACAAAGTCTCTATGAGTCAGAATGAGTAGATGACATTTCATAGTAACAACTTTTATATAGTAAGGAACCCTAGTGATGCAATGGCTAAGAACTTGCCTGCTAACCAAAAGGTCAACAGTTCAAACCCACCAGCTGCTTTGTGGCAGAAAAGACCTAATGATCTGCTCCAGTAAAAACTGTTATTATTGTAATTGTTAAGTGCCATTGAGTCAGTTCCCACTCTTAGTGACCTTGTATAGAGTTTCCGAGGAGCAGCTGGTGAGTTTGAACTGCCGACCTTGTGGTTCAAACCAACCTCATGTAATATTCCGAGAAGACAGGCCAGGGATCTGAACCCTCCAACACTCCTAAAGGAGCATACATTTGTATGTTGAGTTGGTTCTGACTCATAGCGACCCTGTATACATATCGCTTCTCTAGACATTAAGTTGTCATTAAGTATCACAAGCTTTAAAAAAGTCATATATTATACATATAGACAAATTTCCATTCTATATATTTAGAATAAGAAAATGTAATATACACACATAGATTTAGTGGTAAAGATAACATATCATACATATCAGGCAAAAAGCAGAAAATCAATCTGAGAATAGTGAAATGGAACATTTCTCCTGATATTCTGAATCTCCCACCCCACTGTATCTAAATAAGGAGTGAAAATGGAAAGATTCTCTATAAACCAGAGAATATGCAAAGAAATATACAAAGGTTTTTCTTGGTGGCCAAGACACTACCAAGTGCTGAATTGTTTTCAACAAGAAAAAGGGAGAAATTCAATTATTCTCTGGAGAAGAAAGGGGAAAAAAGTGGGAGAACATGCAGTAAAGGAGAAGAAACTGAGAAATGCTCACTGAGAGAACAGTGATGTCTAAAATGAGCTTTTAGGTTGCCTGCATTAGAACCAAGTGAATCCCTCCATTTCCGTAAGCTTTCAATTAGACATGCATTGAACTCAATTCATAGCTCAACATAGTACAGACAAGGAAATCTTATGTAAGACATTAAGAAGATTCTAAAAGAGAAATAATTTAATGGAAGTTTTATATAGAGCCTAGGGGTCCTGGTGTGGTACTGTGAGATCTGTACTGGTTGGTTGGCAGTTCAAACCCACCAGCTGTTCTTTAGAAACCATATACAGAGTTGCTATGAGTTGTAACCAACTCCATGGTACTTAACAACAACAAGGAGTCCTGGTGTGGTGCTGTAGGATAAGCACTGGATTGTTTCTCCTACATGATAATGGCAGCATTGAATTCTATGATTTGGGCAATCCAAATAGCAGTTGGAGACAAACTA
>NW_006408547.1:14989410-15001948 GCF_000296735.1 Chrysochloris asiatica | reverse complement strand
ATGGGGATGAGACTCTTGTGGTTCAACAGTGAATAATTGCTATCAGGACTGATTGTGAATGTTGCAAATGTAAATGTAGACATTTGTAACAAAAGGAGGGACGTGGTTGATCTTGCAGTCAAGGAGCAGAGGATCCTGGGACCATCAAGGGAGAAGAACAGAGTGCGGGACCCTATGCAGAGAAGCAGTGACGCCAGAGATGGAGGCAGAGATGATGAGGTGGAGAGATGGAGCGGCTGGTGACTCTGGACTCAACAAGGTAGAGGGGCTGTGTACTGGTGGCCCGGGGGCAGGCTTGCGGTGTGTACCCTCTGGTTGTTTGAATGGTTATATATTCGTGAGTGCTTCAGTGTACATAAAAAAAAAACCAAAAAAGCAAAAAAAACCCAGACGGAATGGAAGCAACTACTGTTGAGTGATGATGCATGGAGGGGATTGTAATCATTTCAATGAAACAAAATACGATAGGATGAATATAAATCTGATGTTCTCCCGTGTAAACCATCACTCAATTCATAATAAAAACTATATTTAAAAAGGTGATTTTCATCATCATCATTTTATGCAATGAAACATAGCTTAGTGAACAAGCAAGTAAAGAATAGTGTAGCTATTGTAGAAATTAAATTGTATCAATTTTTACAGAAAAAGAAGGCATTGAATATAAAAACTGTTGGTGGAGCTCTGTGGGTGGTGGTAGACTTAGAAGTGATTTTTATCTTATTGATGAATCTGTATTTTATATGGTATGTAGTAAAAAAAAAAAAAAAGTAGTACATTTCTTTCTAAGGCCATCAGATGTAGGATTCATTGATAAGATTGTATCTGTGCATGTATAGGTGTCTTAGGTTAGGGTATCCAGAAACTAGGGATCCTTGTTTAAGTGATTTGTTGCTCTCAGCAGAAGGAAATTGGGAAACGGTGTAACAATAAGTTGACTACGGAGTCATTTCGGACTCTCTGTAGTCCTCTGTGTCAGAGTAGAGCTTTGCTCTATAAAGTTTTTAATAGCTGCTAATCCACAGGTAGATCACCAGGCCTTTTTTGGAGCTTCCTATGAGTGGGCCTGAACCACCAAACATTCAATTCGTAGCCAGTGCATTAACTGCCTGTGCCATTCACAAACCCTGTGTCCTCAAATTGAGTCCAACTTACAGAGACCTTGTAGAGTTTCCAAGACAGTACGTTTCTTTTTTTTTTTTTTAATGTTTTATTGTGAATTATGTGATAGTTAACATGGGAGAACATTAGTTTTACATTCATCCTATCATATATCGTTTCATTGCCATGGTTACAATCCCCTCCATGCATCATCAACCAAGCAAAAGGAATACACTACAAGCCTGCCCCCGAATCATCAGCAAACAGCCCCTCTCCCTCTCTGTTTCTAAAGTCCCCAGCTACTCCATTGCTCCATGTCATCGTCTCTACCTCCATCTCAGGGATCACTGCTTCTCTGGGTAGGGTCCCACTCTCCGCTCTTCTCCCTTGATGGTCCCAGGGACCTCTGCTCCTAGACTGAAAAGTTAATCACTCCCCTCCTTGCTATAAAACATCTACCTTTACATTTCCAACCCTCACAATCAGTCCTGATAACAATTGTTCACTACTGTATCACAAGAGACCTATCCGCATTTCATTTCATCAGTCCCGCCTAGACAGATTGGATACTACTTAGTGGACAGTCTATCTTCCTCCATGCCCTCTGCATCTAGACTCCCTCTTGAAAGCTTGTAAGCCAGTCACTTCTTGCCTTTGTAGTCCCCTTATTTTGATAGTAAGTATCTTTACTGAAGCTGAATGCCACATCTCTCTCTCACACAGAATAGCTGGTGAGTTCAAGTAATCGACCTCTTGGTTAACAACAGACTGCTTTTAAACTCCTTCACAAGCATTAATTTGTGCTACCCAGAGACTTCCAAAAGAAGCAATCAATATAGAGCAAGGGAAAAGACTAAGCACGAATAGTCGGATATCTTTGGCATGTAGCAGTACCTCTCTTGAATTTAAGAATAATTCTTGCATAGCTGTTAAATTCCACAGTTAGAGGATTTAATTTAAATTTAAGTATAGCCTCAAACTTGATTCAAACTCTTGTGAAATCTTTTGTTTGTTTTCTTTTTCTGTGAAAGATAATTTAAAACTATTGTAAAAATCTGGGGGTTAAAATTCTTTAGACACTGATCTGTTCAATGATCTCTGTTATCCAACACTATAACAAGAATGTTCTAGGTAACCTGATACTGTATTTCATAGCTTGCCAAAATGAACTAGTATTTTACCCAAAATAATTAAAGTGACTTCAGTCAGTCTATTATTTCATTGGTGGCAAGTGGGTCATATTGCCCATTTATTGTGGCAATATGCCCATAATTGTGGGCATTATTACTCATTTTTTCCAAGGTTCATGTGTAGTTCTTTAGTCTTAGCTATCGAAGTACAAATCAACTCTATTTTTCACTTGCTTCAGTCAAAAATCTTAGCATCTTCAGCCATGAGCATTCTCTGCCTCTGTTTTACACGTAATCTATGAGTAAATTCTATAAAATCTGTCTTCAAATGACAGCCAGAGTCCAGTCATTTATTGCCATGTCCACTGTTATCACACTCATTCAAGTCATCATCATCTCTGATTTGGATTATTGGATTCGTTTACTAATCTTGACTACTTTTACCTTTACGACACTTGCAAAAATGGAGTGGAAGCCATATTTGACTTCCTCTGAACTCACAAGACGGAAGGAGAATCAAATGCAAAATTTGCTCA
Source organism: Chrysochloris asiatica (assembly GCF_000296735.1). Classification (NCBI taxonomy): domain Eukaryota; kingdom Metazoa; phylum Chordata; class Mammalia; order Afrosoricida; family Chrysochloridae; genus Chrysochloris; species Chrysochloris asiatica. The sequence continues at coordinate 14,999,181 of NW_006408547.1, read as the reverse complement.
AGGCTGATTCCTATGAAAGGGTGATCAGATATGCCTGCACTCTACAACTTTCTTTATTCTATTCTGACACCAACCATCCATCCCACAGCATTCTGTGATTCACATCTGGCTTCAATAATCTATTGCAATGACCACACAGGACTCACAGACAATACTCACAGTAATGGGGTTTATTAGAGAAAAACAGGGTACATTCAGAATCAGAAGCAACTCAGGATGCAACACTCCTCCAATCAGGAACACCTTTTCTCTGCAGGCACACTTTACTTTTGTCTTGGGCCTCTGAGACCTGCTCTGGCAAGGGTTACAAAGCTCCTTTTAACCAGTCTGTAAATGACCAAAGGACACAGTCTGTAAGCCCACTTGCAGGTACTCAGCTTTACTCAGTTCATGAGATGTTCTGTCTCTCCAGGACACCACCTCTCTTAGCCTCTGCTGTTAGATAGAGATTTTAAGTTCCACTCATGCTCTTCTTTCTTGAAAGTCCTGGGATTTTCCTTTCCTGTTTCTGAGATGACTCCTTTTAAACCTAGATGCTGTTGTAATGTGCCGTGGAGTCGGTTCCGACTCATAGAGAGCCTGCACAGGGTTTTTGAGGTTGTAAATCTTTACAGGAGCAGAAAGCCTCATCTTTCTCCCATGGAACAGCTGGTAGTTTCTCACCAATCTTGGCAACAGAGTCCTGTACAACTTATTTGCATGATTCCACTCAATTATTTAGTGGGAATTAAGAAGACTTTGGATAGAAAAGCCCTATCAAGTAAATTTAAGGCACTATATAATCTTGTTCTGATCAGGTGCCAATGAGTCAGTTCTAAGTCATAAATACTCTATGAAGAATAACACTATGAAATACTACCTGATCCTATGGCATCCTCACAATCATTGCTGTATTTGAGCCCATTGTTGCAGCCATTGGTGACCTCATTGATGGTCTTCCTCTTTTTTTGCTGACCCTATGGTTTACCAAATTTAGTATTCTTCTCCAGGGATTGGTCCTTCCTGACAATATATCCAAAGTATGTGAGACAAATTCTCACCATTCTTGTTCCTAAACAACATTCTGACTGCACTTCTTCCAAGGCAAATTTATTTTTCTGGAAGTGAATAGTATCCTTGCTATTCTTCACCAACACCATAGTTCAAATGCATCCATTTTTCTTTGTTCTTCCTTATTTATTGTTTAGCTTTCACATGCATACAAGGTAATTTAAGCTACCATGTCTTGGGATGGGTACACCTTAGCCCTCAAAGTGACAATGATATTTATAATGATGCATCCAAGTCACGTGACTTGTCTTTTTTGCTCAAACTCTGCAAAGGCTTCACATCTATTTGAAAGTATAAAATGAACATGATTGAGCCTCTTTATTTCATATCTTACCATTCCTTCATTCCTTTACTCTTCCTCCTGCTATCCTTTGAGAACTTAAAGGTACTTGCACTTGCTCTTTCATATGTTTATACTCCATATACATATGGCTAATCTCTTAATTCCCTTCTGATCACTATCAAATGCTACTGTCCCAGAGAGATTTTCCGTACCCACACTACCAAAGTAACACACCATGATCAGCCTCTTTCCTTTTCCCTTGATTTATTTTTTTCAAGGTGAGAATCCTCATCTGGCATGTTCTATATTAACTTCTTGGCTTTTTGTCTATGGCATGGCTCTGTGGACTAAAGCATGGGACTGCAATGTCAGTTTGAATCAAAGGGTCAGAGGTTCAAGCTCACCAGTCGCACCTTGGAAAACCTATGCAACATCGCTATGAGTTGGAAGTGACTCAACAGGACTTAAGAACAATAAAGAAAAAACAAGATCCATAAAACAAAGTATTACATCTGACACAATCCATGGTCTTTTTAGACACCTCATATGCATATGAAAGCTGGATATTGAAAAAGGAAAACAGAAGAAGAATTTGTACTGTCAAATTGTGGCAATGGTGAAGGATATTGAATATACCCTGGATTGCTGGATAATGAGCCACTCAGTCTTTGATGAAATACAACCAGAATGCTCCTTATAAACAAGGCTGGTGAAGTTTCAGCTTCCTCAATTTGGAAATATCATCAGAAAAGAGCAGACTCTAGAAGAGGGCATCGTGTTTGAGAAAACAGAGAGTCAGAGAAAATAAGAAAAATCATCAGTGCGATGGATCAGTACCATAGCTACAGCGGACCAAAGCACATGCAAACGGCACAACACCAAAATGGCATAAAGTTACCAGGAGTCGGTGCCAATTCAAGGACAACTGACAACAACAACAAGCCATTTGAAGTTGTCTTACAGCTCACTGAGACGCTCTTCACTCTCTTGTGTCTTTTTTTCTTTCTATATTTTGTTTTCGATTGTTTCTATTACTCCATAAATTCAGTAACCTTTTTTTTTCCCTCATAATTTCATATCTAATCTTAAAGTCACTTAGTTTATTTTTCATATCCTACATCTCAGTTCTCATTATGGAATCTTAATATGCATCTTTAAAAAAATATATTTACCCATGAATCTACTTAGCATTTTAATTTTTTTTTGAATTTTTGAGCATTTAGAATACAGTCATAGATAATTCTTTTAACATCCTTGCTTTGTAATCCTAACACCTGTGCTAGTTCTCAGTTGGCTTCAACTGACTGGCTTTTCCCCTCTTTAGGGATAGAGTTTTCTATTTCTTTCCAGGCCTAGTGATTTTTGATGGAATGCCAGATGTTTTGAATTTACCTTTTTGCTTGTTGCATATTATTATATGTCTATAAACCTTTAAAACATATATAGAGAAAGAAGATTTATAGACTTATAAGCAAAAAATAATCTTGGAGTCTTGGTGTGGCACTGTAGAATAAGTGCTGAACTGCTTACCACAAGACTGGCATTTCAAATTCTCTAGCTGCTCATCAGAAAACCTCTAGAGTGTTACTGAGTCAAGAACTTACTCAATAGAACTTAAAGACAACACCAAATATTCTTAATATTTATTGTGGGATGCAATGATGTTACTTACAGTTTGATCTTTTTGGTGGTAGTGGTGTGCCGTGGAGTCTGTGCCTACTCATAGCGACCCTGCACAGGGTTTTGAAGGTTGTAAATCTTTACGGGAGCAGAAATCCTCATCTTTCTCCCATGGAACAGCTGGTAGTTTCGAACTGCTGACCTCAAGGTTAGCAGCCCGTCTCGTAACCACTACACTACCAGAGCTTTCAGTCTTTTTTAAAAGATTTGGCGGATAAACATAGTATAGCATTTGGTCTAGAGCTTAATATTCTCCCCTACTAAGAAAGACATTTCTGCGTATTCTACCCTATACCTCATAAAATAGAAATAATGAAGCTTTCTATTTTGTCTCACAGGAATAGGCCCTGGTTAGGTTCTTGTCCTGTTTTCTGGTAGTTCTTTTTTTTTTAGCTCTTTTCCCACCAAAGTAATTTTCTGACACTCTTGTGCTTTTCAGTACTTTAAAAACTATTTGCCTGAAACCCTCTAAATATCTCCCAAACTTTCCATTTGCTCTTCTGCTCCCTGGCATTCTCCCCTTTGTTAACTATGAATCCCAACTCGGTCTCATCAACTCCCAACTTGGCCTAGTTCCTCTGACCTACACAATAGCATGGAAACTCCCTCTCAAGTAGAAACTGTGGTAATCATAAAGTTCACCTCATTTACCATCTCTTTGGGAGTCCTGGTGTGGCACTTAACAACAACCATCTTTTAGGGGGAACTAAAGATTAACAGCCTCGGAAACCCTGTGCAGGGTCGCTATGAGTCGGAACCGACTCCACGGCACACAACAACAACAACAATATTATCTGGAAGGAGCTCTGGTAGCATAGTGGTTACAAATCGGGCTGTGAACTGCAAGGTCAGCAGTTCGAAACTACCAGCAGTTCCGCAGGAGAAAGATGAGGCTTTCTGCTCCCATAAAGATTTACAGCCTCAGAAACCCTGTGCAGGGTTGCTATGAGTTGGAACCGACTCCACAGCACATCACAACAGCAACATATTATCTGGGGGAGTCCTGAGCTAATGCCTTAGACTGTAAAGCCATTTGAACTGCAAGGTCAGTGTTTCAAGCTCACCAGCTGCTACTTGGAAACCCTACACGTGGTTGCTATGGGTCTGAATCAACACAACAGCACTTTGACAACAACATACTAAATGACGCTCAAAGCCACAAACCCAGTTGATTCCGTATCTTACCTATTTCTGATTCAACTCACTTACTGCTAACTTAGAATTCTTTTCATTCTTTGTTTGTTGTTATTGTTGTTAGGTACTATCGAGTTGTACCGACTCACAGTGAACCTATGTACAACAGAACAAAACACTGTCCAGTCCTGGGACAACCTCACAGTTGTTGCCATACTTGAGCCCATTGATTATGACACTTTCCAAATCCATCTCACTGGGGGTCTTCCTCTTTTTCTCTGACCTTCCACCTTACCAAACATTATATCATTCTCCAGCGACTGGTCCCTCCTGACAATATGTCTGAAGCATGAGAGACGAAGTTTGGCCATCCTGGCCTCCAAGGAACACCCCAGCTGCACTTCCTCCAACACAGATCTGTTGGTTGTTTTGGCAGCCCATGGCACTTTCAATATTCTCCTCCAACAGTATAACTTTGTTTAGATTATGGCAAAAGCTTTTAATTGGTATGTCTCCAACCAACCCATATTCATTAATCCCTTCATTCAATACAAATTTGCATCTGCCTACTCTGTGCCAATGGAGACCTGGTGTGGCACTGTGGGCTAACGTGCCAGACTGCAAAGCCATTTGAACTGCAAGGTCGGCAGTTCAAGCTCACCAGCTGCTCCTAGGAAACTCTATACAGGGTCACTATGGGTCAGAATTGACTCAAAGGCACTTAACAACAACTACAAGTCTGTGCCAAAACTTATTCTCAGTGATGATCAATGTAAACATGGCTTCTACTTTCATGGAAGTTTAATGGTACGTCAGAAGACACCAACACAAACTGACAAAACAAATATACTAACAACCAATGGACAAAATATCAATCACTGGTAAGTCTGATTCTAATAATTAAATAGAAATAAAATCAAATGATGGGGAGACTAGAATGGATGGAGGGAGAAAGCCTTTCTAAAGAGATGCTATTTCAGATAAGTTCTAAATAACATGAAGGGAGCAGCCATATGGAGAGAACTGGAAGAAGAAGGACAAAGTCATTTAACCTTCCATCAGAGTTATTTTTCTTATATAAAATTTTATTATGCCATGCCAATAAACAAAACTCTTCCTACATTGTCTGGCTACCATTGCCAGCTACTTTAAAAGGGATCACATTAGAAAGTCCTAGACCAAGTGAGAATAAAACGTGTAACAAAACTCAAAATCATAAAGAACAAACAAACATGCTTACTGGTTAGATAGTGACTGTTGGAACCCCAAGGCTATAACCCTTAATCGCCCTTCAGGTCTGGAATTTAACTCACCCTGAAACTCAATTTTCAGCACAACAACAGACAGATCTATATGTGGAACAGTAATGCTGATGAGGTCCACACACCTCAGAATAATTAACACTTGGAGATCAAAAAGGCAGCATATACCAAAAGACAAAGTTCAGAGGGTTTGAGGACAAGGAAGGTGGAAATGAGAAACGCAGGAAGTGGATTAAATGATTTAACATTGAGGGGATAGAAGTCAATGCGATGAAACAAAAGGTACAAGAAGCGTAGAATGTAAATCTGATGATCTGCTCTGTCAACCTTCATCCAATTCAGAAACAAAACAAAATAAAACCAAAGTTCTTCCTGCATTGACTTCCGGATCTAGATACTGGTCAAGTGTCTTACTTTGGCATAAAGTCTTCCAGCCTCAGTCCCACAGCCCTCCCTGGCCTCACTTTCCGTTAGTCTCTAAAGCTTCTTGTCTTCTCAGTTTTCCGGAAGAGCAGCTCTAATGATTGCCTGCCTTTTTTTAAAATTTTCACACCAGCAGCCCTATCTATCGTTTGCTTCCTCTGAATACTCCTTCAGGGGCACTCCCCAATGGCTCGTGTATATAGGAGCCTGATGTATATAGGAGTAAGCATTTGGCTGGTAATTCCATGGTTGTAGTTCAAACCCACCAGCTGCCCCATGGGAGAAAAATTAGGCTGTTGGCTCCCATAAAGGTTAATAGTCTCAGAACCTGTATGGGGCACTTCTACTCTATTCTACAGAGTTGAAATCAAGTCCTTGGCAGTGGGTTTTAGTTTGTTTGTTTGTTCCTTCTTTTCACATATGTTCTTCCTCTTCCTAGAAACTCATTGCAAGGTAGATGGGTCAAACTTAAGAAATGTATAACTGTTTCTTAGATTACAGAGTGACTTTAAGAATTACTGTAGTTGTATATTACTGATTACTCCACACTCTGCCCATTGTGTGCTCTGTCAAGTCTTCACTACCTACCTGATCACTATGGGTTATATTTTGGACATACTGTCTGGAGGAAACAATCGTTGGAGAAGGATGTCATGCTGGGTAAGGCGGAGGGTCAGAGAAAAAGAGGAAGACCTCTAATGAGATGGATTGGCCAGGTGGCATCAATGATGGACTCAAGTGTGGCACTGGTAGTGAGGTTGGCCCAGGATCGGACATTGTTTTGTTCTGCTGTGCATGGGGTCACTATGAGTCGGTTCTGACTCGATGGCACCTGACAACAACAACAACAACATGGGTTATATGGCTTGTGCTCATTCTCAGTGGAGTTCATTCTCAGTGGGGATTTAGTTCAGCTTCAGGCTACCAGAGTTCCTGTGAAAGCTACAATACACTCTATACCAAAGTAAGACGCTTGACCAGTATCTAGATCAGGAAGCCTAATATGAAAACATGGTGTGGTGCAGTAGGATCAGCACTAGACTGCAAATCAAAAGGTCAGCAGATCAAATCCACCAGCTGCTCTTTGGAAACCCTACACAGGGTTGCTATGAGTCAGAACTGACTCGATAGCACTTAACAACAAAAACAACAATATGAAGACAAATTAAAGTAAAACAAAATTATAGTTGATACTTACACAAGAAAATGTTTAAATGTATATTACTGGAGCAAGCAAAATATAATTTAATTAATCTTTTCCTTTTGCTTTTATCAAGCTCCTAAATTCCAATGATATTTTAAGTACTTTAACACAAGCTTATGTTTACATACACATAATTACAATAGCTGCGCACAGATATGTATTTAACATGATTATAGCATGCATGAATCTTGTCTTATATTCCTAATTAGACAAAAAAAATGTAAACCATACATCCACTGGAAATGTATTCTTTAGGCTGTTATATTTGAACATAATAGCATTGGTACAATATAAACCAAGTGAGAAAAGTAAACTAAAATTTAAAGCTGACCTTTGCTATTTAATCATGCTGAGTACAGATGGCATTCTCAACTTTCCTCAGTAATATCCTCACTTCATTTGAGGACTGTGTGGGGTGAAAGGGTTAAGTAATGTTTAACCAGTATGTATACTTAGTTCTTTTTATCTTCCTGAGACTTATTAGCACTCTGAGTATCAATTCACCAAGAATGAATAATACCTTGAATGACATCAGCTTCCGCCAACATGTAACAGGTTACTATGGTAATGGAGAAAGTTTTCCAGTGCACAAAACAAGTACCATGCTTGATATATTAGTCAGCCAAAGAAAGCAGTCACATATAAGCTACAGCATTCACTTAATGAATAGCCATTTATGCAGCATGCATGTTAGCAATTCCGCTGTGTTTTTCTGAACATCACAACTCTGCCAGTTGTATTGAGAGCCTTGGCAGATTTACAAAAGTGTTAACACTCATTTTCAAAGTCTAGGGTTTTTTTGTATTTTTTTTCCTTTCGTTACTTCTTGGAAACCATGTTTCAGCAGGTTCTCAGAGTTTCTAATCCAAATTCCAAAGTGAGGGCTTTCTACTTGTGCTTGACTCTGCTTTTCCTTGAAAAATCAGCAGGTTATTATTTTTTTCTTTCTAGTCATTTAGAAATTGCTTTTTATTGTTTTTAAAGACATTGGCCTTTTACAGCACTATGTTTTATTACCCTGCCATTTTCTGACCATATTTCCTTAAGATTTTAAATGTATAAAATGAAAATTTCCTGATTCCTATTAATTACTTTTAAGTTTCTCTCATTGCCTTGTTTTTATAAATCTTTAAAGCACAAGGAAAAAAAAACAAAGAATTGATATACTATTAAAAAATACAATGACCAATGAGGTCTTATATGGTACAGTGTATATGTTATTACAATATATCGAAAAAGATCAAATCCTTACCAATGAGAACAGGTGATTTATTTCAGAAAGGAAGAAACATCAGGAACAAACTTAAGCAGAATCTGTAAAACAAAGATATACAAAATTGGTGGTACTTCCTGTCTTATTAATCTTATACTGATAATGCACACCAAAACCACAAAGTCTATCAAACATTATTAATCTCTCATATTATTTTCATGGATAATACACTAAAAGTGGTACCTTACCAGGGCAGAAATGCTAACTCGGGCAGCCATGTTAATTCTGTGATATTTACAGAAGGATGAAAACGTTTAGGGAGGTCTAATCCATATCCAACAATCATCTATGAGCTACTGAGGTGGTTTTCATGTTGCTGTAATGCTGGAAGCTATGGCATCATTATTTCAACTATTTCAAATATTCCAAATATTCAATGTGGACAGGTTTTAGTAGAACTTCCAGACTAAAACACAGTAGGAAGGAGAGACAGAACACTTCTGAAAAGTCAGCCATTGAAAACCTTAAGAGTAGTGGAGGGACTTCTGGAAAAAGACAGTGGATCGGGTGGAAGTGTAGTGACGAGCTCTGCTGAGAACAACACAGAATAAAGGACCAAGCAGGCTCAGGGAATGGTCCCAATACTCTGAACCACATATAAAGGAATATTTAGAAGGTTGGAAGACTTACAGCTGGGGAGTTTGTGGCAGAAGCAAGAAATCCATTGCTTCCTGTTTCGGGATGCTCAGCTGCTCCAGGAACCGCCATTTTGTGTGGGGCCAAGCGGGGAAAGGATCAGAGCAGCCAAGGACGCCTGACAGAGCTGCAGAGATAGAGGTGTGGACATTCTTTTTTTTTTCTTTTTGGTATCGTTTCCTTAGTCCCTTGTTGTCTGCGTACCTCCATTTTGGTAACTATAGGGGTGCTTGAGCTAGTGGATACTCCAGCCCAACCCTCGGAGGGTTCAACTACGCATGTGCATAGATCTCCTCGAAATTTAAAGAGACAGTATCCACTTGAAACCAAACGGCAGACAGATACTCAACCCAAGAGCAGGCCTTGAACTTTTCTTGTTTGCTTTTTGTTTCTGTGTTTTTTAACACAGGAAAGAGAAGGAGAGGGCTGTAGTGAGGGAAAGAGACCTCATATTAGGCTATATTTATTTATTTATTTATTTTCCTTCCTTCTTCTTCTTCTCTCCCTCCTCTCTCTTTTCTGTGAATAGAGACTACAGTATCACGCTCGTTTTAGTTTTTGCTGTTTTTTAGTCTTTTATTTATTTATTTTTTGCTGGTATTGTTTTGCTATTATATGCTCCCCCTTCTGCCTTTGGAGGACTCTTTGTCTCCCTATATTACACAAGAAGAGTCAGCAACTGCTACTATACAGCCAACCTACAATCACACCCTATAAAACACCAAAACCCAGGCAACAACCAATACCAACTGCCATATAGCCGGGAAACAGTCAACACCTGTGAAAGTTACTCTGAGTTAAACAATAAGAAGAGTGAAAAGGGAAG
>NW_006408547.1:14982303-14983756 GCF_000296735.1 Chrysochloris asiatica | reverse complement strand
ATATTATATTATATTATATTATATTATATTAAAAGTACTGTGGAGTGCAAGAAGAACCAACAAATTTGTGTTGGAAGAAGTACAACCAGAATGCTCCTTACAAGCCAGAATGACAAAACCCTCTCTCTCATACTGTGGATAGTTTATCAGGAGGGACCAGTCTCTGGAGAAAGACATCATGCTTGGTAAAATGGAGGGTCAATGTAATGCTTCACCATAGCTTCAAATGACGCAACAATTGTGGGAATGGGACAAGACCAGGCAGTGTTTCATTATATTGTGCTATGAGACAATATTAGTTAGAACCAACTACACTTAACAATAACAACAATACAGGTAAAATATTAAATGATGCAAGAGGCATCCAAAGATGATAAAAAGAATATATGGAGTCACTGTTTTGGAAGAAATGCTGCCAGATTTTTACTCAGAAATGAGTTTGGCAAGACTTCGTGTCTTGTACTTTGGGCATGTTATCAGAAGGGATAACATGTCCCTGGAGATGACAGCATGCTTAGTAAAGTGAAGTGCCAGTGAAAAAGAGGAAGACCCTCAAAAAGATGGATTGGCACAGTGTTTCAACCATGGGCTCAAACATACCAATTGTGAGAATGCTGAAGGACTGGACAGTGTTTTGTTCTGTTGTACACAGGGTTACTATGAGACAGAAGGGACTCAATAGCACCTAACAACAGCTATAGTTCATACATTCTTTAATGGATCTAAGAGAACCAAGATGTTGACAATGTCTAGAAATACCTATAACATCTGGTCATATTTGATGCTTTTGTTGTTGTGTGCCCTCGAATTGGTTCTGACTCATGGTCACTCTGTAGAAGGTTTCCAAGAACAGCTGGTGGGTTTGAGACAATGACCTTGCAATTACCAGTCCAATGCTTGTTATAGCATCATGTGAGTAGGTCTTCAGAATCAGAGCTGGTGAAAAAAAGAATGAGAATACCCACTTTCTACAGTGTTATGCTAAGTTTGTTATGATCCACACTGTGAAATGCCTTTACACAAATAGACATCTTTCTGGTATTTTCTATGTTCAGCCATAATCCGACTTCAGCAATAATATTTCTTGTTCCACATACTGCTCTGAATCCACCTCAAATTTATGGAAGTTCTCTGCTGATGATATACTGCAAACAGTTTGAATTACCCTCAGCAAAATTTTACTTGAATTTGATATTAATGTTATTGTTAGATGATTTCTTCATTTCATTGGGCACCTGTCTTTGGAATGATCACAAATATGGATCTTTTTTGATTACTTGGTCAGGTAGTTGTCTTCCAGATTTCTTGGAGTATACCAGTGAGAGCCTCCAGCCCTGCAACAATTTATTAAAATTTTCAATTTGTGTTATTCTGTCAATTCCCAGAGACTTGCTTTTCATCAACGACTTCAATACAGCCTGGACTTCTTCCTTCAGTACCATTGGTTCTTGAT
>NW_006408547.1:14975693-14981713 GCF_000296735.1 Chrysochloris asiatica | reverse complement strand
TTTGCTGCTGACCTTACTTTGGCTGATGATGTTTAGTTTCTCCATAATCTCTTCCTATAGATGTAATACATGTGATTCCTATGTATTCCTTTTGGTGATGTCCATGCGTAAAATCATCATTAATGTTGGTAAAGATAGGTATTGCAAAAAATACGTTTTTGGTCTTGCAAAATTCTATCATGCAATCTCTAGCAAAATTTCTATCATCAAGTTCATATTTTCCATCCACTGACCTTTCCTCTTTGTTTCCACCATTTATATTCTAATCACTAACAATTATTAAATATCCACAGGCAGCACTGGACTTCAAGACAGATCTTGAACTGGTCTTTTTGCTGATGAACACCTTTATCGTAAATTTATCCTTCCAGGGATCATTAACCATATGATTGTGTAATTCAAAATGGCCAGCAGCAGTCCATTTCAGTTCACTAATGCCAAGGATGGAGTCCTGCTGTGGCACTCGACCTCAAGATTAGTTTGTACAGCTACTTCTCAGAAACCCTACACAGGGTTGCTATGAGTCAGAAGCGACTCAATGGCACTTAACAACAACACCTCCACCAAGGATGAAGTCCTGATGTGGTACAGCAGGATAATGTCCTGCATGGCAAGGTCAGTTTGAACCACAAAGTCAGAGGTTCAAACCCACCAGCCACTTCTTGGAAACCCTATACAGGGTTTGAGTTGGAACTAATTTGACAGCACTTAAAGAAGAACAAAAATACCAAGGACATTTATCCTTACATATTCCATTCCATTCCAATTTCCCAATATTCATACTTTGTACCATCCACATTCTGATTATTAATAAGTGTTTGCCACTGTTTCTTCCCTTTTTGAGTTTTGCCCCATCTTCAAATGAAGTTCCTGAAAGCTTTACTCTATTCACATCATTAAAGTCAACTGTACTTTAGTTTTACTTTGAAGCATACAGTCTATTATAAACTTCTCTGTTAACTTTATGTGTCTTTTTAGGAACAAAGAACTAAAGCTTAGCAGTAAAATAAATGTTTCTAAATAAGGTGAAGTATACTTTAAAATGATACCTTTCTCAGTCATATATAGAATGTGTTCCTAGTACTATATCTAATAGTGTTCTACTTCTATTTATAAGGTTTTTACTGGCTAACCATTCAGAAGTGGTACACCTCTCCTTCTTCCTAGTCTGTCTTAGTCTGGAAGTTCAACTGAATCCTGTTCAGCATGGGTTTACCCTGTTCAGATTTAAAATACCATTTGTGTCGCTTCCAGCATCATAGCAATACACAATCAATCCACCACAGTGTGACAAACTGACAGACAATTGGTGGATAGAGATCTTAGAGTCATTGGAAAAATCTACAGTGGTTCTGTGAACATATGGCTTATTCTTCTAATGAAGACACAATCAAATTTTAAAATTGTTGTTATTGTTGTTGTTAAGGGCCATGGAGTCATTTACAACTCACAATGATCCTGTAGAAGGTTCCAAGGAGTGACTGGTGAATTTGAACAGCTGACCTTGAGATTCAAACCAACTTTGCAGTTCAGTGCATTACCCTACAATACCACACCTTGTTAATTACACGAGCTCTAGAAGAAAATTCATCCACCCACTAAGATACTAAAAAAGCACTGACTTATTCTGCCTTAGTGTTGTACTGTACATGACATTAATGAAAATAGCTTCAGTTCATCATGGAATATTTTTGGGTCTCATTTCTTTGAGTAAAAGGTTTTGACTGGGGTTTGAAATTAAAAACATGACAACTTAAATTTGGTAATCACAGTTTTCTAATGAAGAGCTTCTTCCTCCTAATTTAGGTCAAGAGATCTAACTGTATATAACGATTTGCTTCTCTGTGTGATATCTATAAATATTTTAGAGAAACTTGCACAGCTTGTAATAAAGGAGGAATGATAGTTTCAGTTTTTACTGACCCTAAACATATGTATCTGCTCACCCTGTCTCATGCTTCTCTTCTGATTAATGGGTATAGTATAGAAGCCAGCTAAGTGTTGTTACTAGTTGTTAAGTGCCATTGAGTCGGGACCCTACATAGCGCTTCCTAGGAGTAGCTGGTAGGTTTGAACCCAACCATGAGCTTAGCAGTCTAGTGCTTATCCTACAGTCCCACACCAGGACGCTTAGTCTTTGAATAGATCTTTTAAATCATAAGTCCAAAAACTTTTATTTATCTGGCATATTCTCCTTCGGTTAATAATCAAATATATGTGTTCAGGAATAATTTTGGATGTTAAATATTTACTCTATTTTGGAGATTCAAAAGATAAAAAGCTTATATGTTCCAGAAAAAACAATAATATAGCACTAGGCTTTCCCAGAATGGTGAGATGCACATTGAAGTGGTTTCTAAACTGGACCTATTTATTCCCCACATATTATAGCAAAATATTTATATTTTTCTGGACAATTATAAAAGTTAAGTGTGGATACTGTGTGAGTCAAAATTAAAAGAAACTGAATGGTAAATTATTTATATCTTCACTCTATGGAGCTATCATTATAAAAATTTTGGCATATTTTTTTGCAAATGAGTCTTTCCCAAAAGTGGATACATACTACACCTACATGATTGATGTTTTTTACTTTAAAACATATCACCATAATTTTCTCATGCCTATAAATAATCTTGAATAAAATAATTTAAAATGGTTTAATAAATATTTGTAGATGAAACAGGAGCTATAGAACATTACATTGCATAAATATACCACCACTTATATTTAGTCATGATCCTATTATTTACCAATTTTGCACTTTCCAAATTTTAAAAATGAAACTAGGATTGACATCCTTGTCTGTAAAGCTTTTTGTGTATCTCCAATGATCCCTGTAGGAGCTTCAATGACTTAATGGTTAAGTGCTTGGCTGCTAGCCTAAAGATCATTGGTTCAAAACCACCAGCGATACTGTAGGAGAAAAGGCATTAGCGATCTGCTCCCATAATGATTACAGTCTAGCAAATGCGTATGTGATAATCATATTGTGTTACATAGGGTTGCTATGAACTGGTGTTTATTCAATTTCACACAACAATAATTATTTCCTTAACATAAATTGAAAGTGTATTTATTGTTGTTGTTAGGTGTTGTTGAGTTAGTAACAACTCATAACAACCTTATTCACAATGGACTGAAACACTGCCCAGTCCTGCACCGAGCTAGCAATCATTGCCACTCTTGAGCCTATTGATGCTGCCACTGTGCCTATCCATCTCATTGGGGTCTTCCTGTTTTCGTTGACCTTCCACTTTACCAAGCATTATGTTCTTCTCCAGGGACTGGTCCATCCTGATAACATGACATGTATGAAAGACAAAATCTGGACATCCTGGCTTCTAAGGAACATTCTGGCTACATTTCTCCTAATACAGAGTTGTTTGTTTTTCTAGCAGTCAATGGTACTTTTAATATTCTTCTCCAATACCATAACTAAAATGCATCATTTCTTCTATGGGCATCTTTATTCACTGTCTAGCTTTCACATGCATATGAGGATTGAAAATACCATGGCTTGGTTCAGGGCCATCTTAGTCCTCAAACTGACATCTTGGCTCTTCAACACTTTAAAAAGGTCTTGTTTAGCAGATTTGCCTAATACAATACATTGTTTGATTTCTTGACTGCTTCTTCCATGAGTGGTGATGGTTTATCCAGGCAAAATGAAGTCTTTGACAACTTCAATCTTTTTTCCATTTATCTTGATGTTATTTATTAAATTAAAATAGATAATTTTTATTATATTCTATATGTGTAGTCATATTTTTCAAAAAGAGTTGTACTAATTCACAGTTTTTTGGCATGAATTAAATATACTTGTCATCATCTTTTCTTCCAGGAGTTGACTATAATTTACTGAAATTTGGAAGACGTGTATGTACGGGTGGGACAGATATAGATATATTTGGCTATATGACAAAATTAAAGATGTCACTAAGACAGTGATCAGATAAAATTAAAAAATAAGTTTTGAAGCAATAAAGAATTAAATTAAAGAATTCCTTGAAAATTTAGTACAAGTGTATAACATTAAAACAAAAGAGAACAAAGGGAAATAAGTAATAGTGGTAAAAATTAAAAGTAATCAGTCAGAAAATTGAAATTATAGAGATGTGTGTGATAAAAACAGAACCTGTGTTGTACAACTGGTTATGTACTTGCCTACTAGCCAAAAGCTTAGTGACTGAAACCCACCAAGGAAGACAGGCCTGGACATCAGCTTCTGGAAGTTCTTCTTGTTGTTTAGTGTCCTCGAGTCTGTTCTGAGTCCTAGCAACACTGTATAGGACTTCCAAAGAGTGTTTGGTGGATTTGAACCACTGACCTTGTATTTCAAACCAACCTTGCAGTCCAGTGAGTACCCTATAGTGGTACACCACGTGGAGCAGTTCTTCTCTGAACACATGGGATAGTCATGTGTCAGACTCAACTCACAGGCAAATCATAATAACTACCTTATTTTACAAAATGAACTAACAGAACTGCTCCTCTTTAGTCCTCCTGTTCCCAGTCTATACAGTAGGTGAACTTGAAAGCTCTGTCTAGACTTACGTATCTTATCCTTTTCTTTTCAGTCTATCCCTAGTTCTGCACTCTAACTTCCTCCTCTAATACTTCACTGAAACTTCCCTCACTGTGGTCATCAATGACCTCTCTCTTGTTATATCCAATGGACTTTTCAGTTTTAACTTCTTCATTTCTCTGCAATATCAAATTCTAGAAAATTTTATTCCTTTAATCTGGGCTTTTGACTTCTGAGACACTACATGTTGTTGTTGTTGTTATGTGCCGTGGAGTCGGTTCCGACTCATAGCGGCCCTGTACAGGGTTTCCGAGGCTGTAAAGCCTCCTCTTTCTCCCGGGGAACAGCTGGTAGTTTCGAACTGCTGACCTTGTGGTTCAAAGCCTGATTCATAACCACTACAAGACACTACATAGTTCCTAGAATATACCTTAATCCCTTTGATGGGTTTCTATTTTTCTAGCCTGCCATTAGTTAATGGTCTTCAGCATTTTCTCCTTGAAGACTCTCCTTTAATGGTCTCATGCATTCTTCTGGTTTCAGCTACCAAATATGAGCTGATGATGTCTACATGTATAATGTTATTGCAGCATCCCTGGCTGGTGAAAATGGTTAATGCACTGACTGCTAATCAAAAGACTAATCAAGTCCATCCAATGGTTCATGGGAGGAGAGGCCTGGATATTTTTTAATAAAAAATTAGCCATTGTAAACCTTTATGGAGCACAGTTCTCACACACATGTCGGGTCACCGCTGACTTTGAATAGACCAGACAGTCACTGGGAAAACATTCTTGCAGGATAATTTATTCTTACAAGATAAAGTTCTGAATATGTGATACAGTTCATTTCTCATAGCTCCATCTATGACATCTACTATTGTATGTTTTTGTTGTTGTGTGAATACCAACTCAGAGTGACACAGTAAAACAGAGAGTGGAACTGCTATAGAGGTTTTGCAAGGTTGTAAGGTAGCATTGCGGTTACGAATCAGGATGCTAATCTCACGGTCAGCAGTTCGAAACTACCAGCTGTTCCACGGGAGAAAGATAAGGCATTCTGCTCCTGTAAAGATGTACAGCCTCGGAAACCCTGTACATGGTCGCTATGAGTCGGAACCAACTCCACTCCACGGCACGTAACAACAAGCCTTTATTGAACCAGATGGCCACATATTTCTTCCATGGAGAGGCTAGCAGGCTCCAACCCCCAAACTTTTGGTTAGCAATGGACTGCTTTAACCATTACACCACCAGAGCTCCCATACCGTTCCATAATTATTCAAATTGAATACATTTAAAATTAAATTTAACATTGAATCCTCAGATTTATGTCTCTTACTGTGTTTTTGTCCTGTCTCAATACTGAATGCTTGGAACAAAACCATATATATATATATATATGTTGTTGTTGTTGTTGTTAAGTGCCGTCGAGTCGGTTCCGACCCATAGCGACCCTGTACAGGGTTTCTGAGGGTGTAAATCTTTATGGG
>NW_006408547.1:14973378-14975473 GCF_000296735.1 Chrysochloris asiatica | reverse complement strand
AATAGGTAATGCTATGTGTTAAATGGAGTCCTGGCATGGCATTGTGGGTTAATGTGCTGGACTGCAAAGTTGGCTTGGACAGCAAGGTCAGAGGTTCAAGCTCACCAGCCATTTCTCAGAAACCCTCTACATGGGTCAGAACCATCTCAATGGCAGTTAACAACAACAATATATTAAATGGTTTCACTTTATTCAATGAAACAAAGAAAGATTATGTTCTCTAGTTAGGAGAGTTCCAGCTCAAGGTTGGTGGATAACACGTATAACCTTGTTCATCTAACCCTAAGCCTCTCCACTTTATCGCACAGACTTTTCCAGAGCCAAAAAGAACTGACAGTTAACTACAGGATAAAATTCACTGGTTGATGGCGTGTTGTCCTGCTCACATTAGGCTGTGGGTTACATTTGTTGTTAAGTGCCATCAAGTTGGTTCTGACCATAGAAACCCTGTATAGGGTTTCCAAGGAGCAAGTGGTGAGCTTAAACCACTGACATTGAGGTTCAAACCGACCTGGCAGTCCAGCACATTAACCCACAACACCACACCGACTCCTGTGTGCTGCATTAGCTTAGTTCCTGGTGTGGCACTGTGGGTTAATGCTCCAGACTGCAAAGCCATTTGAACTGCAAGATGGGCGGTTCAAGCTCACCAGCTGTTCCTCAGACACCCTATACAGGGTCGCTATGGTTTGGAACCAACTCGATGGTGCATCACAACAACAACAAAAGTCCAATTTTAATACATTGAGCCACCATGCTATTGGATTTGTTAAAGAAGGTTTGGCTAATTCCCCTGAATGAGGCAAACACCAAGCTAAAAAGAAAAACATAAAACAAGAAAACTGAGAGTCATTCTTAACTTTTCCCCTTACTGCTATATCTAATTAGTATTGAGCTCTCTACTGCCTATTATCCTCAAAGCTCCCTCCAATTCAAGTAATCATTTGTTTTCACCTCATTACTGCCATCCCACCTCTAGAATTGACGCTGCCAGTCAGAGTACATGTGGTAGCAAAAGCGGTCTTTCTAAATGCAAATTGTATTCTGCCTTATCTAAAACCCCTTGTTCAACTCCTATTCCTTCAGAATAAAATTATAACTTCTTAGCACAACATATAAGCCCCTTAATTATCTGTTCCTTCCTTATCTGTTCTCCTTTAACTCTTGCCAGCCAATGATTCTACACTTCCATTGTCCAGAATGACTTATAAGACCTTGGGTTTACCATTCTCACACTTCCCGATTTACACATTGTACTGTCTGTTCTGAAAATGCCTTCCTTCCTCAATCCAAATTAACCAGCAATATTAGGCCCATGTGGCACCTCTTCCAGAACTTCTCGGCCCTTCACATTTCCCTTCCTATTTGTCTGAACTATAGTGCTGTAGGATAAGCACTGGACTGTTAACCTCAAGATCAGCAGTTCAAACCCACCAGTCACTTCTTGGAAATCGTATACAGGGTTGCTACGAGTCAGACCCAGCTCGACAGCATACAACAGCACCACATTAGCCTCCTATGAGCTCTCACAATATTCTGCTATTATAGGATTTATCCCATTGTTTTACAATACATTGTTAAATTGTCTCTCTCTAGTTATACTAGTTCTTCAGAATGAATTATGTGCCTTGCTTACTTTGTATTCCAAGTTTCTAATGCAGTGGCTGGCACCTAGTAGGTGCCACATCACTGTTCATTGAATCAATTAATGAATAAATGCATGAATAATATTTGCAATCATTTTGTTGGAGTCAATAATGTTAAATAAAATATTTAATCATGGAAGTGTTTGATGATTCTGTAAATAATCTTTGGTGAAAATTATCATAATGTCATATAGGTCATGTTTCTCTGAAGTTTTACTAGGGTTAATGAAACATAAAGGTGTTGTGGTTTTTCCACCTACTGTGAATAGTTTTAAACTATTTCTCTGCCGGGAATTCTGTCTCCTTTGTCATTATTCAGAAATCCCTCCTTACTAACAAGAAACCCCAAAGTTTCACTTTCTCTTCATTGCCTTCCCCAGTTTCCATAACAGCAGTCACTTTTCTTTCTAGTTTCATAGATAAACTATGAAAGACATAAAGTCTTTCTC
>NW_006408547.1:14972468-14973210 GCF_000296735.1 Chrysochloris asiatica | reverse complement strand
TTGTTCCACCTATTTACCCATCTACCACTTGCCAAAAAACCAGGTCCTGAGGGTGAATTCTGTTCTAGACCTGAAGGGTGATCAAGGACCATAGTCTCAGATTCCTCCAGTCTCTTTATAATTTTAAATTTTGTTCCACATTGTCTTCCACTCTATCTGGGACCTTCTAATGTCATCTGTTTAAGAGTAATTGGCAACTAGGCACCATTTACTTCTGGTCTCAGAGTCATGTAGACTGATGTTCACATGTTACATTAGTCTACTTGACTAATTGATTTCAAGTCCTTTCAGTTTTCATCACTCTTCTTTCTTCTGCACATGGAGATACCAATTGTTGTTGTTATGTGTTGTGGAGTCCTCATCTTTCTCCCGCGAAATAGCTGGTAGTTTTGAACTGCTGACCTTGTGGTTCACAGCCCAATTCATAACCACTATGCTACCAGAATAGCTGCACCTTAAATGGCCACTCATGAGCTTTTAAGATCCTATATCACCCCTCCCCAAAGTAGGATGTAGAACATTGTCTTTATGGATAATGTTGCAGCATCAAATGCTGATTTTTCAGAAATATATCACCAGGTCTGAAAAGCAGGATATGTGTTGCTTTTATCTTTATATACCCCAGGTGTTGTAGAATCATTTACACAGAATAGGTACTTAATGGATGTTATTTAAATTACTGCTGGTACTTTCCACCTCAAAACCACTGAGTTGGGCAGAGAACAAACAAGATGGCGGATCG
>NW_006408547.1:14957627-14968830 GCF_000296735.1 Chrysochloris asiatica | reverse complement strand
AAAAAAAAAAACCCACTGAGTTAATTCTTTATTACAATTCTTTTCTTGACTGCTTGCAGGACTCCTCCAAGAACTAGTCTAAGCATTTAATGTGTATTAACTTATTTGATTCTTGTGAAAACCATAGATAATAATAAAAGCTATGACCATTTTCTAGTTCCTCATCTGGTAGCGTAGTGGTTACGAATCAGGCTGCGATTCTTAGGGTCAGAAGTTCAAAACTACCAGCAGTTCAAAACTTCCACGGGAGAAAGATGAGGCTTTCTGCTCCCGTAAAGATTTACAGCCTCGGAAACCCTGTACAGGGTCACTATGAGTCAGAACCCACTCGAAGGCACATAACAACAACAACATCTGAGGACTACAGAAGTAAAGTAACTTAGTAACTTGCCAAAGTCTATATAACTGATAAATGCTGGGAACTTAACCACTGGGCTAGATATGTATGGTATTTATACATTTTCTTGGTTGCACAAATACCTAGTTAAAAAAAAAGAAGCAGCAGCAAAAAACACAACAAAACAGGTTTTCATTTATGTAATTCAGTCAGTTCAGTGTATTATTTCCAAAAACCAAAAGCTGTTTTTAGTGTGATTGAATATATATAGGTGTCAAGTGCCGTAGTATCAGTTCTGACTCATAGAATCCCTGTATAGGGTTTCCAAGGAGCAGTTGGTAGGTTTGAACTGCTAATCTTGTAGTTTGCAGTCCAGTGCTGCTCCTTTAGCACCACACAAGGAGTAGATAGATAGATCTGTACTATTTAGTGAACTTTGAAATAAAGTTAAATTTGTTTCCCCCCAAAATATGTAATGGTTCTTAGACAGGTAATTATACCTACTGAGGAGTTGTAACAATCT
Organism: Chrysochloris asiatica; assembly: GCF_000296735.1. Classification (NCBI taxonomy): domain Eukaryota; kingdom Metazoa; phylum Chordata; class Mammalia; order Afrosoricida; family Chrysochloridae; genus Chrysochloris; species Chrysochloris asiatica. The sequence continues at coordinate 14,967,970 of NW_006408547.1, read as the reverse complement.
TTGAAATGCTTGTTGTGATTTTGACTCTAGTTGTGAGCAAACATTTGCCTTTTCTCTTTTGTGATAATTAGTCAGCTTAGTCTCTCCCCATAGGAAAAAAGACTTGGCCATTCTAATAATTTCTTACGACAGCCCCTCATTGTGTATAACCTTTGCGTTCATCAGGTATCTTCAGACAGAAAACACAGACGCTCCATCCATTCTAGAAATCCCATTCAGTTTGCGGTTGTCACGATAGTGTTCTTTTCTTGGTTACAGAGAAGTGATTGTCATCCTCAAATTGTCAGCAATGAACGTGAGGATGGCGCCGGCCCTGGTTGTATTTCATTCTATTGTGCACAGGGTTGCTATGAATTGCAGCCAACTTGGCAGTACCAAACAACAACAACAAACCCACAGGAGGATAAGAGACATGTAACAGAACAGAGTTGATCCAATTTAGGCCATCCTGGATTAGGCATAGCCATTTAATTCTAGGCATCTAAGCATGATATAAGAAAGCCATTCCACTGAGGCCAGACCAACTCTCTAACCTCAGACTAATTATATAAATGTATGCTTATAATTTTAAGTCACTAAGTTTCATTGTGGATTACTACTCAGCATTATTACATTAGTAACTGATATAGCTGGGAATGCTTTGAATGCAAGGATTCATCTTAACAATCGATTTCAAGTTCAGTATAGAATAATTTCTCGTTAAGTTATTCTATGTAATACTTGCCACCACTCGTCTGTTGCTTTGTCATACTGTGGTAGCTTAAGTACTGCTAATTCTAGAAGCTATGCAACAAGCATTTTAAATACCAACAGGGTCACCCACCATGGACAGGTTTCAGCTGAGATTCCAGACGAAGATAGACTAGGAAGAAAGAGAGACAGACTACTTCTGAATATTTAGTTAATGAAAATCTTATGAGTATCAGTGGAATACAATCAACACCAGAATACTGAAAACTGAAATATGATGAAGAGCCCATGGACTGCCAAAATAACAAACCAATCTGTGTTGGAAGATGGCCAGACTTCATCTCTCATACTTTGGACATATTAAGTGGAGGGTCGGATAAAAAAAGGATGACGCCCTCAACAAGATGGATTGGCACAGGGGCAGTAGCAATGGGCTCAAACATAGCAACAATCATGAGGTTGGCAGAGGAATGAGCAGTGTTTCATTCTGTTGTGCATAGGGTTATTAAGAGTCAGTACTGGCTCAATGGCACCTAACAATAACAATAATAATATAATAATTGTATATGTACTTGTGCAAATCACAAGAGTGCATATCACTCTTTAAAGACACAGACTCCATCTTGTTCACCTTGTTTTGGTCTCAGTGTCTGCCGCTTACTGTCTGTTTAAGGTATTTTTGATCAATGAACAAAGTAATGAATGAATAAGAAAGGTTTTTTTTTTTTTTTTTTTTTTTAAACTAAGACATGGGCAGAAAGTATCTGCTCCCAAGCTGGAAAGATAACATCATTTCTCCCTTAGTAGTTGGCCAAGTAGAAAGAAGTTTTGTGTTCTACCTCTACCCTTGAAAACAGAAGGGCTCTTTCACACTGTGTGCAGAGATCCCATAATGGCCTGAAAGAATGTGCCAGTTGCTTCCTGGAGTCCCAGGAATGCATTACTTGATTCATTTACCAAAACTTTACTTCATTCAATGCTAAATAACTCTCCTCTTTAACAGTTTAAGTCCCTGATTTCCCAATTCCATGGCTCCCTATCAGTGTCAGATTACAAAATAAATGAAGTAAGCAAGGGATTACCTGTACTTAGTTACTCATATGTAGTGAACAGTTTCACAGGTTTTTTCACCACATCTAAGATTCTATTTCTGGGTGTGACTGACGTCTATCTCTCTCCGTATCTCACAGCACCTTCCTGAAGAACCAAAGCATCATTTTCAATTTACAATCTCTGACAGCAGCAGAGCTCTCAATAAGCAAGGTAAGCACTGAAGTAAATGCATGTAAACACAGGCTTATTGGGTAATCTATTCCTGCTCGTTATCTGTTTCTTGTCCTCTGTAGCTCTTTGTTTCTCTCTATATCTGCTCCTTTTTTTTTTCCACAGTCTGTTGCCATCTTGAATCAGTTAACTTCAGTGTTTCCCTCCTGGTGTGGCACTGTGCGTTAAGGTGCTGGACGACAAGGTTGGTTTGAACTGCAAGGTTTGTGCTTCAAACTCACCAGCGACTCCTTGGAAACCCCATACAGGGTTGTGATGGGTCGAAACTGACTTGACAGCACTTAACAGCAGCTCCTGTTTGATTATTCCTGTCCTTTATGTAATAAACACAGCTGCTACTGATTTCAGCAATATTATTAAGCCCCTGCTGAACATGAAGGGTCAAACAGGCTATTACAGAATGCAGCATAATAGGAACGGAGGTGTGGAGCACAAGTACATAAAAATATGTCCAGGGAAGGGTCATGACCATAGACAGGAAGAGCATGGGGAGCATCGAGTACAAAAGACAAGGGGCAGGCCCTCAAAGGGGACACATGAGCAGGCATGTAAGCCTGCTAGTGACCACGCTGGCCTACTGCTGGTGGAAGAGGGGGAAAGGCAGAAATGAAGATATGGGCTGAGTTCAAGCATGGTCCCTAGACTCCCGTTGACCTGGAGATGAAAGAGAGAAAAGGAAGAGCTAGCACACTTTGATCCAAAGTGTGCTAAGACCTGAGGACTCCTGAGCCATGGACAAGGACATAGCCACAGAGGGCTAGAGCTAAGAGTGAAGCGTTCAGCTGATATGAAGTGAGGGGAAACACACAAGAATGACCAAGCTTGTAGATAGTTAGTACCCATTTGACCTAACTTCGATGGCTTGATGATCAGAATTCAACTAGAGGAATATAAAAAAAAAATTGATAAAGGAAATTAAGTGTAAGTTGCTATAATTTGATGAACTTTATCTATACTTATGGATGCAGTAACTCAAAATATCAACTGAGAGGGAAGAAGTCTTCACATTAAGTATGAGTCCTATCCCCTCTGCATAAAGGGTTTATAAGGAAGGGCAATTTAGAGACATCGGCTACCTAAAATAGGGGCTACAAAGGCATGAAATGACTGAATTACAAGTTTTCAGGAGGGAGTTTAGTTTCAGAGTGTGTGGGGAATGTACAGTTCCCACTGAATAGTTTTCATCTTGTCTAGACAGTTCTGATGAAAGGAGATGGGGATAAGATTCTTGTGATTCAATAGTGAATAATTGCTATCAAACAAAAGAGGGGGAAGTAGTTAAACTTATAGTCCAGAAACATTGGACCCTAGGAGCATCAAGGGAGAAGAGCACAAGCAGAATATGGAACCCTATCCAGAGAAGCAGCGACACCAAAGATGGAGGCAGAGATGACGACATGGAGAGATAGAGCAGCTGAGAACTCTAGACTCATGGAAAGAGAAAGACTGTGTGCTGGTGGCCAGGAGGCAGGATTGCAGAATGTGTCCATTGGTTGTTTAAAAGATTATATATTCCTGAATGTTTTTGTGTACATCATCCCCACCCCCTACGCCCTACCCCCCAAAAAAGACACAGAGGGAATAGAAGCAAATACTGTTGAATGATGATGCACGGACTATAATGATTGCAATGAAACAATGAGTGTAAACCCGATGTTCGCCCATGTAAACTATCACTCAAGTCATAATAAAAACTTAAAAAAAAATGACCAAGGGCAGTCCAAGATAGGAGAATGATGAGACTGACAAGATATGGAATAGTTAGCAACCATAGGTTAGGATATGGCAGTCAGAGGATTCGGAAAGTCAGTTTTATAGGAAGCCACATGTGTCAAAGAAAGCAAAAGACAGGGAGTGATATGGCAGCTTCAATGAATTATTTGAGGCTGAACAGGATAAACTGGCTGTACAGTAATGTACAGGTTTCCATTTGAACGAAGAGATGGATAGTTGAGTGACTAGAAATTAGGCTGGCTATACATTTCGTTAACATTGAGTTTTAAAGAAAGTGTTTTGTTTTGTTTTGTAAATGATTTATAGATATACCTTGAAATAGTAAGATCTTTAACTCTCTGGACAGTCTGGTGGAATTGGCCAGCAGACACCAGCAGGTTGGTCACTTCTAGTTTAAGAAATCTTGTGTGGGCCTCAGTCCTTAGTCAAACAGCACACCACCCAATCAGAGCCCTTCTATTTTAGCAGTTGTTGTTGTTGTGAAGTGCTGTTGCCAAGTTGGTTCTAACCTATAACATCTCTATATAGGGTTCCCAAGGAGCAGCTGGTGAGCTTCAACCGCCAACCTTGCAGTTCAAACGGCTTTGCAGTGTGGCGCATTAACCCACAGTGCCATACCAGGACTCCATTTCCACAGTAGCTATAGAATATTCACTGGCCCTTCACAGGTAACGGACAGGGGGGCTACCAGAGACCTTTTATTCCAGGAGTTCAAGCTGTACAGCAGGCCACCCCAAGAGTAATGGGGGGTGGGGGATGGAGGGAGGTCAGTTATAGGTCCTGAGTAGGCACACCTCCAAGCACTGAACTTAAATGACACACTATTTATTGTCTTTTGTTAATGAGCCCTTTTAACAACAGCCAAGAAAACATGATTTCTGTGAATTATTGTTTCCTCACTATTACAAAGTATTCAATTAGAATGTTTTATTATATTTGAAATCCATTTGTATTTTCACAATATTATTGAATGGTTGTAAAAATTATTTTTTTAAAAAATTAGCATCTAGTTGCACAACAAGGTTTTTTGCAATCAAGAATTTTCTATAGAGATCATAATTAAAAGGCTTGCTTAGGAAGTGTATGTCCTGGTGTGGTGCTGTAGGACAAGCACGGGTCTACAAAGTTGGCAGTTCAAACCCACATATTGTTCTCAGAAACTCTATAGAGGGTTGCTGTGAGTTGGAACCAACTTAATGACGCACAAAAATAATAGTTACATTTAAAGCATAAAACGTAAGTCAGGCTCACACAACCAAATTTATCAAAGTTCAATATTCAAAATCATTTTAATATTTTATTTGAATTTTTCATAATCATCATAAACAATGTAAAGACTCTGAATTTTTACCCTTCTTGCAAGCAAATCACTAGCCCATCAAAGTTTCATAGAAAGTGGCAGAAGAAATGCCAAAAGGGAGTACCATTATTTTTGCAAAAATTTTTCAACCCCCAATTCCCAGAGAGTGACAAGAATAGAACCAAATGACCTCTGCACATGCATTGGGTTGCTTTTCCAGGATGGGAACTCTGAGGTTAGGGAAGTAAAATGTCCTATACTGGGCAGTAAGAACACCTGTCCTTTGCTTTAGAGGAAGCCAGCATTTCTATCTCCTAAGGCTTGGCTGCTTACGGTTGCTACCTGCCGTCGAGTCGATTCCAGCTCATAGTGACCCTTGTATAGGGTTTTTAGAGGAGCTTCTGATAGGTTTGAACCACTGACCTTGGGGTTAGCAGTCCTGTGTTTTCCCTATAGCATCACACCAGGACCCCTGGTTATTAGCAGGCTATGAGCTAGTTCCAAATTCTCCACAACCTCATTATACTTGTTGTTTTCATTTTCTGATAATAGCCATTCTAGTGAGTTGAAGTTGTATCTCACTGTAGTTTTGATCAGAATTTCCCTAATGATTAACCATGTTGAGCATCTTTAATATGATTATTGACCATTTGTATATCTTCTTTAGTGAAATGTCTATTTAAGTCCTTTGTCCATTTTTCGGTTAGGTTGTTTGACTTTATGCTGTTGAATTATGTTGTTGTTAGGTGTCGTGGAATTGATTCCATTTCATAATGGCCTTGTATTGGGTTTCCTGTACAGGGTTTCCAAGGAGTGACTAATTAGCTTAAACTGACTACCTTGCTGTTAACAGTCTGTTTATCCTTCATCGTCAAGCCAGGACTCTTGTTGAATTACTGTAGTTTTTGTTTGTTTGTTTGTTTCTATTGTGAATTTGTTGTTGTTGTTAAAGTGCCATTTAGTCAGTTCCAACCTATGGTAACCCTGTATAGGATTTCCAAGGAGCAGCTGGTAGGCTTGAACTACCGACCTTGCATGTCAAATGGCTTTGCAGTTTGGCGCATTAACACACAGCGCCACAGTAGGACTCCTTACTGTGAATAGTAAACCCTTATTAGGAGCTCTGGTAGCGTAGTGATTATGAATCGGGCTGTGAGCCACAAGGTCAGCAGTTCGAAACTACCAGCTGCTCCATGGGAGAAAGATGAGGCTTTCTGCTCCTGTAACGATTTATAACCTTGGAAACCCTGTTCAGGGTCACTATGGGTCGGAACCAACTCGACGGCACTTAACAATTTAACATTAGATATTTGACTATCAAATATTTTATTCCATTCTGTAGGCTGTCTCTTAATTTTATTGATAAAGGTATTTGATGCACAAAAACTTTCAATTTTTGATTAAGTCTAATTTATTTATTGTTGTTGTTATTAAGTGCCATTGAGCAGGTTCTAACTCATAGCGATCCTGTATAGAGTTTCCCAGGAGAGGCTGGTGAGTTTGAACTGCCAACCTTGCTATACAAACTGAACTTATGGTCCAGTTTTTATCCTTGTGCCAAACCAGAATGAAAATTTATCAGTGCTTGTCCATGCTTGTCTTTGACTACTAGTACTTTAGGTGTAATAGCGATGAACCCATTGTTGAAAACTAGGTCCTGAAGCATTACTCCTATATTCTGAGAGTTTTATGAAATTAACACTGCTTTTGTTTTTTAGAATGCTGTTGTTGTTCAGTGTTGTCGAATTAGTTCTGACTCATTTGTTGTTGTTGTCAGGTGCCATCGAGTCGGAACCGACTCATAGCGACTCCATGCACAGCAGAACGAAACAATGCCCGATCCTGGGCCAACCTCACCACCGCTGCCACCCCCGAGTCCATCAATGATGCCACCTGGCCGATCCATCTCGTTGGAGGTCTTCCTCTTTTTCTCTGACCCTCCACCCTACCCAGCATGACATCCTTCTCATAGCAACCCTGTATAGGGTTCCTGAGGACCAGCTGGTGGTTTTGAACTGCCGACCTTGTGGTTAGCAACCCAGTGCTTACTTACAGTGCCATACTAGGAGTCCTTTAAAATAATTAGCCTTCATTAATACTATATTAAAACGTATTCTTTGCATTATCAGAGTGAAAAGAGTTTTTAGCTCTTTCCATCATAAAAATAATTCAAGTTTAAAATCACTTTGAGATTTTGCTTTCTGCTTTATGTAGCTTCTTTTGTAGGATGGATTTTAATTTTAGCATTTGGTTGAAGTTTATCAATCATAATTAGCTACTTTCAAAATGCTGAAAAAAATTTCAAGTATAGAATAAATATGAAGACTAGATTTGAATGGGTACAGGGATTAAAATTATAAGTGTAACTCAGTTACATCATCAATTAGAGTAAAAGCAGAGAAGAAAATATTAGTAAAAAAGTTATTAATATTCTACTTAAATAAATTAAAATATAAAACATTCTCTATGCATGGTTTAGCACACACATTAAACAAAATGTCTAAGAAAATTTAAACATAAAAGAATTTTCTTTGTAATGTAAGTCGTTTATGATTTCTAGTAGTGATGACAGGAGGGATTAAAATGGATAAGTATTTTGGGTTACAGAGGTAGGAGGGGTCTGAGAGTTGTAGGAAACAGATGGAGAATCATGATTCTATGAAATGAAGTGGAAAGCAGAAAATCTGGAACAATTGTGACTTTTAACTTCTTGAATGTATTATCAGAATTGGATATCAGGCATAAACACTACTATTCAATATAAAGAAACTGAACACTTTTCATGAAAGAAATTAGAAACTGCCCTACTCAAAGTATGTAAAACGAAGACAGAAGAAATCTAAAGTGTCTTTGATTTGTGGAAATTAAGAAATGAATATGAATACAAAACCATCAGTTCTCTGTCATTAGTGTTCCTGAAAATGATACAGCATTGGAAGCTCTAGCACAAACGATTTGTATGTTCTCATAAATGATCTACCAGCGTAGATGATATATCAACGTCAGCTTCTTTAGAATCATGCGAACCTTCATACTTAAGAGAAAGAAACATCAGATTCATTATAGTAACCGCAGTGTATACATTGAACAAAAATATGCATGTCTACAATGAAATAATCAGCTGATGTAATTTCAGATTTCCAAATGGCTATATTGTTATTGTTGTTAGTTCTGACCCATAGTGACCCTGTATAGAGTTTCCAAGGAGCAGCTGCTGAGTTTGAATCACCAGCTTTGTGGTTTAAACCCACCTTGTGGTCCAGTGAATAGTTGGTGGTTCAAGCTCACCAGCCGCTCCTTGGAAACCCTATACAGGGTCACTATGGGTCAGAATCGACTCAATGACACTTAATTAACAACAACATTCAAATATTTGATAATTTAGATATTTCAGACAGTCCTATCTCCATGACAGAGATGGGGATGGAGCGTGAGAGCGCTTTGCAGCAGAGAATCAGGCGCATAAGTGGTCAGTGTTCATTTTCTACTGTGGAGGTAGACTTTATGGTGGTGCATGTGATCCGAGCATTCAGTTGCATAGGGCCACAGACATACATGGACCTACATTTGGTTTGTGGTGTTGTAGAATAAGCACTGAACTGCTACCAGCAAAGTCGATGGTTCAATCCCACCAACAACCTTGAGAACCCTATACAGAGTTGATGAGTCAGAATTGACTCAGCAGCATTTAACAACAACAACAGTTGGTTTGATGCTCTGTTGTTTCTGTGTTGAAACCCTTAGTAATTTTTGAACAAGGGATCAATCATTTTGATATTATAATGGACCTTGCAAATTACCCAGCAAATCCTGCTTAAAGGAAATGAGTGATTTGCCAAAGCTCCAACCCCATTTAGTGACAAAATAAAGATAATACCTTGTGTTGTTATTTTAGTGGTAAATGTAGCTAAAGGGACAAAATTCTGCTAGTACGACTACTTACTGCTTATGTGTGTCAACCCAGCTGCTGAACCTTTCAATGTGTCCATCTCATCACCTTTAAAATGGTAGCATAGTGGTTATGAATCGGGCTGCGAACCACAAGATCAGCAGTTCGAAACTACCAGCTGCGCCGCGGGAGAAAGATGAGGCTTTCTGCTCCCATAAAGATTTATAGCGTCGGAAACCCTGTTCAGGGTCGCTGTGGGTCAGAACCGACTCGACGGCACTTAGCAGCAACACTATATAAAATAAGACTCCCAATGTGGCTTGTGGGTTAATGAGCTGGACTGCAAAGTCGGTTTGAAACACAAGGTTGGTGGTTTAAGGTCACCTGCCGCTCCTACGAAACCCTATACAGGGTCGCTATGGGTTAAAACCGACACGACGGCACTTAACAACAAGGACAACTACACAAAAAGGATCTCTGGCAACGTAGATGACTACTACCAAAAGGTCAGCGGTTGGAATCTACCAGCAGCTCTGTGGAGGAAAGATGAGACTTTCTGCTCCCAAAAAGATTTACAGCCTTGGAAACCCTATACAGGGTCACTGTAAATTGAGCCCAACTTGGCACCAAACCACCCACTACATAAAAGTGCTGTCAGCTCATGTATGCAGAGGACTTATTACAGTAGCTGGCTCACAGTCAGCCTAATGCAAATGTTCTTTTGGTGTTGTTGATGTTGAATTGCTAAGAAAAACATTCCAATCTGTGTTGTCAACAACGCTTGTAACCAACATTCATGGTAAAAAGTAGCAGAATCAATCCACAACTTGAGGTCACTTAATTTTTTTTTTTTTTAAGTGACTGGTTTATTAACCCAATTAGTTAAATATCTTACAGATAGATCATATACATGCACATTAATATTTAAGACAGTTGTTGTTGTTGCTAAGTGCCGTCGAGTTGGTTTCAACCCATAGCGACCCTGTATAGGATTTCCAAGGAGACGCTGGTGAGCTTGAACCGCCAACCTTGCAGTTCAACCAGCTTTGCAGTCTGACACATTAACCCACAGCGCCACACCAAGACTCCATTTAAGATAGTAAGAACATAAAATTAGTCATACCAGTAACTGACTTATAGATAGCTGTCTGTTTTGTTCAAAATAAATACTAATCGTTAATGTTTTTGTTATTGTTGTTAAGTGCCACCTAGTTGGTTCTGACACAAAGCAATTGTGAGAATAAAAGTGGACGGCTGAAAGTAGGGCTCAGAGCAAGAATCCCCACTTCAGGTATAAGAGCTTGCTCTGAGACCTGCTTCAGGCCAGGGACATAAGGACAACCAGGCATGGCTAGGCAAGTCCCCAACAGAATGTCTCAAGAGACACAAATGCAGGGTAAAGAGCACACTCATAAAACTGTCACAGTTGAAGACTCACAGGCCAGG
>NW_006408547.1:14951433-14957527 GCF_000296735.1 Chrysochloris asiatica | reverse complement strand
CCATTTAAGATAGTAAGAACATAAAATTAGTCATACCAGTAACTGACTTATAGATAGCTGTCTGTTTTGTTCAAAATAAATACTAATCGTTAATGGTTTTGTTATTGTTGTTAAGTGCCACCTAGTTGGTTCTGACACAAAGAAATCCTGTATAGGGTTTCCAAGGAGCAGTTGGTGAGTTTGAACTGTTGACCTTGTAGCTCAAACAGACCTTGCAGTACAGTGCTTTATCCTATAGAACCACACTAGAATTCTGACCATTAATAATATAGTCATTATCCAGTTCTGAGCTGCACTGAAAAAAAAAAAAGAAGAAGAAATAAGCCCTAAGATCTTTGAAGAAAGGATGAGATAGGTAAGATGAGACGAAAGGAGGGAAGGACTATTACAGTTGGTAAAATACATATTGTAGTGTGTTGTTGTTGTTAAGTGCTATTGCGTCAGTTCTGACTCATAGGGACCTGTATAGGGTTTCCGAGGAACAGCTGGTGGGTTTGAATTGCCATGACTAGATTATCATCTGTATCCTTTAGTTCTGAATCTTTTAATTCAATAACTCCATGAGCCCACTATCCCATTCAGTTTTTGTATTTGAGAGTAATCTGTAGGGAGCTGTAATACAAATGATTTGTATACATTCATAAATGATCTACCAATGTAGGTGATACATTAATGCCAGCTGCTTTAGAATCATGGAAATCTTCATACTTAGGGAAAGAAACATCAAATTCATTATAGTAATAACAGTGTATTGAACACATGCACTGAACAAAAATGTGCAAGTGTGCAATGAAATGGCCAACGAATGGTCATTTTGATTCTCAATTCTACAGATATGAGTGTTCCAAGTTGTGAATATATTCAAAAGACACCACATTTTGCTTATGTTTGAAGTGTAGGGTCCACATTGGACCTTCTTAAATACATTAATTATTGAGGTGAAGGTCAGTGGAAATTAATATTGTAATTAGATATATTATGAAATAGCCTGTGGGGAATTGTGAATCCAGTTATTATGCAAGACTTTCAAATTGTTTAACCAACTTGAGTCATGATATCAACCAATTTGCACAACATTTATTTGCTTCTTCCTTGGAATAGAATAACAAAACAGACAACCTAATGGAAATGTTGCACATAATGAAACTGAGATGGGTCATGAATCCCCTGGGTGACAGGTGTTAAAATTTGAAAGGTCATTATTGTTACAGTTGCATGGGGAATTTCCAATATTGGCATGCTGGTCATTAAGAACATCTGTCTTCTTACACAATGCTCCTATTGATATTAAAATGAAACAAAACAATACAGGGCAAGCTGCTATGTATTTGGATTAAAGCAGAATGTGTAAAGAAGTTCTCTTGAATTCTCAACACATGCATTCTCAACATGATGCCATTGCTGAATTTCAGACTCTGACTCCCTTATGCGCTTTTGAAGCAGCTCATCTTCTTTCTTCACATTTACATCTTTCCAATATTTTCAAGTAGAAATCTCTCATCTAGACATAGCAATGGAAATTGTTTATGCTCTGAGTCTGACTCTATCATCTGCATGCAGTTAAATAATTAACGTATAATGATGTTCTTGGAAAAACATTCCCTGAAAATATATCTCCAATATTTCTGCCGTCACACATAAAATACAAGACTGAAACATTCATGTGACTTCCTGTAGTTAAAAATATTTTCTAAGTTAATTCTTTACTTCCTGATACACACTTTCCTGTATTTCATCACATTTGATCACATCTGTATGGCATTCAGGTACAATGAACGGATGGACTTCATTTTAGCCACTTAGAATCCTCTTGCTTCTTTGGTATGCCACACAGAAAGACAGTACCTAAGGGTATGACTGTTCTTTGGCTGTAACTAAAGTCACACTGGATTTATCTTCTCTCCTTTTGCAAGCTACTCTCTGTTTTGCAATCTTAAAGTTTTTTCCCCAGTATTATGTTCATGATTTTCTAAACATTTCCCCTACCAACTGACTGTGATTTGCGTTGCTAGTCCCTTGATCTATTAACTCAATTTGCTCAGGCCAAATATTACTTTGGTATTTCCTATGCTAGTTCTTATTTTTAACTTTTCTTGCTCCACTTAAAACATTATATCCCTTTCCTTGGTGGAAAGTTTGCAACACTTTCCAAATTGGAATCAGTTCAGGGATTGGTATTTGTCCTGATTTTTTCTGACTAAAAAGAAAGAGTTCTAATAAATACAGTGTAGTGTTAACCTCTGTAAGGCCTTCAATAGTACCTTATGCTGAAATTGTTGTTAGTGCTGTTGTGTTGGTTCTGACTCATAGGATCCTGTATAGGGTTTCCAAGGAGTGGCTGGTGAGCCTGGACTTCTGACCTTGTGGTTCAAACCGACATTGTAACCCAGCACATTAACCTGCAGCGCCATATCAGGACTAAAAATAGTATAGCATAATTCAGTTAAATTTTTCAATTTTTGATGATTAATACTAAGTAATTATGAAATAATTTCATTTACTTAATCTATTCTATTAATTTAATAATATGTCATCATTGATAATGTATTTTGGAAATATTGTTGGTGTTAAGTGTCGTTGAGTCGGTGCCGAATCATAGTGACGCTATATGAGATTTCCAAGAAACAGATGGTTGGTTTGAACCATCAACCTTGCAGTTAGCAGTCCATTCTACAAGGCCACAACAGGAAACATAAATTCTCCTGTAAATTATGCCATGTTTTTGTAAAATAGTGACTTGATTACGTTTATAAACTCACAAACAGTTCATGACAATAGTTCTATGCACTGACGTACTACTTTTTATGCTTTATAATTATTTGTCAGGAAAACAGATGCTATGAAAAAGTTCAACTAAACAAAATATTCATTGGTATATCTAACGATTTCTAACATAATTGCTATGCAAGGGATTTCTGATCCAAACTATTCCGCACTAAATTAGATGAGCTATAAAGACTACCCAATGCCCTGAAAACATTGTCTTACAATGAAGAGCTTAATGAAATGGAATGCTTATATAATTTTATCACATCTTTGAGTAACACCAGGGTGAGTAAAAAATTGTATGTACTCTGGTTACATGAAAACACATCCATGGCTGATGCATATTTAACGGTAAAACCCTGCATTATCCATTTATGTGCATCAACATTTTCACTCTCTGAATTTTGCTTAAATATTGATGCACTGGGCCATGTGTGCTAACTTTGAACTTCAAGGCAGATTTTGCAGAGTGAGTCGTCACTTTGATTTCCATGATTTATGTCGGTGAGTCAAAAATGATCAGCCTTTCGGTTATATTAAATGTCCATCCACATCCATGGATTCATATGAAATGATTCTGTTGAATAAAAAAGTGGTAGTGTATTATGTGGCAAATCACCTTCAAATCAGTCATGGCTCTGCCTGTGAAATAATCCACGACACACTTGGTTTTTGAAAAGTTTGTGTGAGATGAGTACCGGACATCTGCAAACAAAATTTGAACTGATACTTAAAGGAAGGTAAAAGTTTCTTTTAAAAAATCATTACTAGTGACCAGATATGGATTCATCACTATGAGTCTGAGAGTAAACGGCAGATTATGGAATGGAAACATCCTTAGTCATCAGCCAAGAAAAAGTTCAAAAGTCAACCATCAGCTGGAAAATTGAAGCTTACAGTTTTCTGGGATTCTCAAGGGCCAATATTGGAACACTATCAGATATAAGGTTCAACAATCTACAGTGCTCTTTCCAGTGAGATGCTCTCTGTAGAGCTGAAGCCTGAACTTCAGGTTAAATGCAGAAGACAACTACCCAAGTGTGGTGTGATCTTGCATGACCATGTTTGGCCAAATACCTCTGCCTACACTGCAGACACTCTTCAAAAACTTCCTCTTGAGGTATTAAAGCATTCTCCCCATAGTTCCTGACCTTGCTCCATAGTACCTTCACTTGTCTGGGCCCCTGAAAACAGTCCTCCCAGGATGAAGATTCACCTCTGACAAAGAAGTGACAACAACAGTGCATTCGTGGCTCACAGTCCAGCCTAACACATTTTTAAATAAAGGGATATGAAAGTCTGTAGATAAATCAACAAAGTATATTGAAAAGCAAGGTGATTATATTGAAAACAATGCATTTGTCTTTTTTAAAAATGGATTAAAATAAATTCTACAGTCAGAGTGCAGGTAATTTTTTACTTACCCCCATATGCATTATTTATGAGGGTACCACCACTCCTCTGTCAGATTGTTCCCTCTCTTCGCTTAATTTTGAGGTCTTCCTGGCCTACCTTAAAACATTTGATCAAGCTAAAAACTGTTGTTTTATGTGGGGCAGCATTCTTGTAAATTTGTTTCAAAGCTTCAATGATTTGGGAAGATGTCCACTTGAGTTTTGTTAAAAATTTGATATTACTTATGAGTTCTAAATAACTTTATCCCATGGCACACAAAAAAACAATCTTTCTTTGAAGATACTCTAAGGAGATTAAGAAAGTATGTTACTGACAGAACTTGTCTACATCCATTCATTGATCATAGACACCTTCTAAAATTTATTTTTTTAGAATAAGTCCATACATGTATGAACCCTAGTAGCAATACCTTTGATGTATCCTCATATGGTGGTGGTAGTTATGTGCTGTGGAGTCAGTTCCGACTCATAGCGACCATGTACAGGGTTTCCAAGGCTATAAATCTTTACGGGAGTAGAAAGCCTCATCTTTCTCCCATGGAACAGCTGGTAGTTTCGAACCGCTGACCTTTAGTTTCACAGCCCAATTCATAACCACTACGCTTACCAGAGCTCCTCATATACATGTTTGATAAACTAGAGGGACAGGCAAAAGAGGGAGACCCTCAACACAGTGGCTGCACCAATGGTCTCAAACATAACAATATTATGCAGATAGGATGGAGTTCTAGTGTGGTGCTGCAGGATACACATACAAGCATACATATATGTATATTCTATGTATACATGTGTCTGAGGAGGCTTCAAAAGTTTATGAAAATATTCCATTATCTTTTTCTTTTCTTTCATTCATTTATTTATTTTTTTGATTGGGGGAGTCAGAGTAAGGCCTAGGTTAGGCTTTGGACTTTGTTTAGTGTTAGGGTTATTGATAGGACCAGGGTTAATGTTAGACCCTAACACTAAACAAAGGAGTCCAGGTGTGGTGTTGTGGGTTAATGTGCCAGACTGCAAAGCCATTTGAACTGCAAGGTCGGCAGTTCAAGCTCACCAGCTGCTCCTTGGAAACCCTATATAGTGTTACTATGTGTTGGAACCAACTCGACGGCACTAAACAACAACAACAACACTAAACAAAGCTAGGGATAGGAGTAGGGCTTATCTAGTTCTAACGTTACAGTTAGGTTTATTTGTTTATTGAGATCTACTTGACTTCCTTCATTGGAAGTTCTGTCACTACATTATTCCCCCTTTTTACTTTATGGTATTTTTTTGTTGTTGCACACTGGTATCTCTGGTTCCCTAGCTTCAGGCTTGTAAGTTTGTCTTACTTTGAATACAACTATACCTGGGTTGACTTCTAAGTGATAAAGTCATGTATGTTGATCTCAGGTTGTTGCCTGATGATGGCTCTCTGTCCAAAAAAACCTCTCTTCAATATTCCTGTGTAAGGTTGCTGTGGTGTTTGCAAATTCTATTAATTTCTTTTTTCCTGGAAGTATCCTAATTTTGCTATCATATTTGATGGACAATTTTGCTAGGTATATGATTCTTGGTTGACAAATTTTTTTCTTTCTGAATTTTATATTCATCATGACTGCATGGTTTCTGCTGAGAAATCAGAGCTTAGAGTTAATAGTTCTCCTTTGCAGGTAACTTTTTATATTCCTCAAGCTGCTCTCAAGATCCATTTCTTGTCTTTGGTTTTGAAAAGTTTGATTATAATGTGTTGGTGATTTTCTTTTGGGCTCTATCCTGTCTTAAATTCGTTCAACTTCTCGTATGGCTATCTTCTTTTCTTTCATGATGCTAGGGACATTTTCTTCCAACAATTCTTGGACAATGTTTTCATTGGAGTCGCCTCTTGATGGTGTCCCACATAAATCTTAGGCTTTCTTCAGATATTTTTTGGG
>NW_006408547.1:14942687-14950593 GCF_000296735.1 Chrysochloris asiatica | reverse complement strand
ACCCTGTGTAGGGTTTCCCAGGGATCAACTGGTGAGTTTTAACCACCAACCTTGCGGTTCAAACTGACCTTGAGATGGAGTGCTTATCCTATGATGCCACACCAGCACTCCATGGTACCCAAAGTCAACTGCAAACATTCAAGATGGCTGCTCCACCACAGGCCAGCAGACAACACATCCAGTTTCAAGCTCTTGTTTAGCTTCCTTTCCAGTTGGCACTCAGTCCACTTCTCAATTCTATCCTCTGAAGCTCAAGGTTCCAGAATCACGATGAAGATCTGTTTCAGTTGGTCTCCCATGTCCTTGTTTCAGAGAGTTTTCTCAGTGTGTCTTCCTAGTCTACCATCTTACCATGGGATTCTGTCCATTAACTTTGAATTCCATTTTTCCTTGAACTTTATGTAGCTTCCTCTTATATATGTGTGTGTTGACAGTTGAAACCCACCAGTTGCTCATCAGAAACCTTAAATAGGATCTCTTTGAGTTGGCATTCATGATAGCACTTTAGGAGGATAACTATATATATTATGGGGTCCAGTTGTGGCGCTGTAGGATAAGCACTGGACCGTAAGGTCAGTTTGAACAGCAAAGTCAGTAATTCATACTCACCAGGTGATGCTCAGAAACCATATACAGGGTCACTATGAATCAGAATTGACTCTTTGGCACTTAGCTTAATATGTATTATATTTTAAAGAACTATGCTGTGGGAAAAAGGCTATATTTCATTATGTGTTATTTAAGGGTACAGAAGAAACACAGATTCCCAAAAAATGGGGGAAGGGAGAATGTAGGTACTTAGAATCCTAAGGATTCTAGTATCAAAGGAATCCTGGCTTGATGCTGTAGGATAAGCACTGGACTGCCAACCACATGAATGGTTCAAACCTGCCAGTCACTTCTTGGAAACTCTAAACAGGGCTGCTCTGAGTCAGAAATGACTCGATGGCACTTAACAACAACACAACCGAATGGACTTTTTACTATGTGAATGCATACACAGAGGCTATGTGGATTAAAATGTCTACTTTTTAATATTAGATTGGTAATATGTGGAGGTGATATTATCTCTATGATAATTTATTGTTTTGTGTCTAATTTGAAGTTTAGAAAATTATAAAATATAATTCACCTAAAAGGAATACTGAATATACCAAAAGATCCATAATCAACAGAAAAAAAGGAATTAGAATGCACTATCTTAGAAACCCAAGGAGCTCTGGTAGCATAGTGGTTATGAATCGGCCTGCTAATCTCAAGGTTAGCGGTTTGAAACTACCAGCTGTTCTGTGGGTGAAAGATGAAGGTTTCTGCTCCCGTAAAGATTTACGGCCTCGGAAACCCTGTACAGGGTCGCTATGAGTTGGAACTGGCTCCACAGCACTTAACAACAACAACATACTTGTACTTTTCAAGAATTGCTGCATTCTGTACACTTGGTATGGGGTTCTGGTGTAGTACTGCAGGATAATGCACTGGATCGCAAGGTCAGTTTGAACCACAACATTGGTGGTTCAAACACTCGAGTCCCTCCTTGGAAACCCTATACAAGGTCACTATGTGTTGGAACTGACTCAATGGCACTTACCAACAACAAATGCTCTTGGTGGACTCCTGGTGTGGTGCTGTAGCATTAGCACTGGACTGTGAACCAAAAGGTCTGCAGTTCAAACCCACCAGCTGCTCCTCAGAAACCTTGTACAAGGTTGCTATGAGTTACAGTTGACTCGACCTCACTTAACAACAACAACACACTCTTTGTATGCATACCTCAGGCATGGAGACTCCAAGAGTGGTTTCACAGAGATTAGTGCCTCAGAGTCCATGTATATGTTTATCTGTTGGTTTTGTTAAGTGCTGTCCAGCCAGTTCTGACTCATAGTGACTCTGTACAGGGTTTCTGAGGAGCATCTGGTGAAGCTGAACTGCTGAGCTTGCGGTTCAAACTGACCTTAAGGTCAAGTACTTTTCCTATGATGCCATACACAACTCCTTCTCTCTTCAAATTAGCCCCTGAAGGTGAGTCTGGAAAATGAACCTCAGACCATCTGAGGGCATTATTGGAAGGAACACCAATTCATAGCACCTTCACATATTGTAAAACATTGTGTAGATATATGCTTATGACATAATCACAACTCTTAAAAAAGAAGATTAACGAGTTATCGAATCAGAAGTAACCATTTTCTAAAGTAAAGATGTGAATTTTCATTTTAAAATGGCTCATCAGATCATTTAAAAATGAGTTGGCTACAAGGAAAAGGACTCAAAAACAGTTTTGGATCCACTATTAACTTCCTTGCCCCCAGCTAATTTAGATCCTCTGAGGGGCATGTGGGTCTTGTGGTGGCTGCACCTGGTAACATTTTCCAAGTTGTCAGAACACAATGGGACCCTTGTAATTAATTAGCCACCCAGCTGGAGGGTGCCTGGAGCTCAGCTTATCAAGTAGACACAAAAACAATGACTTGCCTTTTGGCAAAGCATTGAGAGGGCGAACCTCAGAGAATTTATTCTATATTTAGACTGAATCTGTTACTCCGTCCAGGTCCTGTGATAATTCAGGACAAGTGTTGTCAAACTTTTTCTGTAAAAACTGGAAGAGCGAATACCTTCAGCTTTGGGAGCCACAAAGTCTTTTTAGCAACCACTCAGCTCTGCTTTTGTGGTCTTACAGCAATTACAGGCAATACTTCAACGAATGAACAAGGCGGTGTGCCAATAAAACTTTAATGATGGATAGTGAAAAGGGAATTTCATATCCTATTTTTCTCTTACAAAATAGTCTCCTTCTTTTAATTTTTTCCAACTATTTTAATCTGTCTTAGAAGAAGTACACCCAGACTGTCCTTAGAAGTGAGAAAGGCAAGACGTCCTCTTGTACTTTGAACATGTGCGAAGTAGGGACCAAGTCTCAGAGAAGGACATCATGCTTGGTAAAGTGGAGGATCAGTGAAAAAATTGAAGACCCTAATAACATGGACTGACACAGTAGCAGTAACAATAGGTCACATATTAGAATTGTTAGGATGGTACAGGATGGAGCAGTGTTTCTTCAGCTGGGCATGGGGTCGCTATTGAACATCATTGCGCTGTGGGTTAATGCGCTAGACTGCAAAGTCAGTTTGAACTGCAAGGTTGGTGGTTCAAGATCACCAGTTGTTCCTTGGAAACCCTCTACAGGTTCACTATGGGTCAGAACCGAGTCAACGGCGCTTAACAACAACAACACTAAAAATGTGACATTCATTCATAACTTGCAAGCCATGCACAAAAAGGCATTAGTATTTGACTTGCAGGTCGTACTTTGTTGTCCCCTGATTTAATATGTTAAGAAATGACCACCTATTTTTAAATATTATTTTGGATAGGATAGGCCATTACCAATATTTAGTTAATACTTTGTGTTGACTATCATATTTATTGTATTTTTATTGGAAATGTGATGTGTTCTAAGTACATCCACAGGGTTTAATGAAGACGGCTGTTTTCATTGCTTTTGTAAGCTAAGTTATAGTAGGGAAGGACATCAGCCTGATTTTCAAAACTAACAAGCAAAGCAATAAAACAAAACATTTAGTTCAAGTCTTGATTTTTCCATGTCCTTGTGGACAGATCATCTAACTTCTTTGGAAAGTCATTTTGTCTTTCTGTGCAATAGGCACACTTGACATTTCAATGACCCCTTTTGGATCTGTGACTATGTTAAGCTTTAGTCTTTCATTTACAGTTTCATTGAATACTATCCTGTTCATTATATAACTGCCTACTAGACATAGTGTATTGACTACAAGCACCTTTGATGTGCAGTTAAGAAAAGAGTAATTTCACTTGGGAGAATTGAAATTTATAATTTGGAAAGCCCAGGTGAATAAAAGGAGTGGAACCTTAAGAGGAGTGGGTTATATAAAACTAATATAACCCCCCAAAGAACTCAAAGGTCATTTTTGATTGCACACACAAAAAATCTAAGAATAGTTTATCAATCTTCTTTAAATAGACTCTGTAACTGCTTAAGGCAATGTGATATTTGCACAATTCAGTGTAGGTATCGTGTTTGTTTCCCTGCTACTGGCATAATCTGAAAAGGGACCATGGGTGTGGGGGGTTATTCACAACTGCTTAAGAATTATGTAATGAAAAGAGACAAGGTTATCTAAATACAAATTCAACATGAGATTAATCTTATTTGGTTGTAATAGAAATTTCAGCAAGGCACTGATCTGTTTCGAAAGACAACAATTTCTAGGCATGTGGTTTATACTTCTCTCTGCTTCAGATATGGGAGATACAGAAATGAATAATTAATAAGACCTAGAATAATACATAGTGATTTTCACAAAATAAAATGCTCTAGGTTAAAAAAAAGCAGAAATTTAACAAAAAACATAGAGCCGATAGCAGATACAAAATATATCGAGATGTGTGATATACTTGAAAGTCTAATAGAACGAGTCACTCATATTTTGACAGACGATTGCAGTTCATCAAAGCTT
Source organism: Chrysochloris asiatica (assembly GCF_000296735.1). Lineage (NCBI taxonomy): Eukaryota > Metazoa > Chordata > Mammalia > Afrosoricida > Chrysochloridae > Chrysochloris > Chrysochloris asiatica. The sequence continues at coordinate 14,946,097 of NW_006408547.1, read as the reverse complement.
GAGAATGATGAGAACTGAATCCATTCACAGACAATTTATTCAGTGGCTATATAGACCCAAGCCAAAATAACTCTATTTCAAAAGATCCCGGTTTTCAGTGCCAATGGCAGAAGTTCAAGTTAAGCAACATCCCATTTCCAATCATAAAACAGCCTGGTTGAAATAAATTCTTATTAGTTTAGTTCCAGCTTAGCTTTTCCAAATGCATACCAATATCTATTGTCAGTGTTATTTACTGACTTCTCTTTAATTGTGTGCATCTGCACTGCTTTCATTTAAAGCAAAATGGAAACATACTTTCTGTGGGGGACATTTGTTTCGAGAAGTTGCATAATGCAGAGAGATAAATCCAACAGAAAGGGGAATGCTGTTTCAGGTCCTGACTCGCTACTGAGTGATATTTATCCAGGTAGCAGAACTGCACACCATTTAAATCATATACACTCTTTATGTTTTATAAGAAAAAAGACATGGATTCTCTTCTATAACTACACTCAACTTTCAGTTTGAACAATGGCAAAAATCTTAGCATACATTTTAGTATCCAGTCATTAACTCAGGTTGTTTTGAATATTAGCAATATTCTACTTACATATGATATTAATGATATTATTAGATGATTTCTATATTTTGTTAGGTCACCTTTATTTGGAATAGGCACAAATATGGATCTCTTCCAACTGGTTACCAAGTAGATGTCTTCCAAATTTCATGGCCTAGATGAGGGAGTGTCTCTAGTGCTTCATCAGTTTGTTGAAACATTTCAATTGGTATTCTGTCAATTCCTGGAGCCTAGTTTACCACCAATGCCTTCAATGTACCTTGGACTTCTTCCTTCAATACAATTGATTGTTAATCATACGATACTTTTTGAAATGACTGATCATTGACTAGACCTTTTTAGTACAAAGACTGTGGATGTTCTTTCCGCTGTCTGTTGATGTTTCTTGTGTCATTTAATATTTTTTGCCCATGGAATTCTCCAATATTGCAAGTCAAGTCTTGAATTTTTAGAACAGTCCTTTCAGGTTGAGAAATATTGATCTTCCCTTTTGGTTTCATAACTGAAGATTTTTGCACATTTTATTGTAATAATTTACTTTATCTTCTTGAGCTGCCCTTTAAAAAAGTTTTTTTTTTAGCTCTTTTACTTCACTATTTCTTCTGATAGCTTTAGCTTGTCTAGATTCAATACCAAGTTTCAGAGCCTCTTCTTTCTTTCATGCCTTTTTAATGACCTTTTGGTTTCTTCCTGATGTTCTTGATGTCATCCCACAATTCTTTTGGTTTTAGTCACTAGTGTTTAACACATCAAATCAGATCTTGAGATGGTCATTAAATTAAGAGAGGGTATTTACAAGGTCATACTTTTGCTCTAATGGTCTTGTTTTCATTTTCTTCTGCTTCAGCCTGAATTTGCATATGAGCAATTGATGGAGGACTCCACAGTCAGTCCCTGGCCTTGTTTTGCTTAAAGATATTAAGCTTCTCTATAGTTTCTTTCCAGAAATGTAGTCAACTTGATTCCTGTATATACTATCTATTCAGGTTTGCATATATAATGGCCTTCTATGTTACTGAAAAATTGGTATTTGCAATGAATAAGTCACTGGTCTTACAGAATTTTTTCACGTGATCTCCAGCATCATTTAAATTGCTAAGGGCAACTTTTCTAATAACAGATCCCCCTTCTTTGTTCCCAAATTTACATTCCAATCATCTGTAATTATCAGTGCACCATATTGAATGTTTGATCATTTTCAGCCTGAAGAAGTTGGTTGTTGTTGTTAGGTGCCGTTGAGTGGGCTCCGACTTATAGCAACCCTCTGCACAACTGAACAAAAGATTGTCTCTCCTGCATCATCCTCACCATTCTTGATACACTTGAGTCCATTGCTGCTGCCACTGTGCCAATCCATATGTTAACAACAACATACATACGTGCAGAGTCCTGGCGTGGTGCTGTAGGATACACACGGGATGGCCAATCACAAGGTCACTGGTTCAAATTCACCAGCTGCTCCTTGGAAACCCTATACATAGACACTATGAGTCAGAACCAACTTGATGGTACTTAACAACTATGGTGTGGAACTGTGGGATAAGCACTGGACTACGAACCTCTCAATGTTTGGTACATAGTAACCTAGAGTATTTATATATATAATATATTTTTAAATAGCTCACAATGTAAGTTTAAAGCCAAAAGCAAAAGCAAACAGCCTATATCTTTATAGTAGAACTACTCTCAAGCTGCTAGAATCCACTTTGTCTGTGCACAGTTTAGTCCCAGGTCCCTGCAGTTTAGGAGTTCACGACCGTGGTGGTGATGGTTGGTGAGCCGTGGAGTTTGTTCTGACTCATAGCAACCTTGCATATGGTTTCTAAAGCTGTAAATCTCTATGGGAGCAGAAAGCCTCCTCTTTCTCCTGTGGAATGGATGGTAGTTTCAAACTAGCTCACCTTGAGTTTAGCAGCCCGACTTGTAACCGCTATGTTATCAGAGCCCCTTTCACCACAGTGGTGCTGGTGGTGATTATATGTCATGAAGTCAGTTCCGACTCATAGAGACCCTGTATAGGGTTTCCAAGGTTAAATCTTTACGGGAGCAAAAAGTCTCATCTTTCTCCCGTGGAACAGCTGGCAGTTTCGAACTGCAGACCTTGAGGCTCGCAGCCCGATTCGTAACCACTACACTACCAGCGCTCCTTTTCACCACAGGACAGCCTTTAATCAATGACTACTGAGAGCAGAGCTATAAATGTTCCAACTCCATCATCCCCTGACTGTGACAACGCCGTGTATAATTTGTACTATCTCTAGAGCATCCCAGCAAGATTGATCTAAAGTTATGCTCTGTGTCCGTTTACTGATAAACATTCTTGGTTACCCTTCTTTTCCTGTCACCGCATCTCCACCCCACTACTGTCCCCACTCACACCCCAAACCATGGGAACACTTCCCAGTAAATTGCTTTCACATAAAACCGTATCTTAGTGTGTATCTGCATGAAATTTATTATAAGACTGCCCAGATACATCTAGTTTTTCCACATAGATATATTGTTAAGAAGATTCACTTGAAAACATGCAAAGATATGATTATAATGCTACAAACTATAATATTACATGATACGTTGTATGTCAGCTTAATGATACAATATAAAAATAATACATATTGTATCATATGCATATTACATATTTTAAAATTCCCAATAGTTGGGCATTAATGTTGTTTCTATATTTCTCCAACTTTACAAGCAATGTTTTAAGTGAAAATTCTTATTACCAGATCTTTGTTGTTGTTGTTGTTGTTAAGTGCCTTTGAGTCGGGTCCGACCCATAGCGACCCTGTACAGGGTTTCCGAGGGTGTAAATCTTTACGGGAGTAGAAAGCCTCATCTTTCTCCC
>NW_006408547.1:14941597-14942587 GCF_000296735.1 Chrysochloris asiatica | reverse complement strand
CGTAGCCCGATTCGTAACCACTACGCTACCAGAGATCTTTGTGGAGAGTTTTTATTATTTCATTAGCATACATTCCTAGAAATAAAATCTGAGGGAACAGGAATATACTGTTCAACGGTATGTGCATGTCTGCCAGTTTGTGGAGGCTTGTATGGTGCTGGGATTCTGGGAACTATGCCATCAGGGTTTTAAATATCCGCAGTGTCTTCTTCCATGGTGGACAGGCTTCTGCAGAGCTTTCAGATTAAGCCAGACTAGGAAGAAGGAGAGACTGGCTACTTCTCAACCTTTAGCCACTGCAAACCTTTTGGATAGTAGAAGAACATTGTGAGATACAGTGCAGGAAGATGATCCCCTCAGGTTGAAAAGCACTCAAAACACAACTGAGAAAGAGGTCCCTCCTCAAAGTAGAGTTAACCTCGATGATGTGAATGGAGCAAAGTTTTCTGCACCTTCATTTGCTGAAGGGGCACAACTCAAAATGAGGAGAAACTGCTGCAAACATCGATTAATCACTGGAACATGAAGTGTACGAAGTATGAATCTAGGAAAATTGAAAGTTGTCAAAAATGAAATGGGACACATAAAGAAATATATATTGCCATAAGTGAGCTGAAATGGACAAGATATTGACCATTTTGAATCTGACAATGATATGGTTAACTATGGAGGGAAAAACAAATTCAAGAGAAGTGGTGTCACATTCATCATCAGAGGAAAAAAAAAAATCAACATCGTTCTTGAACTGCAATGCTGTCTGTGATAGGACAATATTCATATGCCTACAAGGAAGAAGAGTTAATACCACTATTACTCAAACTAACCTTCCAACCACTAAAGCCAGTGATGATGACATTGAAGAATCGAACTATTTCAATCTGAAATTGATTGAACATGTAATAAAGATGTATTGATAATTAAGGGTGACTGTAATGTGAAAGCTCAAAACAAAGAGGAAGAATCCGTAGTTGGAATGAATGGCCTTAATGA
>NW_006408547.1:14907286-14940772 GCF_000296735.1 Chrysochloris asiatica | reverse complement strand
CATTAGACACTAATGGCCGAAGACCATTAAGAGCTGTAGAATGACATCAAGAATTCCATACATGTAGAAACAAAATGTCATTAAACAAATGTCATTAAAAGGCTGGAAAGAAAGAGAAAGCCAAAATGGATGTGAGAAGAGCCTCTGAAACTTACTCTAGAAAAACTAAAGTGAATTAAAGAAATGTGGAAGTAAAAGAACTGGCAAAATTTTCAAAGGGCGGCTTGAGAAGACAAAGTATTATAATGAAATGTGCAAAGACCTGGAGTTAAAAACTAAAAGGGAAGAACATACCTAGCATTTCTCAAGCTGAAAGAACTGAAGAAGAAAAAACCAAGGTACGATTTACAGTATTTAAGGATTTTATGGGCAAAATATTGGCTCATGCAGAAAGCACCAAAAGGAGATGAAAGGAATCCAGAGTCCCTGTACCAAAAATAAATGGTTGATATTCAACCATTTCAAGGAGCTCTGGTAGTGTAATGGTTACAAATCGGGCTGCTGGCCTCAAGGTAAGCAGTTAGAACCTACCAGCTGTCCCATGGGAGAAAGGTTCCTACTCAAAGCAATCCTGTATATCATTTACACAGAGTGGCTGGTGGGTTTAAATTACTGACTTTTTGGTTAGCAGTCCAAAGCTTATCCTACAGCACAACACCAGGACACCATAATATATAATTAGGAAGCTTTAAAACTAAATTGAACAAGCAACTTATTTTATTTCTTGAAATTTGTCCTGCATAAATTGTCGGAGATTTCTTGTAAGAATGTTTCTTGAAGAATTACATTTCATTGAAAAATTGTTAACCACTTTAGTACCTAATGCTTTAATTCTCTTCCATTTGAACACTCTTAAGAAAAACCCAAGCAGTACTTTGAAGCTCTTGAAATTAGCCATTAAGCCCATTAAGACCTACAGCTATTTCATGCTTCACTAGATTAAGGCAACTGAAACTGCTCAGCTTCTACAAAAGTAGAAACACCATGGAGTTATCTGAAGGCCAGAAAAATTAGAATGGAAAGCCCTGTATTTCTGATTTGTTCTTCTACTTCATACTGCTTAGTTATTATTTATCGTCCTCTTCCTTTTCCTACGTCCTTCCCTTCTGAACAATGTAAGCCTAAGCCTTTATGTTGACTAAGTTGAGAGGGGAGCATCTGTACCAACAGGAGAGAATTTGTAGCCATGGTGACCCTGAGAGAGGGGTGTCAGAGCTGGAGTGTGGTGGGACATGTGATTTGAACAGAAAGGAGTTGCTTGGCATAGTGGCAAAGCCTAAACAGTAACAGGACAGTGTCTTCACTGAGGGGGAGCATGGCTAGTTTGAGATGTTGAAATGAAGCCCAAGCAGATAGATTGAAGAAGATGCTCACATAGCTGAGAGGGAAGGAGTGGAAACAGGAAAGTTCAATCAGGGGAGGTGATAAAAAAAAAAAAAAAAAATGTATAATCAACAACTCGTAGTGACTCTGTATAGGGTTTGAGAAGTGACTAGTGGATTTGAACTGACAACCTTGCAGCTAGCATTCCACCGCCTATCCTACAACACCATTAGACTAGGGTTTTTACTGCCAGAGAAGGGAGTTATAAAAATGGTAAGGGAGAAGTCTAGGCTAAACCTCCTGTGGTTTTGTTTTGAAAACAGATGTATTCTTGTTAACTCATGATTTTCAATAGCTAGATAAACACAGAAATAAATACAAATGTGCACATGTGTTCTTCCTAGCTCTGTTCACTGAGAAGAACTGGGAACAGAGACAACTAAGTAAGAATGGGCAAAACTTGTGTCAAGTTTTCGGGGTTTTTTTTTTTTTTTTTAAAAGTCAGCGATCTTTGAATAAATCTTTGTCAATTTCAGGGCAAGAAGAGAAAACTTGCAAGGTAAGATAAGCCTGGAAAATCTTGTTGTACAAGAATACAAAGAAGTACTCACAGTAGGATGAAAATTTGTCAGAATACTACAGAAAGTCCTTAGACATACTTCAAATCTAACCCACTCCTGGAGTCCAATTTACAGCCAAACAACGTTGTTGTTAAGTGCCATTGAGTGAGTTCCAACTAAATGGAACTCTATATAGGAGTGATGGTGTGGCACTGTGGGTTAATGCACCAGACTGCAAAGCCGTTTGAACTGCAAAGTTGGTAGTTCAAGTTCACCAGCTGCTCCTTGGAAACCCTATACAGTGTCGCTATGGGTCGGAACCAACTTGACGGCACGTAACAACAACAACCTATAGGGTTTCCAAGGAATAGCTGGTGAGTTTGAACTGCTAACTTTGTGGGTAAAAATGACACCTAATTTTATATAGCTAAAATTTAGTTGTGTCAAATGCTTATCCTACAGCACCACTGAACAATCACATCTGTGAAGAATGTGGCCCTCAGACCATCCAACCATAAGATTTGCCCAAAAACAAAATTCAGAAGACAGAAAGTGGTAGGAAGGTTGGGCAAATAGAAACAGGGAATCCAGAATGGAAGTGGTGTGCATACTGACACTTTAGAGGGATTGAAATCTATGTACAAATTGTTGAATGGAAAATGAATCAGCTCGAAAATTTTTTGCCTAAACCACAATAAAAACTTCAAAAAATGGACACAGAAACCAGTTTGGGGGCTATACTGACCAAATCAAGGAAGATTTGAGCATCAAAATATATAATGAGAGAGGTATATTATAACCTTTTGAACAAAATCCCAATTTTTTGTAGTTAAAATTTAATAATTTGAAATTTTGATGAGGAACGAGATATACACATTTTTCAACCTATAAAATCCAAATTGATTACAGGGCATAAAAGCGTAATATAGCAGTTAAAACTCCATTCCAGATACCACCCTAGTCACATGATCAAAGTGAGCCCACAAGTAATGGACAAACTGTCATTTTATATTACTTGGAGGATATGATGGGAATACAGTGCCAACAGCCCAGAACCTGCACTGAATCACGAAGTTGATTACATAAATCCAAACTGAGGAAGTTTTTTCTAAACGACTGGTCTGTAATCTTGAAAAACATCAAGGTCATGAACTTCAAGGGAAGACAGAGAATGAGGTAAAGAATTTAATTTTACCCAAAGAATTTGGTCTTTGTCCTTGGTTCCTGAGAGATAACCTCTAGTCCTTTGGAATTTGCCCAGTGACAGAAGTGTCTTTAATGAGCTGCCAGACCATATCTGAGGTGCAGCCCAAGCCAGAAAGACAAAACACATGATATCAGCTCAACTTCAGGGGAGGGGGCTGAAGGTTGAGTTTAAACCAGTAAACGTTCTGTGCAAGGAAGCTCTATGGGCTCCCAGGTTAGAACAGGCTAGCATGTTCATTTTGGGATCAGAGATTCAGGGGCCCTGGAGACACCTGGGCTTATAGCTGGCATCCTGAGGGGGAGTGAGAAACACCCAAATTTGTAGCCTGCAGGTTAGAAGTAAGGATGCTATAAGGACTCAAAGTTGTAAGTAGCATCTGAGATCTCAGGAAGACTTGCTAATCTTGAAGATGCTGTCCTTTACCTTATATGGTTTGACCTAGCGTCAAGAGACGTGGGCCAGTTCAAGAAGTACTACATGTGCAGTTGGATTGGAAATGGTGCAGAATTGAGTCCAAATTGAGTGGATTGTGATAGTTTCAAGTGAAAACTAAAAAGAAATATTGTTTTATAACTTGAGTTGTTGGTGTTAGGTAGGTTCCATTCAGACAATTTTGATTCTTAGTGACCCCATGTGCACAATAGGGTTTTTCTGTTAAAGTGGTTATGAGTCAGGCTGCTAATCTCTCGGTCAGCAGTTCAAAACTACCAGCGGTTCTGCAGGAGACAGATGAGGCTTTCTGCTCCTGTAAAGATTTACAGCCTCAGAAACCCTGTACAGGGTCGCTGTGAGTCGGAACCAACTCCATGGCACATAACCACCACCACCAATCATTATTGAAGCTGACTGCTAGGTCTTTCTCCCATGGAACAGTTGTGTGAATGCAAACTTCAAGTCTTTTTGTTAGCACCAAGAGCTTAAGCGTCTGTGCTCTCAGGACTCCTTTATGACTTGGATACATTCTTTAATCTTAATTTTTCATCTTTTATACAAGGTAAAAGGGGCCCTAGAAGCGTAGTAGATTATGAGCTGCATTAACTGCAAGTTTAGCAGCTTGAATCTATCAGTGACTCTATGGGAAAAAGATGAAACTTTCTGCTCCCATGATGATTTACAGCCTTGGAAACCATATACAAGGTTGCTATGAGTCAGAACCACCATACAATGTAAAGTAAGGATGGGAAAAATGTTGCTTTGAAAATAATCCACAAACAACAAAATATTATTGACCATAGATTATTGCTACTACACGTTGCAATAAGAGTAATTTACCTCATCAATAAAATGATTTACACAGTATTTCTACATTCATCTATTTAGCATACAATTAGCAACACTGTAGTCACTGATTTTATATGTTGACTTGGTTAGGCTTTGATTTTCAGTGGTTTGGTAGACACTGGATTGAGTTATCTTCCATAATGTAACAGAATATAATCACTTTCCGTGATGATATGATCAGCCAATCAATTGAAAGAGAAATTTCCTTGAGCGTGTGACCTGCTTCCAGGATATAAATAGGTACTCTATCAAAATTCACTCTTGTTTTCAACCCTGCACTCTTTTCATCATCTGATCTTATGTTCTTGGGACATAAGCCTACAAGAAGTCTCTGGTTTGCTGTTTGACTTGCAAATTTTGGATTCCTCAGCTCCTAAAACTGTGAACCAGCAGAGCTCTTCAGTTTGTTGCCTAACTCACAAATGTGGAACTTGGCAGCCCCCATGTGAGCCATGTTCATGAAGTAAATCTCTGTGTGTGTGTGTGTGTGTGTGTGTGTGTGTGCATGTGTGTGTGTATCTATACATGTCCCCGGCGGAGTTTTCTAGAGACACAAAACCAGTGAATAAAGAGAAGTTTTTTATAAAGGAAATGGTTTATAATTGTAGAGTCCCAGGTCCACAGTGGAAAAGAGAGAGCCTTTTCTACTTGCCCATCACATTGGGAGTAGACCACACCCCCAGGGAAACATCCTTTAAAATGATTGACTGCTCATAGCCAATCATCATATGCCTGTATTAGGTTTCATCACCATGGGAATAAGCACATCTCACCTGCTAAATCCCTGGACATCCTGGTTTAGTCAAGTTGATACAGAACTCTATTACAATACATTTCACTGATTGTGTGCCTCAAGAGAGACAGACTAAGACAGACTTCTCCTTACCTACAAGGTGGACGAAAGATGACTAATGTTCATATGTTATGTTGAAATGTAACAAAAACCTAGAAACATCATGCTGTGCAGATTCTGACCAGGGCTAGAAATATAGAGTTAGGGGTTAATGACTGAAAAGAAAATGCTTGACTCTGAGAAATCCATGTGACAGATTTGTAAGAGCTGAGGGTATGTATTTGTAGGGAAGTACTGCAAAGGCTGGTGGTTGAAGCCCAGTAAGCTGCTCCTCAGAAACCCTTATAGGGTCGCTATGGGTTGGAAATGACTTGACATCACTTTACAACAACAACAACTGTAAAGGCAGGCTAAGTTTCTTTCATTATTCTGTCTTTAACCCTGGCTGAGCTGTTATCAGATAATTACTGAGAGTAAATCAGGTCAAGTAAAATGTACAGAAGTGTACATACACCCTTAGAATGTGCTGGCCAAGATCTAGAAATAGCAAATTCTAAAGTCATACATATATAGGCACACACATACTTTTTAGTGTACTAGAGATTTATACCATGTTAACTTTCCTTGATCTAAAACATAAAGGCTTTCTGATCAACTTCACCAGACTTGCAAAAACTAAAGATGTTGTGTCTGTCAGCAGAACAATCTCTCTCTGGTGAAGTACATAAAGCATAAAAAAAAAACAAAAAAAAAAGCTTACCTCCACACTTGCAACAGTTGCCAACTTCCCAGCCTCTGTCACCTGTGCAAGAATGTATGTGTCATGTTGGTGAAACTCACACATTGACTCAGCAAACTGTGAACTCAGCTCCAAATGTGAGGAACCTGCTATTTGTTTTCATCACATGAGAAAAGGAGGCAAAGGGATTTTTCTCTCATTTTGATTTTGAAATAATTTCAGATGTTTAGAAAAACGGGAGCATATAAAAGAACTCTCAACTAATATTTACCCAGATTCACCAAATTTCAGCATTTGCTCTGGTTAGTTTATTTCAGTGCTGCTCTAGAGTAGTTTGTATACAGATACCATGTGGCTTAATATTTCAACGTGTATTTATCTTACATAACCACAATGCAGTTGTCAAATTCAGGAGTTAACTTCGATTCAATATTTTCATCTAATCTACCATCCTATTCCAAATTTGTCAGCTATTGAAAAAATGTCCTTTGAAAATCTTTTCATTCTTTCTTTCTCTTTTTAGTCCTTCAATAAAGGACAAAGTCCTAGATACATTCAGTGGATACCCCTCAGGCTGCCTCCTGAACTCATCTGATATGTCTTCATCTTTTTAGTTTTTCATTTGTTTTGAGTATTTTTATGGGATTTAAAATACTCTGGCTTGTTTTAACTTACTTGGGAACAATGCTAATCATACTGAGTGCCTTTATGACTTTTCTCTGAGGGTCCCAAACGATCCTATTTATGTTACTCACTTTTGTTGTTGTTGTTGTGAAGTGCTGTTGAGTCGGTTCTGACCCATAGCAACCCTGTATAGGGTTTCCGAGGAGCAGCTGGTGAGCTTGAACTGCCGACCTTACAGTTCAAATGGCTTTGCAGCCTGACACATTAACCCACAGCACCACACCATAACTACTGAACTGATATTTTTCTGATAACATTTTTGATGTATTTGATCAACTTTCAATTAAATGGTGAATTATATCATGTGTGCTCAAACAAGTTTTACATTGCAGGGGTTTGGATAACTACTATTATGTTATAATAAAACTAATTCTTTCAGAAACCCAGATTTAAGAGGTATTACTCACTTAATAAAAGATCTCTGATAGCATAGTGGTTATGAGTAGGGCTGCCAACTGCAAGGACAGCAGTTCGAAACTACCAGCGGTTCCACAGGAGAAAGATGAGGCGTTCTGCTCCCGTAAAAATTTACAGCCTCAGAAACCCTGTGCAGGGTTGCTATGAGTCGGAACCTACTCCACGGCACATAATAACAACAACTCAATACCACTTGAATCTGGGTTGCAGAAAGAATTAGTTTGATTATAAGATAGACAGTAGTTGTCCAAATCCCTGCAATGTAAAACTTGTGTGAGCACACATGATATAATTCATCATTTAATTGAAAGTTGATCAAATACATCAAAATGTTATGAGAAAAATATCAGTTCAGTAGTTATGATTACTTACTCAAGTTCATAGTAGAACGTTGTGTATTCTTCTTGTTGTGTGTCATAGAGTTTGTTCTGACTCATAGCGACGCTGTGTAGGGTTTCTGAGGAGCAGCTGGTGAGTTTAAACTGCCAAACTTGTGGTTCAAACCGACCTTGTGGCTTAATTCATTATCTTGTAGCAGCACACCAGGACTCCAGAATTATCCTTAGTATAAGTGAAAACAGATGTGGTGGTGATGGTATGTGACCCCCTCTAATTTCACAAAGGTAAAGGAGGAGACTCACCATTCACATCAACCCAAGGCCAGTTCCTATGAGACAGAATCAGATCTGCTTCTGCCCACCAACCTTTTCACCAATTCTGACACCAACCATCCCTCCCAGAGTACACTCTACTTCTCAGCTGGGTTTCATAAGTCACTGAAAGGGCCACACACAACTCAAAGACTGTACTCATTACTAAGGAAGTTAGCAAGCTACAGTTCAGGGTCAGAAACGCTCAAGACACATCTTTTGGCCAGGACAGTCTCTTTATAGCTGTGCCTGCAGGTAGGTCTCTCAGTCATGAGACTTTTGTCCTACTTGGAAAATATTGCAAAGCTCTTCAGCACGGCTGATAAATGTCCAAAGGGCAATCCACTCTGCTATGAACCTTAGCCTGAAGGTGCTCAACTTTAGATCTGTGGATCAGCGAACCTAGCTCCCCAATAAGTACCTGGAGGCACCCTATTCCACAAATGGCTTTATTTGTTCCATGGGTTGCAAAGCCCACGTTCTCTCTTGTGCTCTGGATCTTGTTTCTTCTACGGCAACTCTTCTGCCATTCCTGTACTGCTCCGATGTCCCAGCTTTCTGTCCCTAGATTGAGGAGTTCAGTGTGTAGAGATCTCAGAATCCTAAGGATGCATGCTCCACTCCTGGCTCTACTTTCTTGATAGTAATTAGACCCCCTTCCTGCTTCTGGGATGGCTCATTTTAAATGCAGCAGGATGGCAGAATGGACCAAACCCTTCGTTCTAACTTGACGTTGTTGTCGTTAAGTGCCGTCGAGTCGATTTCAATTCATAGAGACTCCATATAGGGTTTCTGAGGAACCACTGGTGGGTTTGAACTGGTAACCTTGTGGTTCACAGTCCAGTGCTGATCCTACACCAACAGTCCATCTTCTGGTTAAGGTTCTTCCTATTACCATACTCCCTCTCCCCCACTATTACTATTACCCCTTTATTTCTGAATAAAGTCTCTCCCTATCAAAGTCTGCACCTGGTGGGGAACTTGGTTAATGTACTTGAATACTAACCAAAAGGTTGACGGTTCAAATCCAGCCAGATGCATCTTATAATCTACTTCCAAAATGAAAAATATCAGCTATTGCAAATCCTCTGGAGCACAATTCTACTCTGACATATGTAAGATCTCCAAGAGTCAACTAGACAGTAAGCAGTTTTTATCAAAGTCTGGGTTTTTCTTTGTTTAGCAGTCAATTCTCTAATATCAAATATAATCAACCAAAGATTACACTGATTCCTATAGTAAATGGGTTGATTGCTGTAACATGGCCAGTTTCCCTTTGAATTCAATTAAATGAGGTTTTACAGATTCGTTTTAACTTGTCTTGTGTTCATGCTACGATTTCATTGATCAGATTTAAAAAATTAAACAATGTTAGGTACTGAGTTGCATTAATTAATATGTCTCCTCTCTCACAGTGTTTGCAACTCCCACCAAACAACTTTCTTGATTGATCTGGGCAAGAGTAAGTGGAGGTACCCACTTATCCTGGCTTCAGTGACTGGATGATCAGAGCTCAACCAGAAGTAAAAAGAAGAGGGAAAAAAAAAAATTCTCATACAATTTGATGAACTTGACCTACACCTATGGAAGCAGTAGCTCAAAAGAGGGAACAAGCCCTTACAGCAAGAATCATTCCTACCCCCTCCACACAGAGTAGACAGGGATGGGCAACTTGGACATTGGCTACCCAAAATGGGGGGTGGGGGGGGCTACAAAGGCAAGAAGTGACTGGCTTACAAGCTTTCAAGAGGGAACCTAGACCCAGAGGGCCTGGAGGAAGGTAGAATCTCCGGTGAGTAGTATTTAATCTGACTAGGTGGGGCTGATGCAATGAAATGCAGACGGGTCTCTTGTGATACAATAGTGAATAATTGTTATCAGGACTGATTGTGAGGGTTGGAAATGTAAAGGTAGATGTTTTATAGCAAGGAGGGGAGGGATTATCTTTTCAGTCTAGGAGCGGAGGTCCCCAGGACCATCAAGGGAGAAGAGCAGCGAGCGGGACCCTACCCAGAGAAGCAGTGATGCCTGAAATGGAGCCAAAGATGATGTCATGGAGCAATGGAGCAGCTGGAGACTTTAGATCCAGAGAGGGCTGATAGCGACTGTGTGCTGAAGACCTGGGGGATATGGGGGAAGGATTGCATGGAGGGGATTGTAACCATGGCAGTGAGACGATATAACGATAGAATGAATGTAAAACTAATGTGCTCCCATGATGTAAACTATCACATAATTCACAATAAAATATTAAAAAAAAAAAAAAAAAAAGAGTAAGGGGGGGAAGATGCTGCCATCTTATGACTAAGTTATGCTGGTTACTGACAGGGTTAGCTGGAAATCTAAGTTAAAGTGGGACTCTTGATGTAGTGCTGAAAACCACCTGAGTTTTTTCAGCCTTGTTTATTCTTTGTCTTTATAAAAGAAAAACACCTTTTCCCTAATTCCTGTGACACTTGCTCATCTTATGGTAGCGGTGGTTGTTAAGTGCCCTCAAATCCATCACGACTCAGGGATCCTGTATAGGATTTCTGAGAAGTGCCTAGTGAGTTTGAACCACCTACCTTGCAGTTCAAACCAACTTTGTGATCCAGTGCTTATCCTATAATGCCATATCAGGACTCTAACTGATCACTGCCCTCAAGCTGGTTCCGACTCATAGCCACTCTGTATAGGATTTCCGAGTCGCTGCTGAGTTTGAATCTCTAACCTTGTGGTCAAACCAACTTTGCGGTCCAGGGCTTTATTCTACAGCGTCACACCAGGACACCAACTGATCAGTGGTGGTGTGGTGGTGGTGGCGGTGGTTATGCGCCGTGGAGTTGGTTTCCAGTCATAGCGACCCTGTACAGGGTTTCTGAAGCTGTAAATCTGTACGGGAGCAGAAAGCCTCATCTTTCTCCCGCGGAACAGCTGGTAGTTTCGAACTGCTGACCTTGCAGTTCACAGCCCGATTCGTAACCACTATGCTACCAGAGCTAGGGGTAAGCAATTCCGTTTCTCATTCAAGAGACAAGGAATGCAAATTTAGAGAATTTCTGTTTGAATTTGTCACATGTAAACCACTGAATCTTATCTAAATTATGTGGGAAGTTGGTGGTTTGTAGTAAGTCGGGGTTTTTTCGTAGAATTTCTTTAACCTATACCATTTTCAGAGTCCTGGTGTGGCGTTTTGGGTTAGTGCGCTGGACTGCAAAGTCGGTTTGAACCGCTAGGTCAGCGGTTAAGCTCACCAGCCGCATCTTGGAAACCCTGTACAGGGTCGCTATAAATTGGAAGTGATTCGACGGAATTTAACAGCAACAATGTCTTTTTCAGTACCGCAGGTTTCAGATTAAATTCAGCATCATTAGTATACTTGACAGCATCATAGAATTTACTTTGCAAAATAATATTGCTTGAGTGAATGTTACTACTAATATGATACACAAGTTATACTATGTATTATCTTAATTTAGCTAAAAAAGCATTTGATAATATTTACTTCAACTACAATGAATAATAATTTTTTTTTTTGAATACCAGATACAGAAATGCTCTTCTTGAACTTGGTAAAAGCTGTAGAAAGATTTTTAAAGTTAAAGCAAACATTATATTTACTGGAAAAACTGACAAATAGTCCTCTAAGGTATAGGAAAAGCAACTATTCCTTCTACAACTGAACAATGCTCAACTAGGTACTAGACAGTAAAGGAGGAGGTTGAAGCCCTTGAAAGAAAGCGATTAAATTGTCCTCATGTGTACAGAGTATTGTATAAATATTTACCTGAAACACCCAGGTGTATTAGTTAACAAATCTCTGGAAATGCTAACAGACTTTAGCAAGATTTCTGGGTGGGTGCACAGCATTCAAAATCAAGTTCCTTGCACTAAGCAATAATAGACAATTAGGAAATAAAATAGGAAAACATTTTGTTTACAATAATTTCAGAATTTTTTAAATGTTTAGAAACGAATCTACCCCAAACTGGAGAACTCTACAAAGCTAATTCTAAAACCATATTGCTGTTGTTAAGTGCCTTCGAGTCAGTTTTGACTGAGGCTTTAAATCTTTTGCAGGAACTGAAAGCCTTGTCTTTCTCCCGAGGACTCGAACTCCCGACCTTATGGTTCACAGTCCAGTGGTTATCTTATGGAGTCACTGCATACATGAAAACTATACTAAAGGATATAAAGTAAAAAACCAACATATGAAGAAATGTCCAACTTCATAAAAGTGATGACTTCAAGAATTCACATCTTTGAAAGTTAATTACTCTCCATACATTGCAAATCCTAGCAAAATTTTCAAAGGATCTGAACAAACTGTTTCTAAATATTCTAGCAATATAGTAAGCTTGCTATTTTAAATATCAGTGTATCTAACTAGAAATGCAGGATAAATGAAAATAAGTCATTTTTTCTATAGACAACTAGGCTTCTCAGAAACTGATTCAAATTTCCAGTGGTTAAAAAAAGTGAGCCAAGATATTAAAATAAGTCCTAAGCTCATCTCAACAAAATGAGTTCTAAGCAACACTTCAAACAGTTTTAATATGTAAAACTGTAAAGCTGTGTCCCCATGCTATAGCACAATCTAGAACACTTAGTGGTGGTGGTGGTGATATAGTGCTGTGAAGTTGGCTCTGACTCATAGTAATGCTGTATTGGCTTTCTGAGGCTGTAAATCTTTATGGGAGTAGAAAGCCTCATTGTTCTAGCATGGAACTGCTGGTAGTTTCAAACTGCTGATCTTGAGTTTATCAGCCCAACTCATAACCACTACACTACCAGAGACTGAGTTCATGCTCTACATAATTCAGAATCTCCACTTTCAGAGTTATACCCCAGAGACAGAGGAGAGTCAAGAGGAGTGACTTAGCTATTTTTCAGCAATAACTGCTGGAGACACTCTCAAGATAAATAAGAGAATGTCGTTGTTGTTGTTATGTGCCGTGGAGTCAGTTCCAAGTCATAACAACCTTGTACAGGGTTTCTGAGGCTGTAAATCTTTATGGGAATAGAAAGCCTCATCTTTCTCCCATGGAACAGCTGGTAGTTTTGAACTGCTGACCTTGCGGTTTTCAGCCCGATTCATAACCACTACACTACCAGAGCTCCTAAAATAAGAGAATGGATAAATAAAATTAAGAAAATACTTATGATTGGGATGCTATAAATAAAACATTCACAAGTAATTAACTAGATCTACAGATGGTAGCAAGAAAAGCTCTCAAAAACTTCATACTGAAGGGAAAAAAAGCAAAATGAAATTTATAGCACTGTAACCATTTAGGTAAATGATAAATATAAACACATATAACACTATGTGTTTTTCTAGTTCACATAGCATCTAAATGAGTAGTTCGCAAACCTATCTCCTATCTTAAAATAATTTGCATGCAAAGCAAAGTACCCAGGACCTACATGTGGAGATGCAACTTGAATTCATCTAGGATGAGACCCAGACGTTCCTTTTTGCAAATGTCCCTAGGTGATCATGATATATAGTCAGGGTACAGAACTACTAGTCTAAAGAAATATATGCAACAATATGCAAATGTATGCAAAAAGGATTAAATACAGACAGTTTTGTTGTAACACATTTTGAAAACTCAAATTTGTTCCAACATAATTGATATGTTAGAGACTAACTTTATCATAATATGAATTTTTATGTTTTGCTTCTGTGTCATTTTGTCTGGAAGAAACATTAGGTAAATGTGGGAAACTGCACTCAACAGAATCAAAGTCAAATAGGACTACAAAAAGTACCTGCACGTATGCACTTAAAATGTCTAAGAGTTATCCTGATTCACTCAAGGGAGTCATGCCTATCCACATCTGTGTTAACTTTCCCTCCAATATGAAATAATCTTCTATAACTTCACAATAACTCACAAGCTGCAGAATTCTCCATGTCCACACTCACAAACATTGGGTCTTTTTCAAACAAAATTTCATATCTATGATAGTGTTTACTTCCTTGCAATTTAGTATGAAGAGATAGTGCAGCCCTTTTTTTTATTGGGTTCTGTATTTTTTCACGCGTCACCAACAGGGTTTTGGACATTGTGCTGCCCACATCATATTTCTAGAACCCTGTGCTGTTTGTTGCTCAATTTTGTATTGGTGTTTGTTGTTAAGTGTCATCGAGTTGGTTCCGACCTATAGCGACCCCCTGTATATGGTTTCCAAGGAGTGCCTGGTGAGCTTGAACCACCGACTTTGTGGTTCAAACTGACTTTGCAGCTCAGTGTGTTAACCCACAGCACCACCTTACTTAAGATTTCATATGTTGCCCTCCAGTAGAGCTGGCTCTATCCAGATTATAGTCTCTAGTTCAGTGGGTACTTAGGCTGTCAGAGGAAGGAGAAAGGGTAAAACAAAATACGCAGAACCTACGTCTGGATAAAAGAACATCTCTCTCAATACCAACTCTTTCAGTAACTAATACATGAAGAGAAAGGCTCAGAACTCATCAAGGGAAATCAAAATTATGTAGTGTTAGGAATAAAATTATACCTGGAACCAAGGAGAAATAAGATTTCAAGAAGCTGAGGAGGAATGGAAATATATTCTAATTTAGGAGGAATGGAAATATATTTTTCTGGGACCAGTTTACCAGTGTGAGTTTTCTAAATTCTGCAACATTTACTAGAGGATATTCTTAGAATGGAGTCCTGGTGTGGTGCTGTGGACTAACGTGCTGGATTGCAAAATCAGTTTGAAACGCAAAGTCGGCAGTTCAAGTTCACTAGCCGCTCCTTGGAAACCCTATACAGGGTCACTATGGGTAAGAACCAACTGATGGTGCTTAGCAACAACAATTCTTAAAGTATTCTTGGAAACACGACAGGAAAGACTGGGAGGAATAGAGAAATGCTGGCCATGAGCTGGTAAATGTTTAAACGCTAAGTTTTGGGGGCAGTTGTTGTTGTTGTTAGGTCCCACTGAGTTGGTATTGACCCATAGTGACCTTACGCATAGCAGAACGAAACACTGCCCAATTATGGGCCAACCTCACAACTGTTGCCACTTAGTCCATCAATGCTGCCACTGAGCCAATCCATCTCTCTGGGGGTCTTCCTCTTTATCTCTGGCCGTCCACCTTACCAAACATGATATCCTTCTAGCGATTGGTCCTTCCTGACAATATGTCCAAAATATGAGATGAAATGTGGCCATCCTGGCCTCCAAGGAGGCCCTTTTCCAGGTGTCAGAGAACCCCATAATTTATGGTGTTTGCCAATTTCTGTGGTGTAAATACTCCCCAAATGGTTGATTTTAATCCATCAATATTATGCTGTTGTTGTTATTGTTATGTGCCATCGAGTCGGTTCCGACCCATAGCGACCCTGTATAGGGTTTCCGAGGGTGTAAATCTTTATGGGAGTAGAAAGCCTCATCTTTCTCCCGCGGAGCAGCTGGTAGTTTCGAACCGCTGACCTTAAGGTTCGCAGCCCGATTTGTAACCACTACGCTACATGGAGGGATCTTAACCCTCAGTCCTTGCAGACCAGCAGTAGTTGACTCCATTGTTGTTCTTGTTGTTGTTAAAAGCCATTGAGTGAATTCTGACTTATAACAACCCTGTATAGAGTTTCTGAGGAGGCTGGTGAGGTTGAAGTGCTAACTTTGTGGTTCAAACTGACCTTACAGTCCATCGCATTAACCCACAGCACCACACCAGGACTCCTAACCAAACAAAGTAGAAAATATTCAGTTGGTCTTTGGGAGACTGTCATGGTTGTGTGCCATCTAGTTAGTTATGACTCATAGAGACTCTATATAGGGTTTCCGAGACTGTAAATATTTACCAGAGCAGAAAACCTCATCTCAGGGATACTGCTATTGTTAAATGCCATTGAGTCAGTTCTGACTCATCATGGCCTTGCATAGTGTTTCCAAGAAGCAAGTAGTGGGTTTGAGGCACCAAACTTAGGGGAGGGGGTAGTAGTTCACTGTTTATTTTATACTGCCACATCAGGACTCCTGGGGAGACTATTGTTGTTAATTGTCCTCAAGTCAGTTCTGATTCATAGCAACACTGACAGTTTTGAACTGTCGATCTTGCAGTTAGCAGTCCAGTGCTTATCCTATAGCTCTCTATGTTATTGTACTGAAACAGGAAGGTAATTGGTTTCAGAGAAGACTCACAACAGGTGGTCAGATCCTTCAGGTATCAGTGGCTGCAAGACCTGAGAATCCAATGATCTATCCATAGCCTGTTTTGAGAGAGCTTGCTCAGCAATATAGCATAACGGTTACGAATGGGGCTGTGAACCTTAAGGTCAGCAGTTCGAAACTACCAGCCACTCCGTGGGAGAAAGATGAGGCTTTCTGCTCCCGTAAAGATTTACAGCTTTGGAAACCCTGTACAGGGTCGCTATGGGTTGGAACCGACTCGACAGCACTTTACAACAACAACAACCTGTGGCACATTCCTTCTGAGTAGACAAACCATCATTTCTTCCACCAGCAGGGGCTTCTAAAATTAATATCTATGAATCCATTTTGGACAATTTAAATCAATTTTGACTCTCTGGGTTCAATCTACTTGTAAGTTCCTTCATTATCACTGAGCTCCTTGTCTCCTGGACTTCTGATGTGGCACTACAGGCTAATGCACTGGACTGGAAAGTTGGTTTGAACTGCAATGTTGGCAGTTCAAACTCACCAGCTGCTTCTTGGAAACCTCATACATGGTCTTTATAAATTGGAACTGATTTGACGGTAATTAACAACAACAACAACTTCCCTCCTGGTCCATGTTTGTACAGCTCCCGCTCTTCCCCAAAGTCTTTCAACTATCTCTCTAGGACCTATGCTATGGAAAATGCAGTTTCTATTAACCTCACAGCTTTCTATTCATGGGCCTCTTTGGTTCTCTAGCTTATTTGACCTCGGTTCTCTCTTCCTTACCTATTTTGCTTCAGTTCTTACCCTATTTCCTTCCTCCCAACTCTCCAGTCATGTCTAGCCTATGGCTTTTGCACATCCAGTTTGGGTTGCCTGAAATGTCCTTTCCCCAGTCATCTGTACAGAGTATTCCCTTACTTTGTTAATTTCCTGCTTAAATGAACATTTATATATTTATAAATTATCTATATTTCCATTACTCCATCCTCCTTCCCCCAACTTGACATCATTTCCCTGTTCTTGATAAACCTATTATTATATATTTATTCATTTATTGCCTGACTCCCCACCATTACAATTCAGTTTCCTGAGAGGAAGAATTTTTCTTATTGTATACATCGCTACAAGAATAGGGGTCCTCCCTTATCCAGAGAAGCAGTGATGCGAGGGATGGAGGCAGAATGATGACATGGAGAGATAAACCAGCTGAGAACTCTGGACTCAGGGAGGGAGAGGGGCTGTGTGCTAATGACTGGGGGCAGGCTTATGTGGTGTACCATTTTGTTTGATGATGCATGGAGGGGGTTATAATCATTGCAATGAAACAAAAGACTATAGGATGAATACAAAGCTGATGTCCCATGTAAACTATCCCTCAATTTACAATAAAAACCTAAAATAAAAAAAGAATAGGGGTCCTCTTGATTTTGTTTAATGAGTGAATCTGTCTCAATCCTTCTCTCTGCTCTGATTAATTTGTTTGTCAATGCACATTTGCCAGTTCAACTAATATATGTATTGCTTACAATGTTCCAAGGACTAGATTTAGAGTAATGAATAAGAAATATGACTTTAAACTACTGAAGTTCCTATTTGCTGCCTTGTCACTATAGTCAACAGATTCTTTCTTGGGGTCTCTCTAGCATTTGCCTCTTGATGATTGTTGTTGTTAGGTGCCATAGAGTAGGTACCAATTCATAGTGACCCTATGCACAACAGAATGAAACACTGCCTGATCCTGGGCCAACCTCACAATTGTTGCAATGCTTGAGCCGATTGATGCACCACTTGGCCAATCCATCTCGCTGGGGGTTTTCCTCTGATTCTCCACCATACCAAACATGATATCCTTCTCCAGTGACTGGTCCCACCTGACAATATATCCCAAGTATGAGAGATGAAGTTTGGCCATCCTGGCCTCCAGGGAGCACTCTGGCTGGTCTTCTTCCAAAACAGATCTATTGGTTCTTTTGGCAGCCCATAGCACTTTCAATATTCTCCTCCAACACCATAACCCAAAAGCATCAATTCTTCTACGGTCTTTCTTATTCAATGTCCAGCTTTCATATGCATATGAGGTTATTGAAAATGCCATGGCTTGGGTCAGATGCACCTTAGTCCTCAAGCTTACATCTTTGCTCTTTACCACTTTAAAAAGGTCTTGTGCAGAAGATTTGTCTAATGCAATATGTCACTTGATTTACTGACTGCTGCTTCCATGAGTGTTGCTGGTTGATCCAAAAAGAATGAAGTCCTTGACAACTTCAATCTTTTCTCCATTGTTAAGAATGTTGTTTACTGGCCCCATGGTGAGGATTTTTGTTTTCCTTAAAATGAGATGCAATCCATACCAAGACTGTGGACATTGATCTTCATCAGTAAGTATTTTAAGTCCTCTTCACTTTCAGCAAGCAAGGTTGTATCATCTGTATATCATACATAACATCACATTGTTAATAATCTTCCTCCAATGCTGACACCACGTTTTTCTTCATAGAACCCACCTTCTCAGATTGTTTGTTCAGTATACAGGTTGAATAATTATGGTGAAAGAATACAACCCTGTCTCACACCTTTCTTAATTTTAAGCCATTCAGTGTTCCCATGTTCTGTTCAAACAACTACCTTTTGGTCCATGTATAGATTATAATCTAGAAATAAAATAAAATGTGAAATTACCCCCCAGGTCCCTAACAAGCCATAAATTATCTCTCCATTTTCCCTCAGAAGTCCTCTCCTCTGTTCTGTGGGCTCTCAGGAGTTCACCCAATCTGATACTCTTTCTCTAGTCTTGTACCTGCTTTGTCCTTTGTCTGGAAGACTTTGTCAGAACCCTGTCCCCATTTCCTTGTTCTTACCTAAGTTTTACTCATCCTTTAGGTTCTTTTCATCTAAGCTTTTTTGTTGTTGCTAAGTGCCACCAGGTACCAAGAAATTTAGGAATTCGTCCATTCTCCTGAACACTTGCCCAGCACTCTCCTATATATTCTTCCCATGTTTCCCTTTATAACAATTATTCTAATAAAATTTTCTTACATACACATCTATATCTCCCACTTTCTTGTAATTTCATTGGTGATAGACATCAAATCTTCTTTAATACTTTATCACTACTGCATCAGTATGATGGCTAACATAGACCTCAAATCATTTTAAATGCCTATACCAGTGAATGACTGACTATGCCTACACCAATGAATGTCTGACTATACCTATACCAGTGAATGACTGACTATACCTACACCAGTGAATGATTGATTATGCCTATACCAATGAATGACTGACTATGCCTACACCAATGAATGACAGACCATGTCTACAACAATGAATGACTGACTATGCCTACACCAATGAATGACTGACTATGCCTATACCAGTGAATGACTATGTCTATACTAATGAATGACTGCCTAGAGACTGTTCTAGTTAATTAGCTATACTGGAGAAAGTTAGTTTGATCATATCATGTCTCAACTGGAAAAGACTAAAGGGAAGAGAAACTACTGCTAGGGACTGGGAGCAGGACAAGAAAAATTGGGTATACATATAAGTCAAGAAGTCCAGATTCAAAATCAGAACAGGAAAGTAACCCAATTGACTTAATATTGAGTTCTCTATGTTTACAAACTCAAATTATCTTAATTTCTCCTAAGTAAGGCCGGGTTTAGTTGTACATTTGATGCAGTTCAAATGATCTCCAAGTGACTGTAACTGTCAGCAACATATTAGATTTTATTGTTGCCCTTGTATCTATGGAGACTAATACAAAAGGACATTTTTTTAATAATAAAGTATTTTCTCTTTGCTGACATGCATTACAACTAACTCATTACTTACCCAACTAAGAGGTATTACTAATTATATCAATACAGCAATCTTTTAAAACTTAAATGCGTATGTAAATTTTGCAACTGTATGTAAGTTTATGATATTGTACCCTATCCTGTCCCAGAAGGAAACACTCTCAGGTTGAGTAATTGAGAGATGTTGAGTTGGGACTGTGTATATAAGTGAGCCAGGAGTCCTGGTGTGGCGCTGTGGGTTAATGCATCAGACTGCAAGGTCAGTGGTTCAAGCTTACCAGCTGCTCCTTGGAAACCCTATACAGGGTCGCTATGGGTTGGAACCGACTCGACGGCACTTCACAACAATGACATATAGGTGAACCCAGGATATAAGGAAGCAAAATATATAGCATAGGCAAGTTTCTAATTATTTAACAATTTTTAAATGGTCTGAAAGCATATCTAAGCATCAATAAAAGACAGAAAAATCAAGGTTCAATATGAAGGGATTTCTTCTTTATATATTGTTGTTGTTAAGTGCCACTGAGTCAGTTCCAACTCATAGAAACCCTGTATAGGGTTTCCAGGGAGCAGCTGATGAGTTTGAACTGCTGACCCTTGCGGATCAAACCTACCTTGTGGTTCATTGTTTATCCTACAGTGCTGTATACGTACATGTATGTAGGTGCTTATCCAACAGTGCTATATATATATTTGAGTTCTAGTGTGGCACTGTAGGCTAAAGCATTGGACAGCAAGGTCGGTTTGAACCACAAAGCCAGTGATTCAAACTCATTAGCCACTTGTTCAAAGCCTATACAGGGTCTGTGTGAATCAGGACTGGCTTGATGGTGCTAAGCAACAACAAAATACATATACATAATCATTTTATGTGTGTGAGGCCCACCATAGCCACAATTAATCACAAACTGAGGACTTTTCAACACTATTAAATGTGTGATTATAATAAAAGAATAATTCATGAAATTCTAGACATTCACACTTTAAAGCAAAATTTGGTTTCAAAGACATAAAGTCTTTAGACACTACTCAAATAGTGATTAAAAATATCAAAAGAATACCATTCTTCAGTCACATCAATGACAACCACGTTGTTTTGTAGTATGGGGAGCTCTTTTATGAGTGAAAAGAACTAAAAAGTCTTAGTAGATGAATTTTTACTTGTTTATTATAAAACATCAACTGAAACTTTCCTGAAGTTTACCAAGTACATTCAAGAAAGCATAATTCTCAAGAAACACCAATGCAGAATTGAAAGACAAGTTGTCCTTCGAATAATTATTTTTATAACTGCTGTTGTTTTTCTTCCAGCGATTTAAAGATTTATTTTGTAAATAAAGAGCTTGTAACTTGTATCTAGTTTGACTTTTTAAAAAGAAACACAAAAGAATCACCTTTTCATACTGATTTTCTGTATATGTACATTTTCTTATAATTTGCAATGTATCTTTTCATTTTAGTCTTTGTTGTCTCCCTCTACTTTGAGAAACTACAGTGAGGGTTTTCTTTCTCAGTGTTGTCAGGGTCTGAACAACGCTGATGGATGAAGGTCAAATTCTTGATTTCAAGATTCAAATGTATGCTGATGAAATATACAATATAAAATAATCTTGAACACAAAACACTTGTCATGTGGTTGTTGAAAAAGAAACTAATATGTAGGTTTTAGGTAACCAGAACCTGGAAGAGAAAACCCACACATGGTATTGTATGGGCAGTAAAAATAAAGACTGTAATGGTCTAAGGACATTTTTTCCCACCCCTGGGTCCAGCTGGTGAGAAGAGAAAAATTGCAGGAGAGATGATAAGAACTTCAGTAATTATGGGAACATGAAAAGAAATCCCCAGGCCACATCCACTCTCAAGGATGGACACCAGGCGTGGTGCTTAGGAGAGAAAATCCAGACAAGATTGAGGTGTCTAAAGCAGATGAAATTATGAAACTTAAAACAAAAAACTAAAACCTCTCTGTAGCCCTAATTTACTTTAATTTCCCCAAAGCAGCCCTTCAGATATCATACATGCACACATACATATGCATCAATATGACTTTAAAATGACACATTTTGATGATCATAGTGGTACTATATATATCATACTGTATGCACTGTAATCTGTGCCCTGATTTTTCAACCCATCTGGAAGAGCTTTTCATATAAGTACATACCTCACTTTTTTTTTTAACAACCTACATGATATTTTGCTTTTAATTTATGTTTATTATTATTATTATTATTAGAGGCATTTAAAGTGGTTCTCAATTGTTGCTATTATACAATGCTATAATGAATATCTTTATGCATATGATTTTTGATGAATGTGTGGTTATATTTCAGATTACATTTCCAAATGTAGAATTGAGAGCATATGTATTTTAAATTTTGGTGAGTATTACAAGGTTCCTTTCCAAAGAAATTGCAAAAATGTCTATTCCCATGAACAACGTTTAAGTATCTGTTTCACTCAACGTTGCCATCAACATAATTTATGATGGGTGGAATTGTTGTAACACTTGTTTTAATTTGCATGTCATTAATTATAAATGTTACTGAGAATATAAATAAATGCTTTCACATCTTACAGTCTTAAGGTATTTCTGTGAGAATCTTTTCATTTTTTTGTATTGGTCTGTTGATTTTCTTACTGATTTATAAGAATTAATTTTATATTAAGGAAAGGAATCCTTTGTCATACAGGTTGTGATATTTTAATAAGGCAATCAAGTATATTGCAAGTTTCAGTTCACAGATGTTAGGAGGATTTTCTTTAAGAATTCTGATTTTTTAGTATTCTCCTTTTTTAAATGATTGATTCTCCTTTTAAATAATTTTTATAATTATTCATGATTCATTCAATGCCCTAAACATGTATTGTTTACCCTAAGAATGTGATGTACTTGCAATTTATTTTGCAGCAAGCGATAAAAGCCCTGCATATTATTGAGTGACCATTATCTTCCTCACTGATTTTAAATGACACTTTCATATCTTATAGCAAATTCCCATATGGTGACTGGCTTTATAACATTGATATAGTCCTGTTGCTTTTGATTCATACAAAAGCCACAAGGATAACAAGAAGCAGAAATGGAAGTTTCATCTTCAGTGAACCAAAGAGCTGAGATAGATAGATAGATAGACAGATGGACGGACGGACGGATAGATAGACAGATATAGATAAATGAATAAATGCACAACACATGCATAGATAACTAAATGAATAAATAAAATAAAGCCTAATTTACTCAAAGCTATGGACATGGTACAAATAAAATGTCAAGAGGAAGCAGAGACAACAGTGAAGATGCAGATTTCAGAAGGCACTTGGTAAAATACACACTTCAGTGCTAAACACATCATTGTCAGGTCAATTCTGAATCAAAGCTACCCAATAGGACAAAGTAGAACTGTTCCGTAGGGTTTCCAAGGTTATAAATCTTTGTGGGAGCAGACAGCCTCATTTTACTTTGGTAGAGGGGCTGATAGGTTTGACCCAACAACCTTACAGTTAGCAGCCCAATGCTTAACCTACTATTCCAACAGCACTCTTACTAAGAATTGAAATACACAAGATCTCCTAGTTTCAGATAACAGAGAATGGGTACAAGGCTCAGTTGTGGGAGCTTGTTTGGATCAGATGTAGATTAAAGAAGAAAGTTGAGCAGTGAAAGACCCCAAAGTACTCAGCTTAATATGTTCATGTGTATATATATGCATATACATGTATGAAGCTTTATGTATATATTCATACTGATTTATCCACCACACAAATAAAATTATAAATCATTTCTGTAAGTAACAGACTCCTTTTTGCTCCTTCCTAGTTAATACCTGGTGTGACTCTGTAAGATAAGCACTGGATTGCTAACTGCAAGGTTGGCAAACCACTAGCTAACTGCTCCTTGGAAACCCTATAGAGTTTCTGTGAGTAAGAACCAAGTCATGAACATCAAGTTAATACATGTGCCCGAGAGGCAATCCCGGGAGTGAAATGAGACATTTTGCTTCTGAAAAGATACATGCATAGCCTCAGATACCCTATACAGGGTTGCTATGATTTGGAATTGACTTGATGGAACTTAACAATAAAAACAAAGAGGCAATCATTGTTAAAATTTCCAACATAACATATTCTAAACTTCTTATTTGTTGTTCTTAAGTGCCATCAAGTTAGTTCCAAATCATGGGGACCCTGTAAAAGGTTTTGAGGAGCCACTGGTGAGTTTGAACCACTGACTTTGCTATTCACACCAACCTTGAAGTCAAGGACTTTTCCTAAGGTGCCACACCAGGACTTGTATAAAGGAAATGATCTAGGATGTCCTCCTTTATGTGTAGTTCACTCTTACTACTTCTGTCAGATTCATCTGTATTACAAATGTGATTTCCTTTTTTTTCACTGTGTAGTATGCCCTTCATACACATTGTATTTATCCACTCAGCAGTCCATACACTCTTGGGTTGTTTCCAGTTTGGGCTGCCATAAATAAAGCTATGATGAATGCTTGGATACAATATTTCTACAGACACATCTGCTCAGTTCCTCATCAAAACCCTATTAACAGGTAGACTTTTGTCTCTGGGGTGGGAAAGAGGAGATGCTGCAATGTGAGCAGACCTATAGCTGCATACTGCTGTTGTCTGAGGGGCGATGCCCAAGCCTCAGTAAAAAGGAAGACTACTGCTTCAGTGGTCTTCAATTTTCAATAGTGCTTTTAGACATTAAGTCATTAATCCATTATCTTTTCTAAATTGATGCTATTTTCAAATGTGTAGGCTATAGATTTTATAATTTTTCAAACAGCCAACTTAATACATTTCTTTATCTTACCATGTCATCAGATACATTCAGTTCATTCTCTTGGACTTCCTTCCATGATTTGCATATGATATTGTGTGGTTCCTAATTTAAAATTTGATTTAATTGGTTTTGTCTTTTTGAATAGGTTATGTTAGCTAGTTCTCCCAAACAATGATAAAAAACAATAATAGTAGTGGCTGTGCTTGAAATTAGTCTGACTTTAATAGAGCAGTTTCTTCCGTTTGAGCACTGGAGTCTTTGTGTAGCGCTGTAGGGTCAACCCTGGACCGAAATGTTGTTTGAACCTCAAGGTTGATGGTTCAAACTCACCAGCTGCTTTTTAGAAACCCTGTACAGAGAGTCACTGTGAGTCAGAGCCAACTCATTGGCACCTAACAACAACATATTTAGCATTAGTATTTCTATTGGGTATTGATTTGACATGTTTTTGTTAGGTGTCATTGAGTCGGTACCGACTCATAGCTACCTTATGAATAGCAGAACAAAACACTGCCCGATCGTGGGCCAACCTCACTATCATTGCCATGCTTGAGTCCACTGATGCTGCCACTTTGCCAAACCATCTCGCTGGGGGTCTTCCTCTTTATACTCACTAGCAAAATTTCAGTTTATTAACTTTTATCAAAAATTGTATGGAATTTCATTAAAGAGATTTCAAATCTCTGTTAAAATGTGCCTTTTCTCCTTTGAGATATTAGGATTATACTATATTAGCTTAATTCTGATATGAAGCTATTTGCCTATTTGTCTAATTTTTCTTAGAAATTTTTTATTTAGATTTTAAATATTTTCTGAGCTTAGCTAAAATATTTGCTTTTTTATATTGAAAATCATGACTTAATTCAATTTTCAAATTATTATATTAAGAGTTTTACACTGTAATTATATGTAACTCATTTGTTTGGTATATTTATTTTAATTTTATATTGTATATTCTGCCTCTTTTCCTTGATAAAATTAATTACTTGATTGTTTTTATGCAACTGAATAACTCTTGAATATATACAAACAAAGGTAACTTTAAAAATATTGCATATATAATAGAAAATTTGAAAATACCATGGCTTGGGTCAGGCGCACCTTAGTACTCAACCTGATGTCTTTGCTCCAGAATAATTTAAGGAGGTCTTGTGCAGCAGATTTTCCTAATGCAATACGTCATTTTGATTTCTAGACTGCTGCTTCCATGAGTGTTGATGGTGGATCCAAGCAAAATGAAGTCTTTGACAACTTGAATCTTTTATCAATTTATCTTGTTATTTATTGGTCCACTGGTGAGGAATGTTGTGTTCTTTACATTGGGGTGTAACCCATATTTAAGGCTGTGTTCTTTGATCTTCATCAGTATTTTAAATCCTCTTCACATATCATCTGCATATCACAGGTTGTTACTGATTGTTCCTCCAATCCTGTGTCATGTGCTTCTTCATATAATCCAGCTTGTTGATTATTTGCTCAGCATATAAAATATGTATGGTGAACGAATATGACCTTGGCACACACCTTTCCTAATTTTAAACCATTCAGTGTTCCCTTATTCTGTCTGAACAACTGCCTCTTGGTCTGTGTACAGGTTCTTCATGAGCACAGTTAAGTGTTCCAAAGTACCCATTCTCTGAAACGTTGCCCTTCGCTTGTCATGATTCACATCAAAAAAATTGTGTAGTCAATAAAGCACAGGTAAACATCATTCTGGTATTCTCTGTTTTTAGACAAGAGTCATTTGATGTCAGCAACAATACCCCTCATTCCACGTCATCATCTGAATCTGGCTTGAACCATTGGAGTTCCCTGTCAATGTACTGTTGCAGCTATTTTTTAACTATCTTGGCAAAATTTTACTTGCATGTGATAATAATGATATTGTCTAATGATTTCCACATTCTGTTGGGTCACCTCTGTTTCAAATGGACACAAATATGGATCTCTTCCTATCAGTTGGTCGGTTAACAGTCTTCTAAATACTTTGAAATAGATGAGTGAGTGTCCTACTGCTACATCAGTTTGTTGAAAGATTTCAATTTGTATTAATCAATTCCTGGAGCATTCTTTGCCAGTGCCTTCAGTGCATCTTGGACTTTTTTTTTTTCCAATGTCATTTACTCTTGATCATAGGCTACTTCTTGAAATGACTGAACACCAACCATTGCTTCTTAGTACAGTGATTATATGTGTTCCTTCTATCTTCTTTTAATGTTTTCTGCATCATTCAAAATGTTGCCATAGAATTCTTCAATATTCAAGCAAGACTTGAATTTTTTCTTCAGTTCTTTCAGATTGAATGTTTTTTTTTTTTTCTTCAACTCTTTCAGCTTGAGAAATGCTGAGTATATTCTCCCCTTTTAGTTTTCTAACTCCAGGTCTTTGCACATTATAATATTTGACTTTGTCTTCTCATGCTGCCCTTTGAAATTTCCTATTCAGCTCTTGTACCTCCTCATTTCTTCCATTTGTTTTAGCATCTCTATGCTGGAGAGCATGTTTCTGAGTCTCTCTGACATCCATTTTGCTCTTTTCCTTCTTTTCTTGTCTTCTTAATGACCTTTTGACTTTTCTTGTATGATGTTCTGGATGCCATTCCACAACTCTTTTGATCTTCAGTCATTAGGGTCTAATGCATCAAGTCTGCTCTTGAGATAATCTCTAAATTCAAGTGGGATAAGTTCAAGGTCATATTTGGACTCTAGTGGTTTTGTTTAAATTTTCTTCAGTTACAGCCTAAACTTGCATATGAACAATTGATGGTCTGTTACACAGTCTGCCTTTTGCCTGGTTTTGGCTGATGATATGGAACTTTTCCACTGTCTCATTCCACAGATACAGTTAATATGATTTCTGTGCATTCAATCTGGTAAGGGTCACGTGCACAGTCATCTTTTATGTTATTTAAAAAGGTATTCACAATGAAGAAGTCATTGGTCTTGCACCATCTCAGCAGCCACAGTTGGGATACTCTCATCAATATGGGAGCAGAGAGGATAATGGTTTTACTAATGATGCATTAGCAAATCTGCTGCAAAATATATCTTTGAAGCATTAAAACACAAAGATGTCAATTTAAGGACTAAAGTGTGCCCTGCCCGTGTCCTGGTATTTTTCAATTATCTCATATGCTTGTGAATGCTGGACAAGGAATAAGGAATACCATAGAGGAATGGATGCATTTTAATTATGGTTTTGGAGAAGAATATGAAAAGCACCATGAACTATCAGAAGAAGAAACAATTCTGTCTTGGAAGAAGGGCAGCCAGAATTGTCCTTAGAATACATTGAATAAGCCTGAAAATATTTTGACATGTTATC
This sequence comes from Chrysochloris asiatica, assembly GCF_000296735.1. NCBI lineage: Eukaryota > Metazoa > Chordata > Mammalia > Afrosoricida > Chrysochloridae > Chrysochloris > Chrysochloris asiatica. The sequence continues at coordinate 14,913,067 of NW_006408547.1, read as the reverse complement.
AGGAGGGACCAGTTCCTGGAGAGGAACATCATGCTTAATAACACGGAAGGCCAGTGAAAAAGAGCAAGACCCCCAATGATTGACACAGTAGCAGCGGCAATGGGCTCAAATCTAACAGTCAATTGGATGGCGTAGAACCAGGTAGTGTTTCATTGTGTTGTCATAGGGTCACTAGGAGTCAAAACCACTGCATGGCATACAACTATGGATGTGAATCCCTAGGCTCTGTAGAGAGATTGGATTATGAAAAAAAAAAATCTTACTTTTTCTATTTTAAGTTTTCTTAATGTTGTATTCTTCATAATTAACATAATATCATAACTATCACAATGGGGTAAGGTTTCCCAACAAAATTCTCATGGCATAGCTATTGGTATCCTCAAACTATTGTTGTTATAGGAAAAAAGTTCTTCGGCACAATTTTCCTGGCCTTTTTCTCACAATGCAGTTTTCCATTTTCTTAAAACTGTTTCCTAATAAACCTCATAAGGAGTTCTGGTAGTGTAGTGGTTATGAATCAGGCTTCTAACCTCAAGGTCAACAGTTCGAAACTACCAGCTGCTCTGTGGGAGAAAGATGAGGCTTTCTGCTCCCATAAAGATTTACAAGCCTAGGAAACCCTGTACAGGGTCACTATGAGTCACAACAGAATCTACGGTACTTAACAACAAGTTTCATGATTGTCTTATGTCCTTTGAGAAAATGTATCGCAGTTTCTCCATTGGTATCCCAAAAAACAGTGACTCTAATTTTGAGTTATACCTCTCCACCTTGAATCTCACTAACGAGGTTAACTCCCCTCAGAAACCGCTGCTCTGTTTGGATCTAATTTTTTGAATGCGCCCTGATGAGACTGAGACAGTGTATCACTAAGAGAACTTATCTGTATCCATTCACTGTTCATAGAGACATATTTAAACATTTTTGTTTAGAATAAACCTATGCATTTATGAACTGGAACCTTGGTAGTAATATATGTATATATGTATGTATTTTAACTAAATCTCATATTAGCTACAGTTTCTGATGTAATTTGTTTTTGCTTTTATATCTTTCTCTTTGTTTTGTTTTTTGAAATGTATAATTAAAAAATTACTAGAGGAATCATCTCATTCTGTGATAGGTTGCTTCTACTGACTCTCAAAAGTTCTTAATTTCTTATGTGTTTTGTGATAGTTGCCCTGAAGCCTGTGTGTCACTTTATCTGTGAAAATTATTTGAGACCTGGTTTATAACTATATTCCTTAGTAGACTAATTACATTTGATTTGGCCAAGCTCTTGGGGTTACTGCTGTCTTAAGACTACCTCAAGTTTAATTATTTGCGTAGGTTTTTATATTATTCTTATTTACAGTCCAACTGGTAGTTTCATGTTAAAAACTTGCTCAAGAACTAGATGTGGAAACATTTCTCAGAAATTTTTATTTACTTCTGTTTTTTTGGTCCCCCAAAGAATGTATGGTTACTTGTAACCACTATGCCTATAATGTGATTTGGGGATGGGTTGTTTTTATTATGTTAACGAGTCAAGATTCATGTAGGGTGTATCTTGAGTCAATCTCTTTGAGATAAAAGAGAGTAAACAAATGAGCAGATAAATCCCATTGTCTGTGAAGTCCACTCCAGTAACACCAGAACTTTCAGAGTAGAATGGTGCACAAGAGCACCACAGGCCTTTCAATGGCTGCTTTTTCTAACATAGATTGTTGTTGTTGTTAAGTGCCGTGGAGTCGGTTCCAACCCATAGCGACGCTGAACAGGGTTTCCAAGGCTGTAAATCTTTACAGGAGCAGAAAGCCTCATCTTTTTCCCACGGAGCAGCTGGTAGTTTCGAACTGCTGACCTTATGGCTCGCAGCCCGATTCGTAACCACTAAGCTACCAGAGATGTTACAGACCTTTATTCTGAGACTTTCTAAGTGAACTACAGCCTTCAATCCTCAGGTTACCAGCTGAGCATGCTAATTCTTGGCACCCTTCAGGGAATCTAAGGTTACTACAAAGTATTAAGAAAAAAAAAAAAATAACAAAGAACAAAAGTCTTCCATTTAGTGGATTTTTGATACATGGTGTTCCTGCAAGGTCCAAATAGTATGCAGTCAACTACCACCCTAAAGGTTGATGGTTCAAACTCATCCAGCCAAGAAGACCCCATGGAACAGTTCTACTCTAACACATAGAGTTACCAAGCTAACTACGCTGTTGTTGTCAGTTGCCATGGAGTTGAGGTGATTCCAACTCATGATGACTATTGTCGTTGTGAAGTGCTTATAAATCCCAGTAGAATTCTGCTGATGTAGCTTACTCTCAAAAAGTATTACAATTTGAAAAATAAAATATATGATCACTCAGTGCTGTCAGGCAAAATTTCTTCCAATCCCCTTTGGTGCAGAATATCTATTTTTGGTTCTTTTCCACTGAGGGTAATAATCCTTTGGAGTGATCTATGAAGAGGTTTTCTATTAGACTTCTACCCAGGATGGCTGGTAGGACACATCTCCTGTCTATCTCTCATCTTATTTCATCATCAATAAAAGAATAAGCTCACATGTGGAGCTGTAGCATAAGCACTAGATTGCTAATCAAAAGGTCAGTGGTTCAAAGCCACCTGTCACTCCTAAGAAACCGTATACATGGTTACAATGAGTTGGAACCGACTCAATGGCTCTTAACAACAACAAAAATAACATTTATCAGAGTCCACATCACAGTCCTTGGATGAGTCAGTCATTTGCCTGGAATGTAGTACACTACGGAGTCCTGGTGTGGTGGTGTACAATTAGCACTGGATCTCAAGGTCAGTTTCAACCACAAGGTCAGTAGTTCAATCCTACCAACCGCTCCTTGGAAACCCTATTCAGGGTTGCTATGAGTCGGAAATGATTTGACAGCACTTAACAACAAGAAACAATAATAACATACTGTACACATCATATGTCATGGCTTTGGATTCATGACGATTTTAGACCTTTATCTTATATTGAATTTTTATCATTATAAAGTAACTGTGTATATCTTTCAATATTTTTGGCCAGGATTTCAGTCTTGCATAAAATAATCTAATAATCCTTGAGTATTTTTTGTGTACATTTGTCTGGTAATTCTTTCCCCTTTATGTCCAACATTTCTTTGGAAATAGCTTCTAAAATGCATTTCTTTGTATACACAGAGTTGGGTTCCCTTTTTTGATTAAATTGGAAAGAATTTTCCATTGTTTAGGTTATCTTATCCTATTGATGTTTACTCATGTAATAGACAAGCTTCATGTCAGTTTCATTGAGGTTTAGGCGATGGACTGATAACTTCAAGGTTGGCAGTTCAGCAGCTTCACAAGAGAAAGATGAAGCTGTCCGCTTCTATACAGGTGTGTGTGTATGTACAATTGTCAAGAAAAATGAATAGTCCCTAAAAGCCTGGATACTGAAAAGCATATTTTATGACTTCTAATTTTGAATGCATGTTTAGGACATGTGGCAGATTCTATAAAATGACCAATCAAAATGTTTCAAACGTCTTCTCTTTGTCTTCCTCCTTTACACTAGTAAAACATGCTCACCATGGAATAGTCAATCATTTGAAAGAAAAAGGGCAACAGTTTCCTAAGGACAAAGTTGAGAAGGGGTGTGAAGGTGGGTGGAACGCTAACAGGAACCACAGGGAGAAAACAGGATCACTGTTGTTACATGGAGGGGATTGCAATCATTGAGTTGAAATAAAAGTCTATGATTTGTTGAGTGTCAAACATGATTTTGTCTATAAACCTTCACTCAATTAACAATAAAAAGTTTAAAAACGATCCACCCTCAAAAACTTACATTCTTTGGAAGATGATTTAAGCCTCTGGTTTACCTTCTTTATGTGTGCTTAACTAAAGTTTATGTGTGCTTAACTAAGGAGTCCTGGTGTGGTGCTGTGGGTTAATGAGCCAGACTGTAAAGCCGTTTGAACTGCAAGGTTGGCAGCTCAAGCTCACCAGCTGCTCCTTGGAAACCCTATACAGGGTCGCTATGGGTCGGAACCAACTTGACGGCATTTCACAACAACAACTACAGTAATGGAGTCCCAGTGTGGCACTGTGGGTTAATGCATTGGACTGCAAAGTTAGCTTGAACAGCAAAGTTGGTGGTTCAAGCTCACCAGCTGCTCCTGGAAACCCTATACAGGGTCGCAACAGATTCGACGTCACTTAACAACAGCACCAACAAGTAAAGTGATGGGATACCTACTTCTTGTTCATCTATAGCTTATTCAGAGGCTACTACCAGCATAGGAAGTCATCTGTCCATTCAGAGTGGACAGACCAGTTCTTGAGCACCTTTAATAAACAAATAAGTCAATACATAAATAAAATAAAATGAAATTATACTGGGATTTATTTTTATTATGCTGTTTTGCATGATGTACCATCTTAAAAAAAATGCAAACTCTTAATTCTAATGTAAATCAATCCTTCTTACAATATATATACTGGGGATAATGACTATTTTCACACAATGAAAGGATTTCGAGCCCAAATTAATTACACAGCTCACTTACTTTTAGCACTTTTTAAATCAATATACTTTTGCACTATCATTCAGACATTTATTTACTTACTGACTCTTTAAAATTATTTTTTCTAAAACACATGATGAGGAACCAGGTAGCCCATGAATAGAGACACTCAACTCCAGCAGGCTCCTGTAAGTGGACAGCAGTCAGAAAGAGCCAGAAATAGGTATCCACTCTCACCTTTGCTTTCCTCCAAGATCCAGAAGGCAAAATAAAATCTTTAAAAATAGGAGCCTTTTCCCTTGCCTACCATTGTAAAATAGACACTTGGTGGTGGTGGTGGGGAGTGGGGGATAGCCAGAAATATCACAACAGAAAACATGTAAGCCCGTCTTCAGCCTATAACTGACTGGAATACCTTGAGGGGGGCTAGAAATTCTCCAGACCCAAAATGGGGAGGGGGGGGCTATAAAAGCAAGAAGTGACTGGCTTACAAGCTTTCAAGAGGGAACCTAGTTCCAGCCAGGGAAGGGGTAGGCAGAACCTCCACTGAATGATTTCCAGTCTGTTGTGACCGGGCTGATGAAAGGGAATGGGAATAAGACTCTTGTGGTACAACAGTGAATACCTGCCATCAGGACTGACTGTGAGGGTCGGAAATGTAGAGGCAGATTTTTTTTTTTCTGGGTTTTTTTATTTTTTTTTTTTTTTTTTAACAAAAGGAGGAGATTAATTGATTTTGAAGCCCAGGAGTGGAGGTCCCTGGGACCATCAAGTGAGAATAGCGGAAAGTGTGACCCTACCCAGAGAGGCAGTGAGGCCAGGCGTGGAGACAGAGATGATGGTGTGGACAGATGGAGTGGCTGGGGACATGGGACTCAGGGAGGGAGAGGAGCTATTTGCTAACAGATGGGGGGGTTGGGGGGTAGGCCTGTGGGTGTATCCTTTGCTTATTTGATGATGAATGAAGGGGATTGTAATCATTGTAATGAAATGTAATACTATGGATGAATGTGAAATTGAAGTGGGACAGAGGCAAATAATGATATATACATAACCTTGGAACAACAGGGCTATGGGTTGATTGAGACATGGTTGGAATGGGGAAAAGGGTGGAAAAAGCAGCCATTGAAAGGCCTGTGGTGCTCTTGTGCACCATTCTACTCTGAAAGTTCTGGTGTTACTGGAGTGGACTTCACAGACATTGGGTTTTATCTGCTTATTTTTTTAATCTCTTTTTTATCTCAAAGAGTATGACTCAAGATACACCCTACATGAATCTTGACTCATT
>NW_006408547.1:14873125-14905866 GCF_000296735.1 Chrysochloris asiatica | reverse complement strand
TAATGATCAGGGTGCATGGTTGGTGGATGATGCATGGAGGAGACTGTAACCATGCAATGAAATGATATACAATGGGATCAATGTGAAGCTAATGTTCTCCCATGTAAACTATCACATAATTCACAATAAAGCATTAAAAAAAAAGGAGCCTGTTTTAACTCTTAATAAATACCTTGATTAATGCTCTTAGAAAACACTACACACACAAAATGTCCAATTCCCATTTTTAACACCTTTAATGAGTGAGATATTTAAAATATTCACAAATAAAATATTTTTTAAAAGAATGAAAAAAGAGACGCTTTAAAAATGATCCTTTTTCTACTACTAAATACTACCAATTTCCTGTTCACTTGGATTTAAAAATCAGAAGCTCTAAAATGTATATAAGACGTTCAAACATCAAGGTCTAGCCACTATAATAAACTCAGTTCCCTTTCATACAGAGACTGATAAGGGTTTCACTAGACTTGACTGTTTCTGTTTTTTTATGTGAATTTGATTTTTATTCAGCATTGTATAAGCTGCAGGAAAAAAATGGGGGTCTTATCTTAATCTGTACTGGCTGTAGTAATTTTTTTTTTTTTTTTTTTTGTAAACCTGGATCCAGAACATAGCATATATTTTCTTGTCTGATTAAAACAGAAACAAAAGATAAGAAAATAAAAAAGAAATGTAAATTTGATTTATCATATAAAAGACCATTTCTTTCTTTCTTTCTTTCTCTCTCTCTTTCTTTTTAGTTTTACAGTGCATTCTAATTCTGAGAAGAGGAAGCTAATTTTAGCTGACTTCTTAAGATAGAAAACACACCAGCAAAGTTTCTTAAAAATTTTGAAGTTCTAAAATATACACCTTCAAAAACCTTTAGACTTATTTGCATGTTAACACCAATGATACTGTTAGTAAATATTTGAATAGTGCTTTATATTTTTGTACAGCTGTACTCTTTTAATCTCCTTATGACTTTGTCTAAATTGAAAATAAAAAAATGATTCTACAGAGTCTTGAGTCTACTTATCCGTTTTCATTAAGTCTAAACATGGAGTCCTGGTGTGGTTCTGTACCATAAACACTGGACTGCTAACCGTAAAGTTGGCAGTTCAAACCCACCAGCCAAACCGTATACAGGGTTGCTAAGAGTAGGGACCAACTCAAGGATGCTTAACAATAATAACAAACATGAATCAGTCAATCATAGCAGTCAGGGGCATTATTGTTGTTAAGTGCTGAGGAATTGCTCTGACTCATAGCTACCCATAAAGGGTTTTTGATCAGTGGTTGGTGGCTTTGAACCAGAGACCTTGTTATTATCAGACCAGTAGCTATCTTAAAGAACCTTCTCAAAAAATTGCAAGCAGGTCATAGGCGCAGGGTTTCTTAAAGGGAGCTTAAGGCATCTTTTCTCTAAGGTATATTTGGGAGTCTTGGTGCCGTGCTATATGATAAGCACTTGAGCATAAGGTTGGTTTAAACCACAAGGTCCATGGTTCAAACTCACCAGCTGCTCCTTGGAAACCTTATTCAGGGTCGCTATGAGTTGGGATGGACTTGATGGCACGTAACAGTAACAGCAAGGTGTGTTTCAATAGGTGTTACTAGTTGTTGTTGTTGTCAAGTGCCAGCTAGTCGGTTCCAACTCATAGAAACCCTGTATAGGGCTTCTGAGGAGTGGCTGGTGAACTTGAACTGCCAATCTTAAGGTTGAAATTGGCCTTGTAGTCAAGCATGTTAACCCACAGTGCCAGAGCTCCTTAATTTGATATCCATTCAATTCTGACATAAAAGAAAATCATTGTTACTAACTCATTACAATTGGCATTGTTCTTGTTAAGTGCCTTCAGTGGGTTCCAACTCAGAACAACCTCGTATAGGGTTTTCAAGGAGTATCTGGTGGGTTTGAACTACTGACCTTGTGTTTCGATTTCCAGTCCTGATCTACAGAACCACCAGGAATTAATGCAAAGGCAGTTTGCAATACAACACAGGTAATATAACCCATAACAAATTAAATTCATTGATGTTGATTTAATTTTGTAATTCCCAAATACTATTTGAAGAAAGAAATAACCCACTCAATATTTTTCTTAGGTATCAGGTGATATAAACCAGTGACATTCTCCATTGCTTTATGCAGAGAAAAACTGAAAATTCTGCATCGAAGATTCTGTTAGAATTAAGGGAACTTTTTTTGTTGTTGCTTAGCAAATTTATCTAAAGGAAAAAAATTTAATGGACATTTTTAGTGCTCAAATAATTAATAACGTCAAAGATTTTAAATTTTCAGAGGGGAAAATCATAAATATCTGATATATTTCATTCTTGACACAGAATGCTTTGTGTTAAAATCTAATTAATGTAATGCTGTCATAATTTAATAAGATTTTCCATGAAAGAATCAAACACCTCTACAGAAATTTATGAGCTCAAATGTTCTGAAATGCTTTTGTTGTTGTTGTTGTTGTTTGGTGCCATCGAGTTGGTGCCAACTCACAGCAACCTTATGCACAACAGAACGAAACACTGCTCAGTCCTGGGCCAACCTCACAATTGTTGCCACACTTGAGCTCACTGATGCTGCCACTTTGCCAAGTCTTCTGTTTTTCTCTGACCCTTCGCCTTACCAAACATAACACAGACAAGCAGTCAGAAGACAAGATGATGCCAAAACATGATTCTGTTTTCAATATCATTTTATTTCTAACCCTTCCTTCCTTCTTTTTTATATCTATAATTTATTCAATTAAGAATCAGTTCATAAAGCATTTAAAATAAAAATTAATGAACACTATATTAGGAATGGAGTCCTGATGTGTCTGTAAGATAAGCACTGGACCTCAATGTCAAATCTCACCAGCTACTCCTTGGAAACCCTTTATAGGGTTGCTATGAGTCAGAACCGAACAAAAACAGTAACAAGTAGGAAAAACAGGGGTGAATAGTGTCAAAGGAGAAAAGGATGGAGAAAATTTCAAGGAAAAAATGGTAGGTAGACATCAATGTGTTTTAACCTGCGGCATCAGTATTCTATTGCTAAATAACAAATTACCACAACCATTGCAGCACATCATTATATCACATGCAAGTAAAATTTTGCTAAGGATCGTTCAAAAACAGCTGCAACAGTACACTGACATGGAACTGCTTGAGGTTCAAACCAGATTCAACTGAGGATGTGGAACAAGGAATATCATTGTTGACATCAGATGGATCTTGACTGAAAACAGAGAATATCAGAAAGATGTTTATCTGTGCTTTATTGAATAGGCAAAGGCTTTTGACTATGTCGATCATGACACACTATGGACCACATTGCGGAGAATGAGTATTCCAGAACATTTAACTGTGTTCATCAGAAACCCGTGCATAGACCAAGAGGCAATCATTTGACAGAACAAGGAAACACAGAATGGTCTGAAATCAGGGAAAGTATGTTCCAGGGTTGTATTCTTTCATCATATCATGAGCAAATAATCCAACAAGTTAGATTGTGTGAAGAAGAACGTGGCATCAGGATTAGAGGAAGAGTCATTAACAACCTGTGATATACAGATGATACAACTTTGCTTGCTGAAAGAGTAAAGGACTTAAAATACTTATTGATGAAGATCAAAAACCACAGCCTAAGTATGGTTACGCTTCAATGTAAAGAAAACAAATATCCTCACCATTGGATCAATAAATAGCATCATAATAAATTAATACAGGACTGAAGTTGTCAAAGACTTCATTTTGCTTGGATCCACCATCAATACTCATGGAAGTAGCGGTCAAGAAATCAAATGATGTATTACATTAGGCAAGTCTGCTGCAGAAGACAATTTTAAGTGGCCTAAAGTGTGCCTGATCCAAGCCATGGTATTTTCACATGCTTCATATACATGTGCAAGTTGGACAATAAATAGAGAAGATCATAGAAAAATGGCTGCATTTTGTGGTGTTGGAGGAGAATATTAAAAGTACCATGGATGGTAAGAAGGACAAACAAATCTATGTGGGAAGAAGCACAGCCTGAATGCTCCTTAGAAGACAGAATGGTGAGACTTCATCTCTCCTACTCCAGACATAGTATCAGTAGGGACCAGTCCCTACTGTGAAGAAACAGACATCATGCTTGGTAATATGGGGGGTTAGTGGAAAAGAGGAAGACCACTTCCAGTATGAATTGGCACAGTGGCAGCAGCTATAGGCTCAAGTGTAACAATGATTGTGAGGTTGAAGCAAGTCCAAGCAGTATTTGGTTCTGGTGTGTATAAGACCACTATGAGTTGGAACTGACTCAATGGCACCTAACAACAACAACAACAACAACAATAAAAGAACAGCTTAAAACTATACACATTTATTGCCTTAGTTTTTGTGGGTCCGGAATCTGGGCACAGCCTAGATGAATTCTCTGCCTAGGATCTCATAAAGCTGCGTTCAAGGTATCAGCCTGTCTGCTCATCTAGAAACCTGACTGGAGAAGGAGCCGCTTCCAAATTCATGTGGGTTCACAGATTTTACTTTCTATCCCAGTATGACTCAGGGAGCCTGGCTTTTGTTAGCTTTTGACTGGAAGCCACTTGTAGGACCTTGAAGCCATCTGCAGTTCATAAAGTCTGGTCATGGTTCGCTGCTACTTGACTCCCTACTTGATCAAGCTAGAGCATTTCACTCCAGTCTGCTAACAGAGATTCTAGTTAGATGATCAAGACTCTGATAGTGTAGTGGTTATGAGTTGGGCTGCTAACTGCAAGGTCAGCAGTTCGAAATTACAAGCAGTTCTGCAGGAGAAAGGTGAGGCTTTTTGCTCTCTCAAGATTTACAGCCTCAGAAACCCTATATAGTCACTGTGAGTTGGAAATGACTCCACGGTACACCACGACCATCATTGGTTAGAAGCAATTCACAGGCATGGTCTACACTCAAGGGAGAAGATTAATCAAAGTCACCAATACAGAAGATGGGAATTACTGAGGATCACCACATCCAATTAGGCCTGAAAAGAACCTAGTATATTAATTTGTCAGTTAGGAGATCATTGGACCCATTGTTAAGGAGAATTGCAATAAATGATTCGATGCAGGAGACAAATTACTGTGAAGAGAAGAGAAATTGGAACTGAGGAAGTGGATGTAATAAATGCAAAGCTTTACTCTATGATTATGTTTCATACATAAAGGGTGAAAGAAATGTGCTGTTTAGGGGTTAGATACCCCAAGAAAAAGAAACATGTATGTTTATCTGAATCCTTAGCAAAAGCTCAGGATCTAGCAAAAAACAGCTATTAAATAACAATTTGTTGAAACACAATAGCTAGAGTGGGTAATATTTGGAGAATTCTTTTTGTTGTTTAAGATGCTATAAATTTACATATTTTAAAAAATAACAAACCAATGCCAGCGTAATCAAACTGCTTCTGACTCATAGCACCGCTCTATGACAGAGTAGAACTGCCCTTTGGCAGTTCTGAGACTGACTGTAAGTCTTCATAGTCGTGAACAGCCTCATCTTTTTCCTAAGAGTTTTGAACCTCTTAGCAGCCCAGTGCTTAGACCACAGAACAACGAGGTTTCTAACACAAATATACCATTATATAAAAAAGAAGTCAATGAAGACGAATTGGCTCAAAAGATTTGAGTGGTTGGCAAGGTGGCAGGATTTCTGTTACAGTCTTGAGGCAGAATTCCTTTGTGGGGACATCTCAGCGTTTGCTCCGTCGCTCTCCAAGGAATTGGATCAGGTCTACCAGATGATCAATGAAAGTCTCCTTTACTTAAAGTCAGTTGATTGTAAAGGTTAATCACATCTTCATAATACCTTCACAATCACAGCTTGCCTCGTGTTTGATACAACAACTGAGTACCACAGCCTAGCCAAGCTGACACATGAAAGTACACATCACATCATACATATGTACAGAAAGAAGAGTCTTCTAAGAGATCGAGTTCTTACAGGAAATGGGAGACTAATCATATCTGAGCAACTGCTGATAAGCTTACATCTCTAACCCTCTTACCTGCAGCTGCTACTTTTGTTTCCAATTGTATAGGAAAAAGCGATACAGAAGAGACCTTTTCCATGCTCCCATATATTGCTATAAGGAGCTCTGGTAGCGTAGTGGTTACAAATCAGGCTGCTAATCTCAAGGTCAGCAAGTTCAAAACTACCAGCGGTCCTGTGGGAGAAAAATGAGGCTTTTTGCTCCTGCAAAAATTTACAACCTCAGAAACCCTACACAGGGTCACTATCAGTTGGAACCGACTCCACAGCACACCACCACCACCACCACCGTATATTGCTATTAAGGATGAAATTTATTTCTCCTGTTATTAAGGATGAAATGACCATGATTCTGAAATAATTCCCTATCATATTCTCAAAAATGTTGTCCCAGTAATTCTTTCCTCCTTTTTTTGCATCCTCTTTTCTGAGATCAAGTCAGTTGATGTACATGTGTGCTTTTACATCTCCCAATGGAGCGAAGATTAAACAACAAAAGTCCTCTACTTGTCTAAACTTTTGACTTCTCAACTCTCTTCCTAATAGTCTGTGTATCCTTACAGCAAAATTTCTGGTAGCACTGTAGGATAAGCACTAGTCTGCTTAGCATAAGGCTGGTAGTTCAAACCCACCAGCTGCTCTTTGGAAACCCTATACAGGACGACTATGAGTCAAAACCGAATTGATGGCAGTTAACAACAACAACATCTCCAATAAAGTGAGGATTATTATTAAGTGCCTTCTAGTTGGACCCTCGGAAACCCTGTACAGGGTCGCTATGGGTCGGACCCGACTCGATGGCACTTAACAACAACAACAAAGTTGGATCCTATATAGGGTTTCCAAGCAGTGGCTGGTGAATTGAACCGTGGACCTTGTTGCTCAAACCGACGTTGAGGTCCAGCGCACTATCTCACTGCGCCACACCAGGACTTCAAAGTCAGGCTAATGAGACTTTATCTCACATACTTTGAGGGATCAGGCCTTGTAGAAGGACATCATACTTGGTAGACTGTCGGCGAGAAAGAGGAAGACCTCAATGAGACGGGCTGCCACAAGGGCAACAACAGTGGGTTCAACCAAAGCAAGAGCTAAGAAAATAGAACAGGACGGGGCGAGGTTTCACTCTGTTCTCCATAGGGTTCCTGCACACGGAGACCTACTCAGTGGCATCTATCACTGTCTCCATCAGTGTATATATGAGTTTTTTTCTGTGTGTATGTTTGTTTACTTTGATTTTTGAATTGTTGTTGCTGTTGTTCAGTGCCATCATGTCAGTTCCAGACCATAGCAACCCTGTAAACGTTTCCAAGGAGCAGCTGGTGAACTTGAACCACTAACTTTAACGTTCAAACTGACTTTGCAGTCCAATAAATTCACCCACAGCTCCACACCAAGACTTAATTAGAGAGTGTTACAGAAAAGTCATCTTATTTATTCCAATTGACATTTGGCAATGTTAGGAAAATATAAGAATAAATACTTAAAAATTGACTTGGTATGGTGGTGATGGCTGTGCCATGGAGTTGGTTCTGACTCATAGCAACCCTGTACGGGGTTTCCGAGGCTGTAAATCTTTACAGGAGCAGAACACCTCATGTTTCTCCTGCGGAGCAGCTGGTAGTTTAGCACTGTTGACCTTGAGGTTCACAGCCCGATTCAAACCACTACACTACCAGAGCTCCTTGGACTTGGTACAGGGGACACTAACTAGTAATAGTAGCTCTCTGGTTTTCCAGAATTCTGAAGAGAACTGTGACTATTTTGGTCAGCACCATCTTGGTGAATATGATTTTCTTGGGCAAGTGACTTCAGTCTGAAAACAAGGAGGTCTCCAGCTACAAATACAACAACTTCACTCAGGTTCGAAAGAGCAGAGCTCAGGCTTGTGTAGCCATGTTCCTTTCTAAGATGTTTCATCTCCCAAGTAGGGCATGGAAGATGCTCCCTAGCCAGATTCTTCAGAACAGAGATAAGACTGTGCTCAGAGAAGTAGCACTCTTAAACTATAGGTTCTAAATTGTCTATGTCAGTTGTGTTCTTAACTTCAAAGAGCTTATTTGCCTTTCTCTTCTAATGTGATGTTATGATTTTACTTAAACTTTATCTTAAATCAGACAACAAATGTCTCTCTTTTCACAAGTCTTTTTGGCTGTTAGCATTTTCACACTGGTTGAAATTTGACTAGCTTTAGACTTCTTTCTTGATGTGGTGAGATAGGATGTTGAAATAGTAAAGTGTTTTTGTACATCCTCTAATTTTCGCTTTTTCCTCATGTCAAGAGTAACCAGGATTTGTAATTCATTTATAAATTCTACTTCCGGGGATTTTTGTTGGGAAAGTAAAAAAGATGATGGTCTGTCTGTTTTTGTCTTCTATATAAACCCAAACCCATTCAAGTGTTTGGAGTGTTCTGGGCTGATTGGGACCAGTCAGGGAGTGAGGGAATCCCAGAAGGTTTAAAAGAGCTGCAAGTTCTATATAGTCTGAAAACAAGGACTTCTGGCCTTGGGTGATGTTACTTTCATGCCTTGCTTGTTTGAAGCCCTTGCAGGTGGAAAGACTCAGATGGGAAATCATGCCTTTAAAATCTAGAAAAGTAGGTATGCCGTTCCCAGCATTGGTAAGTAGACAAACAGGGATCATGTGGACTAGGATGAGCTGGACTTTACTATGACTCAGTAAGATGGATGAGCAGAACTTCTGCATTCCTTTGGTGTTAAATGTTAAATAAAATCCTGGATGTTTCCATTCCTCTGGGACCTGAAAATAAATGAAATTGACTTCTCTGGAATATTCTAGAACACTTCTCTGGAAGACATTTAATTAAGAAATTAGATAGATAGATAGATAGATAGATAGATAGATAGATAGATAGATAGATAGATAGATGACTTGAGTCTATAGATTGAAATTCATTCCAACTGCTTTTATAAAAGGTGTTGGATTTTGTTCATTTCTATAATCAATATGCAAATGTACACACATGAGGTGCCTTCAGAAAGTTTGTGGAAAAAATGGAACTAAAAGATAATCAAATTTTTTCATGAACTTTTTGAAGCCCCCTCATATTTTTACTTCTAACTGTATACCTCACTCATTTTTCCTTAAGGGAAAAGGTTACAACTACTCTTGACTTATTAACTGAGTACTTTGCTCATTAACAATAGTGAATGCTAGGACAAGAGCAATGCTGATGATCATGGGTAAGATTTTGTGTTAACTTGACTGGGCCACAATTCTCAGGTTTGGTGAGTATACAATGATGTAATTTGGCAGTTGTCTTATGATGTAGTCTATTTTATGATCTTATATGATCCTCCTCCATTTTTTAATAATGCTGATTTTCACTAATGACCTGACCTATGAAAACTAACTACATTGATAAGTGAGCAGTGAGTTTATTTACTTACATGGAGTTTAAGATCAATGATCCTTCCTGTAACCGTCCCAGATAAAATAAAACAGTATGAGAGGCAAGTAGCTTAGTTTACTTTTTGTTCTTTATATTGGCTATAATTTCTTCCTGACTTTAATGAACAACTGTTTACATCCAAATTTTTACAGGAGTAAACAAAATGGCTACAAATTAGTCAAACTTTATCTTGTATATTTATTAAAAACTCGACTCCTTGACTATTAAATTTCATATTAAAAATCTCTGAAGTATTATAACTCTTCATCTTATCAGTACATTCTAAACTTAGAGCTCAATCAATGTAAAATTTTCTATGGCTGAGAAAAGATATTAATGTAACATTTAAAAGTAGAAAATCAATGAAAAAGTTGTGTTACTGCTCATCACAATGCCCAGTACTATATGTGATTTTTTAAGTCCAATCTTCCACTGTCTGCTAAATTGACCAAACTGATGATTGGCATTTCTGATATGTAGAATTAGCCATAAATGTTGTGGTTAAGCGCCACTGAGTCAGTTCTGACTTAACAGTGACCCTGCATAGGGTTTCCAAGGAGCTGCAGGTGAGCTTGAACCGCTGTCCTTATGGTTCAAACCTACCTTGCAGTCCAGTACATTAACCCACTGTGCCAAAGTAATGTCTAAATTGCCCATAATGTGCTGGACTGCAAAGTTGGTTCAAACTGCAAGGCTGGCAGTTCAAGATCACCAGCCACTCATCGGAAACCCTATACAGGGTTGCTGTGATTCAGAACTGACCCAAGGGCACTTAACAATAACAATGAACCCAGTACACTGAGGAGACAAGCATGTCCCTTGATATGAAGGATCTCCCATTCTCACTGGAGTTTTGAGCAACTGCATCCATAAGCAAAAGTCCATGCAGTCCATCAAATGGTGGCAATTGACACTTGCTCAGAGTGTCACATGTCTTTACTGCCAGGTCAGCTTAATGCTAGTCACCCAAGCCAAGTTCACACAAACCCCCTTGGGCTTCAGATCAGTACCTGTTCACTCTCAGCCCTAGCCTCCGTGGGCTAGGTCAGTACCATGGACTCAAGAGTTCATACAAGTCCAGATACTCAACCCAGTCAGCTTTCCTTTTCCTCTTATCTCAAGGTCAATAGATACTAACAGACCAAGTGCAAACTCATCCCACATCTTCATTGCGCATTTCCTCCAATTCTACTCACAATGGGATCCAGGTGGTGACCAGGGAGCATAGGACTCATTGATTCCCCTTAACTTCCAGGCCTAGGGGGTTTTCTGTGATGGGCCTACTTTTCTTGCCCTGTTGTTAAGTGTCGTTGAGTTGGTTACAACCTCTAGCAACCCTGTATAGGGTTTCCAAGAAGTGGCTGGTGAGCTTGAACCACGGACCTTGCAATTCGAAACAATTTTGCAGTCTAGAGCATTAACTCACCTCCCAAACTCAAGATGCCAAACTGCCCACTATTTTTCCCCCTCTGCTTGAATCTCCTGTAGTTCTGGGTTGGTCCCCATGAATACCAGTAGTTCTGGGTTGGTCCCCATGTCTTTTCAAATGCAAATGTCCTACCTCAGAAGGTTCTGGGTGGGGCTCAGGATTCCATGTAAAGCCTCATACTCTACAAAGGCTTAAGCCAAGAATCCTGTTTTTTTCTGGGCAAATTCTAACTTCTCTTTTAGCAAATCAAATCCAAGTGTAGGCTGAAGGTGGGTTTATAAACTCTCTGTATTCATAATTATGTAAATTACATAAAAACTATGTAATCATAATTACTATCACACATGTATGTCTGTTTTACAATAACAGGCAGGAGAAACCAGTACCCATAAGGCAGTCAAACACATAAACCTGTAAAACCCTTAAAATTCAATCTTTTAGTTTCCCTTAGACTAACCCAATCCCTATGTATGTAACCTCTGGCCAAAAGCTACCTTTTAAAATAAGGTTTTTATTATATGACTGAAGCATTATGAATACCTAAGGCAGAAGCTCTATTTTTACATTGTTTAAAGCACTGGGGTATTAAGGAGAAAAGGGCAGAAGAATAAAAGAAAAATAATGCATCTCATATAGGGATGTCATAAATTTCAAAACAATAAGTGAGTGACCAAAGTTTTCATCATCTGGAAAGATAATTAATATAGAAGCAAAGAAAGACAAATTACTTTCTATTCTTACAAACTTTTAATTAAAAAATGTCCTCCTGCTTTCATTCTGTAGTTGATGCTGATACTTTTGGGCTGATGACATCTGTCCGAGTTTATTTTAGAAATATGCATTATTGTTGTTAAGTACTGTTGAGTCACTTCTGACTCAAAGTGAATTTGTAAAGGGTTTCCCAGGAGTGGTTGGTGAGCTTGAATTGCTTACTTTGCAGTTCAAACAGATGTTGCAGTCCAGCACATTAACCCATAGCATGACACCTGAAATAAGCAATGTGCAATGAAAATCCTCAATACATTGTTTTAAAGTTGTAAGTGATGTTCTACAAACAAATTCCACAGTTGTAGAATTTGAAATCTGAATACTACTCAGTTAGAACTTTCATTAACAAAATTGTTTCTAAAAATAGTTATTAAAAATAATAAAATGTATAAGCGTTAATATAACTTGAACTTAGCAGAAGGAAAAGAAGCATGTTAAACCAAAGAACTCATTGAACTTTAGATAAATGTATCTTTACCACTAGTGATAAGAACTGAAAATATGTACAACCTTAAGGCACTTAACAACGACATAGGCTGGGCGTTGTAAGATAAACAATGGATTGATAATGTGAGAAATTCTCAAGATGGTCCATCTTCAAGAATAAAGGATGCATGAGATTGCTAGACCAGATATAGGTTGTTGATTCTTGATTCGCACCCAGGGATATGTAAGCAGGATGAATTGGGGGAAGGGGGTTGGGAATCTGTTCTAGAACTGGGAACTTTAAATAAGAATATAGTCATTAAGACCATGCTACTTAAGGTCAGCAGTTCGAAACTACCAGCCGCTCCATGGAAGAAAGATGAGGCTTTCTACTCCTGTAAAGATTTACACCCTTGGAAACCCTGTATAGGGTCACTATGGGTCGGAACCGACTCGATGGCACTTAACAACAACAACAACAAACATTCAGGGTAGATTTTGGAAGTGGTGGTGGTGGTGGTTATGTGCCGTAGAGTCAGTTCAGACTCATAGCGACCCTGTACAGGGTTTCCGAGGCTGTAAACCTTTATGGGAGCAGAAAGCCTCTTCTTTCTCCCATGGAACAGCTGGTAGTTTTGAACTGCTGACCTTAAGGTTCGCAGGCCTATTTGTAACAACTACACTACCAAAGCTCCTTTGTGGAAGCTATTGTTGTTGTTGTTAGGTGCCATTGAATCAATACCAACTCATAGTGACCTTGTGCACAGCAGAATGAAACATTGCCCGATCCTGGACCAACCTCACTACTGTTGCCACGCTTGAGTCCATCAATGCTGCTACCTGGCCAATCCATCTCGTTGGGGGTCTTCCTCTTTTTCTCTGACCCTCTACCCTACCAAACATGATATCCTTCTCCAGTGACTGTTCCCTCCTGACAATATGTCCGAAGTATGAGAGAGGAAGTTTGGCCATCTTGGCCTCCAAAGAGCACTATGGCTGCACTTCTTCCAACACAGATCTGTTGGTTCTTTTGGCAGCCCATGGTACTTTTAGTATTCTCCTCCAACACCATAACACAAATGCACCATTTTTTCTACGGTCTTCCTTGAAGGGTTTTTTTCAAGACCAGGGAATAAAACTCTTTGCTGACCTGGAACGTGGCACATCTGCCCATGTCTACTGGGTTGGGCAAGCAACTTTTCAAAATCAAATAAAGAAAAACTCACTTTCACTAAAATGAGTACAGATTGGATTACTTGAGCATTTGTTGGTATTGACAACGTTTCACATAATAACAGCAAGGTTGGCAGTTCAAATCCACCAGCTGTTCTCAGATACACTGAGAGTCACTATGAGTGAGAACCCACTAGACGGTGCACATCAAAAACATCGATGATATATATTTATAATATGTTCTCTTAAGAATAAGCAAAAAAAGTTTGACAAAGCAATAAAAATTAATGTGTGTTATGTGCTGTAATCCTGGGGTGGTGCTGCAGGTTAACGTGCTAACTGCAAAGTTGGTTTGAACCACCAGGTCAGCAGTTCAAACTCACCAGCCGCTCCTAGGAAACCTTATACATGGTCGCAACGGGTAGGAACTGACTCTACGTCACTTAATTACAACAAGAACAACAACATGAGCTGGATTGTTGCTGTTTTTAAGTGCTGTTGAGTTGGTTACTACCCATAGTAACCCTTTATAGGGTTTCCTAGGAGCGGCTGTTGAGCTTGAACCACTGACCTGGTTGTTCAAACTGACCTTGTGATCAAGCGTTTATCCTACAGTGCCACACCATGGACATCTGGAGTGGCATTGTAGAATCGGCGCTGGATTGCGAACCTCATGGTTGGCAGTTCAAATCCACCAGGTTCTACTTGGAAATCCGATATAGTGTCACTATAAGTTGGAACTAAACTCAATGGTACTTAACAGTAGCAACAACAACGTAGCTACCATGAGGGAGTGGCATGGCTCTGTAGGATAAATAATGGATTTTGAACCACAAGGTCAGCTGTTCAAGTCCACCAGCTGCTACTAGGGAGAAAAATGAGGCTTTCTGCTCTCACAGAGATTTACAGCCTTAGAAACCTTATGCAGGGTTGCTAAGAGTCAAGATTGACTTGATGATACTAACACCAACAGCATTGTTCCCTGTAGTTCACTGAACCTCAGCCTGTTGCTTCAAAGTAGAAATATGACCGCAGGCTTTACAAACAGGTAGTTGAAGACATGGGTGGGAGACAGATTCAGGCTCATGGGAGTAATTTCCTAATTTGAAAATACTTAACATTTTTTAGATTTAAATATTTAATTCATTATTCTTCAATGCAGAAAAAAAAAGTGGTTATATGTTGGCTCTCCTGGGTAACATATGACCCAGAGACATGCTTTGTTTTGCCCATACGATGTTATGAACATTGGGAAAACTCACACAAAATTTTGTAGATTTACCATCACTTGAAACATCGGACGGGGCTGACCATGGGCTCTTAATTTAGGATTAACAGAGGTTGGTTTCCAGTTTGCCTTTGGGACAAGACATGTGGGCCCCGGTTTGCTACAATCTCCTCTGCTGCTAATTTTATACCACTGTTCTGAATCAACCATTGGTGTTATCTTCTTGACTCCTGTAGATTTGAGTTTGCAACCTCTGAAGTAATAGAATATTATATCTTTCTTGCAAAATCTCCTCTTCTATTTTGCCTATTCTTATATTGTTGTTGTTAAGTGCTATGGAGTCAGTTCTGACTCACAGCCAACTATGTATAGGGTTTCTGAGGAGCAGCTAGTGGGTTTGAACCAGCAGCCCTGTGGTTCAAACTAACCTTGTGGTCCAAGGTTTTAGGCTACAGTGCCACACCAGTACTCCATTCTTATAAAGTCTACTAAATTTCTTGTTCTATCTGCTTGTTGTGTGTTTGTGGGACTATTTGTTTTTATAAACCATTGAACAAGGCATAGCATTTGGCTCATGTTGGAAGACAGTTACCTGGACAACTGATTAGAAGACTTCCATATTTGTGCTCATTCTGAAGGGAGGTGATCCAGCAGAATGAGGAAATCATTAGACAATATCATTGATGTCATACACAAGCAAAATATTGCTAAAGATCATTTAAAAACGGCTATCACAGTACATTGACAGAGAACTGCCAGAGAGAGTGTCAAGTCAGATTTAGAAGAGGACATGGAATGAGGGATATCAATGCTGACATCAGAAGGATCTTGGCTGAATGCAGAGACTACCAGAAAGATGTTTACCTGTGCTTTATTTACTATGCAAAGTCTTTTTAATGTGTGGATCATGAAAAGCTATGGATAACATTGCAAGAAATAGGTATTTCAGAAAACGTAATTGTGCTGAATGTTTAAAATCAGGAAAGGTGTGCACCAGGGTTGTATTCTTTCACTGAACTTATTCAATGTGTATGCTGAACAAATAATCCGAGAATCTGAATTATATGAAGAATGTGGCATCAGGATGGGAGGAAGACTCATTAACAACCTGTGACATGCAGATGATACAACCTTGCTTGCTGAAAGTGAAAAGGATTAAAAATACTTACTGATGAAGAACAAAGACCAGTCCCTTGAGAAGGACATAATGCTCAGTAAAGTGGGTGAGGTGTCAGTTAAAAAGAGGAAGATCCCTTTTTAAGCCAAGACATCTTAGATCCCTAAAATGTCTTGGCATAGTGTCAGCATCAATGGGCTTGAGCGTAATAACAATTTTGAAGATGATGCAGGACATGGCAGTATTTAGTTCTGTTGTGTATAATGTCACTATGTCACAAAACCAACTGGATGGCACCTAACATCAATAACGATGTATCAGATATGGTTGAATCTTCACACATCTGCCTCTGGGTTTCAGAATTAGTTGGTGTGTAAAATTCCTAGTCTACTGCCTACATCCAAAGGCAGTGAGGCTTTGATTGCATATATTTGATTCTGCTCCACCACTCACAGAACCCCAGCATTTCCCAGCTCTCACCTAACCATTTCTTCACTAGAAACAGATTGTGGCACAAAAAACAGTTTCACAGCTGTCCCTGACTGTCACCAGGTTTCTTTCTCTCAGCCCCTTGCAAGTTTTGTTTACTTGTATGTATCTGACTCCTCAGAATTTACTTCATTTTGTATTTTATCCTATTTTCTCTACATTTTGAAGAGTTACAGTACCTCTGACTCAGTTGCTGTTTCTAATAAGAACTTAATTATTTATTAGAATGGGCACTGAATAAGGTCTCTAGTCATAGATGAGATATTGTAAATAATCGGAAGAATTTTCCTACCTTTTCACAGGTTGTTTCTGTTTCCTGAATATTTCTTCTGCCAACTTCTCACATGAGCTGAGTAGGTTTTTATCAGTTTCCCATCCTGTTATATTTTAGAATTGTTGTTGTTATGTGCTGTCGAGTTGGCTCAGACTCATAATGACCCTGTATAGGGCTTCCAAAGTGTGGTTGCTGGGTTTGAACCACTCCTTGGTGTCAGCAGTCCAGTTCTTATCCTACAGTGCCATGCTAGGATGTCCCAAATTCTGCCAATGGTTGACAGCCTCTGTTCTTAATGATTTTATATATATATGGAGCTCTGGTAGTGTAGTGGTTACTAATCAGGCTGCGAACCACAAGGTCAGCAGTTTGAAACTACCAGCTGTTCCGTGGGAGAAAGATGAGGCTTTCTGCTCCTGTAAAGATTTATAGCCTCGGAAACCCTGTACAGGGTCTCTATGAGTTGGAACCGACTCCACAGCACACAACAACAATATATATGTATATAATGTATACAAATATATATTATATACATATATGTTGTTGATGTTAAGTGTTGTTGAGTAGGTTCTGACTCATTGCAACCTTATATAAAGCTGATGGTTTTGAACCTCTGGCATTGAGGTTAGCAGACTAATGTTTATCTAAAAGCACCATGCCAGGACTCCGTATTATATTATATTACATGTACATTTACATTATATTATATTATATATACAGAGAGAGCGAGCATGGTCTGGTAGCATTGTGGTTACCAATAGGACTGCTAATCTCAAGGTCAGTAGTTCAAAACTACCAGCCATTCTGCAGGAGACAGATGAGGCTCTCTGCTCTTGTAAAGATTTACAGCCTCATACAGCATACTCAGGGTCACTATGAGTTGGAATTGACTTCACAGCACACCACCACCACCATAAACATGTAAATCAAAACCGTCCAGTCGATTCCAACTCATAGTGACCCTATAAAGGGTTTCTGTGACTATAAATCTGGAAGGGAGCAGCCAGTCTCCTCTTTCTCCGAGGGAGCAACTGGTGGGTTAAACCACCAAACATGCAGTTAGCATCCAGTGCCTAAGTTACTGCACCACCAAGATTCCTGTGTTGGGTGTGTGTTTGTATGTGTACCACGGGGCTACAAAAAGTTCATGGGAAAATGAAATGAAAAGATAATGGAAATATCCCACAAACTTTCGAAGCCCAGTTGTATACAGGAGATATATACAAGATATATATACATGATAGATACAGGTATGTGTGTGTGTGTTGTTGTTGTTATTAAGTGTTCTGACCTATAGCAACCCAGCATAGGGTTTTCAAGGAGTGACTGGTGAGTTTGAACTGCTGACCTTGTGGTTCAAACCAACCTTGATGTCCTGTGCTTATCCGACAGTGCCACTCTAGTACTCCTTGTGTTTGTATGCATGAGTAGATAGATAGATAGATAGATAGATAGATAGATAGATAGATAGATAGACAGATAGATGTCATTGTTAAGTGCCATTGAGTCAGTTCTGACTCATAGCAACCCTGTATTGTATAGGGTTTCTGATTAGTGGCTGGTGAGTTTGAACTGCTGACCTTGTAGTCCTGTGCTTATCCTACAGCACCACACCAGTCCTCCTTGTGTTTGTTTGTGTGTGTATATGTATATATAATTGTTAAGTGCCAATGAGTTGGTTCTGACTCATAGCAACTCTGTACTGTATAGGGCTTCCAAGTACCGGCTGGTGAGTTTGAAGTACTGACCTTACAGCTCACACTGATCTTCAGGATGACTGCTTATTGTACTGCCACACCAAAAGTAGTATACATGTATATGTACATGTATATGTATGTATGTGTGTGTATATATATAAAAGGAGTTCTGGTAGCGTAGTGGTTATGAATTGGGATGTGAACCTTAAGGTCAGTGGTTCGAAACTACCAGCTGCTCCGTGGGAGAAAGATGAAGCTTTCTACTCCAGTAAAGATTTACACCCTCGGAAACCCTGTATAGGGTCGCTATGGGTCGGAACTGACTCGATGGCACTTAACAACAACAAATATACATATAACAGAAAAATACCTAATAAATCTGTATACTTTTTCTTCCTCTTTTGGATATTTATTGAGTGCAATGACAGCCCAAACACACATGAAAATGGATGGTGAGGGCAGTGATGTGGCCCTTGCTCTGCACGTGATTTACCATCAGAATCTCCTTTCAAATCCCAAATTCTATTTCAATTGCCTAGAGCACTTTTGTATTTCACTTTTTATGCCAATAACCCCTGTATTTTTTTATTGGTTTGCAAGATTTTATCTAACTTGCACTCTTGTTTGGTTATTCTATGTCACTTAGAAACCAAATTAAAGACAATAAACTTCATGGAGCATAAACTGTATCGGGAATATTGCATGAATTCACATTAAGGATTTTACTTAATCCACAAAAAGTCTCTGCAGAAACAATACGTTAAATATACTAAATATAAACCACATACTAAATATGTTTAATATACAATATGTTTAATATACTAAATATAAACAACATACTAAATATAAATCAAGTCTCTTTGTTTAATTCAGGGAATGCAAAAACCACATTTACGATTCCCTCATAAAAGAACAAAATTTCCTCTATCTTTAAAGGTCAAGTAGGATTTTCCTGAGATAGATGCCAGATCCAGGTAGATATCTGGTTACCAATTAAAGATGCAAAAATTGACACAAAGTAGCTAAAAAAATTTGGTAAAAGTCACAAAGATACGATGCGATAAATCCTAGGTTTAGTAATGAATCTCGTGTTTCGTTACTCACAAGCAGCTTTCTTTTTGAAAATTTGGATAGCAATTTAAAAAAATTACTATTTTAATTTAAAGCTCCTCAAATTCCAAGACGTTACTTCAAGAACGCCATTCTGACTAGATTTTTCCTTTCACTAACTTCCAAGTGAAAACATCAGGCTCTGTTAACAATGATCTAATTTTTCAGATCATTGACTATTCTAATTATCTAAAACTTAGCACCATCTTCTTAACGTTCTCAAAATTCCTATGTCTTTTTAAGTAACACAGAGTTTGTGAGTGTGCTAAACATATATTACTGATCTAATAAAATAAGTTTTTCAATTAAATAGAATTTCATGGAGTCTTGTCAACCTAGCATTTTATATACAGCTATATGTGTGTGCCACTAGTCACAAAGAAGTTAATTTATTTTTTCAAATAACATCCTCCAATAATTCTAACAGTGTAGATGAAATCACTCTTATATAAATACAGGAAGCAGCAAATTGTTTTTCTCATAGATGCATCCCATAAGAAATTACTTGTTGTTAAGTGCCCTTGATCATGCTCTGATTCATAGAAACCCTCTATGGGTTTTCCAAGGCTATAGATCTTTGCAGTAACAGAAAACCTTATCTTTCTCCTGTGAAGCAGCTGTGGAGAAATTACTTCGATGCTATAAAAAGTATGTGTGACAACTTTGTTGATCACACTAGAAGGTAGGGGAAGGTCGGGTATATTAAATTGGTGTATAAACTGGTAGATTTGCTGTAAAGACAAAATAAACATTCATAAATTTTAATTAAATTAACATTACAAAGTATCTATAAAGTAGACTTTTGTCAGTTTGTGGCATTGTGGAGGCTGGCATATTATTGAGGTGCTGGAAGCCACCAGTAATTTACATGCCAGCACGGTCACCCATGGTGGACAGATTTCAGCTGAGCTTCCAGACTCAAACAGAAAAAGGAGAGACAGACTACTTCTGATTTATTCACCACTGAAAGTCTTATGAATAGCTTTGAAACACTGTAAGATAGCAGCAGAATATTGAATATTGAAGCATGATGAGCTGCAACAGCATGTTGTCAGAGACAGTGCAGGAAAATGGGCCACTCAGGTTGGAAGACACTATGATTGGGGAAGAGCT
The DNA here is from genome assembly GCF_000296735.1 of Chrysochloris asiatica. Classification (NCBI taxonomy): domain Eukaryota; kingdom Metazoa; phylum Chordata; class Mammalia; order Afrosoricida; family Chrysochloridae; genus Chrysochloris; species Chrysochloris asiatica. The sequence goes on along the minus strand of NW_006408547.1, from coordinate 14,885,642 downwards.
ACCTCCTCAAAGTAGAGTGGACAATGATGAAGATGCAAATGGAATAAAGTTTTAGGGACCTTCAATTACCAATGGGACACAACTCAATGAGGAGAAAAAGCTGCAAACATCCATTAATAATTGGAACAAGGAATATACAAACTATGAATCCAGGAAAATTGGAAGTTGTCAAAAATGAAATGTAATGCAAAAATGTTAATATCCTAGGCATTAGTGAACTGAAACAGACTAGTAATGGCCCTTTTGAATCTGACAATTAGATGGTTTATTATGTTGGGAATGACAAATTGAAGAGGAACAGCATCACATTCATCATCAAAAAGAACATTTCAAGATCTATCTGGAAGTATAATGTTGTCCGTGATAGGATAATATCCATATGCCTTTATGGAAGACCCGTTAATACTTCTATTATTCAAATTTAAGCACCAACCACTGATTGGGATGTGAAGCCAGTGATGATGAAACTGAAGAATTCTACCAGCTTCTTCAGTCTGAAATTGATCAAACATCCAATCAAGATGTATTGATAATTACTGATTATGGGATAGCAAAAGTTAAAAATAAAGAAGAAGGGTCAGTAGTTAGAAAATAGGGTAAAAATAATAGAAATGATCATGGAAATCACATAATGAATTTTGCAATGACTTTTTCATCACAAATACTTTTTTAAAACAACTTTAAAGAAGATCATACAACTGGACTTCACCAGATGGAATACAAAGAAATCAAATCAACTACATATGTGGAAAGAGACAGTAGAAAAGCTCCATATCATCAGTCAAAACAAGGCCAGAGGCAACCTATGGAATAGAGCATCATTTGCTTCTATGCAAGACCAGGCTGAAGCTGAAGAAAATTAAAACAAGTCCACCAGAGCCAGGTATGACTTTGAACATCTTCTACCTGAATTTAATGATAGTCTCAAGATCAGATTTGATGCATTAAACACTAATGATTGAAAACCAGAAGAGTTATGGGATGACATCCAGAATATCATACAGAAAGAAAACAAAAGGTCAGTAAGAAGACAAGGAAGAAAGAAAAGACCAAAATGGATGTCAGAAGAGACTTTGAAACTTGTTATCCAGCATATAGATGCTACAGCAAATGTAAGAAATAAGGAGATAAGAGAGGTGAACAGAAAATGTCAAAGGGCAGCACAAGAAGACAAAGGCAAATATAATGAAATGTGCAAAGATCTAAAGTTAGAAAACCAAAAGGGAAAGACACACTCAGCATATCTCAAACTGAAAGAACTGAGAAAAAAAAAAATTGATGCCGTCACTTTCAATACTGAAGGATTTGGGGGCAAAATATTGCATGATGCAGAAAGCATCAAAAGAAGATGGAAATAGTCAATGTTCAACCATTTCAAGGGGCAGCATATGATCACGAGCCAATAATACTGAAGGAAGAAGTCCATGGTACAAAGAAGACATTGACCAAGAGCAAGGCTCTAGAAATTGATGGAATACAAATTGAAATATTTTAGCAAATACAGCATTGAAGGCACTCACTCATCTATGCTAAGAAATTTGGAAGACTGCTAGCTGGCCAACTGATTGGAAGAGATTTGCCCATTCCAAAGAAAGGTGGCCCAATGGAATGCACAAATCATTGGACAACATCATTAATATCGCACACAAGTAAAATTTTGCTAAACTTACTTCGTACATAGTATCAGGAGGGACCAGTCTCTGGAGAGGGACATCATGCTTGGTAAAGTGGAGAGTCAGAAAAAAAAGAGGGAGACCCCCAGTGAGATGGATTGTCATAGTTGCATCAGCAATGGGTTCAGACATAGCTGAAAATGTAAGGATGGCACATGCCCAGGCAATGTTTTGTTCTGTTGTGCATAGGGTCACTATGGGTTGGAAATGACTCAACGACATCAAACAACAAAGTAAAATACATAGGAAAATTAGGTTCTCCAACCATTACAGTCCCTGTGAGATTTTGTGGAAGCCAAATTATAGCAAAAGAAGTTATTTAATGATCTTATTGGCCTGATCATTGTCATGGACTGAACTACTTTCCCTCAACTCTGTGTTGAAATCCTAACCTGCTGTGTAGACTGAATTATGTTCCCACAAAATTGTGTGTCAGCTTGGTTATTTGGTAGTCCAGTCATGTAATGATGTCATTTCAGAGACCTGTAATGATGTAATTATATCACATGATGTGATCTGATGTCATCACCAATTAATTGTAAGAAGTTTTATGGTGGGATACAATATATTTACTCAGATCACAGCCCTGATCTATGGAAGGAGAGATTCTTTAAGGTGTGGCCTGCATCACTTTTTCTCTTACAAGGGATAATCTTCAAGGAGAGGAGTGAACAGAGAAGGAGGCCACCTACTACCACGAATAAAGAAAAGCTGGAAGTGGACCGTGCCCTTTAGGCAAGGGTTTTGTGCTGAGAAACTCCTAGACCCAGGGAGATTTCAAGATGTAAAGATCCCCAAGGAATACTGAGTCCACAGATGATGAAAAGAAATTTCTCCTAAATTTTAAGCCAACAGAGAGACAAAGCCTTCCCTAAAGCTAGTTCCCAGAATTCAGACTTTTACTCTCCTAAACTGTGAGGGAATAAATTTCTGCTTGTAAATGTCATCCACTCATGTTATCTCTGTTTTAACAGCACTAGATAACTAAATCACCTGGCTGTGTACTTGTAAACATAGCCCAGTTTGGATTAGGGTGTATCCTTTGTTATGTTAATATAGTCTAGTCCCCATTCAAAACCTAATTACTTCTGAGCTATAAAAAGATCAGAATAGACAAAGGCTTACACATAGGACAAGACAGATGCCATGTGAAGATCATAGATGCCACAAAAATTTAACAGGAACTATTTATAGGGGATTAATTGACAGAGCTGACACCTTGATTTGGAGTCTTCAACTCCTGAACAGTGAAAAAAAAAATTTCTGTTCTTTAGAGTTATATACTTGTGGTGCTTTCTTGTTACAACAACAACGTGCAACTAAGACATGCATGCTATGTTAATACTATATCAGCTCCACTCTAGTGATATGCCTATGGCACTAAATTCCCATATATATAAATGTGCTATGATATTTTTCTAGCCATATGAAAATATTTTATCTCTTTAAGGTAATTTATATACCGACTTTTGGGCTATTATTAATTTTTATTTAACTCTCAATAATATTTTTGCCAACTCTTGTTCTGCTTGATAATATGTTGGTTTACACATTCTATACAAAAAAAAATCTTCAAGTTAACTGTAAACTGGAAACTCTACAGAAGGTACATTTTTTACCCTTTCCAATAAAACATATATGAAAAAAATGGTATAATCAGTTACATATTGATTTCTAGGACTCAAGAACATAGAATGCAGGATATGATCTGAATATATAATCTTTATTCAGTTTTTTATCTGCAATACATGTATAATATTTTAAGTACTAGAGATTGTTCACTTTCATAAACTGTCACATAATTTTAAAAATAGATAAGAAACATCATACTAAATATCTCAGTGACATTTGAAAATATCAATACATCTTAAATCTATCAAAGCAAGGAAGAAGAATTCAGTCACTCATTTAACAAATATTTATTGAGTTTTGTTTAGCCTCAACTGCGGGAAATAGATAAGTAGATAAAGTTCTTGTTCATTGGGGGCCTAAGGTCTAGTGGGTGGGAAAAGACAACAAAAATATTTATCATATAGTAAGACATTTCCTTAGAGGTACAAGGGAGCTTTAAAAGTTCATGAAAAATAATGGAATTTTCCCCAAAAACTTTTGAAGACTCCTCATACATATAAATTGCTGTAAAGTTTTAACAATGAAACATTTAAATCAGCTTGGAATATTCCTTGAAATTGTGTGGCTTATTCACTAAAATACAGAGAAGGAGTAGCAGGTTGTTCAACAGTATTAAATGGCAGATGTCAAATAAAGTGACTGAGAACTGATTTTATAGCAAACGTCATGGTGTCCTCCATGACTGATTGGCGTAATATGATCCACAAAGACAGCGTTCTATGTTTTGTTTTGGTTGGTGGGGACTGGGATGTTAAAAGCTCATGAGCAGTCCTCTAAGGTGTAACTACTGGTCTCTCCCTATCCAGAGGAAAAAAAGCGATGAAAATGGAAGTCCCTTGGAAACAATTATTTCAATGGTCTAATGGACCATGTGAACATCGGTCACCACAACCCTGAGGCTAGAGGAACTGGATGGTCCCTTTATTACTATCTACTGATGTGAAAAGGATCACATTAGGAGGTCATAAGACAGAGAGGGAAAAATGTGGAACAAACCTCACAATCATAAAAAAAAGACCAGACTAATTGGTTAGAATAAGATAGGTGGAACCCCAAGACTATGGCTCTTGGTTATCCTTCAGGTCTGGAACTGAACTCAACCCCATAGCTCAATTTTAGCCAAGCAATACATTTTATGTAAGGGGAACAACCACACTAGTGAGGTATATGCACCAGAGGGTAGTCAACCATCTGAGATCAAAAGGGCAGCCTTTACCTAAGGTCAAACTTCAGAAGGCTGGGGAAAGAGAAGGAATGGAAACAAGAATCACCAGAGGAAGTGGGCGAAGTAATTTTACATGGAGGGAACTGCAATCATTGAGATGAAGCAAAGGGTATGATGGTCTCTGTAAACCTTCACTAAATTCACAAACAGTAAAAAGTTAAAAAAAAAAAAAAAAAGATGATATCATAGTAATACAAGTTAGTGGATACTGATAAAGACGCCAGATTACTGTGAGCTAAAGCATGAATGAGGTGAGGAATTGACCACAATATGTGAGTGCTCTCTCTTTTCCTTAGAAGCTTGTTTGAGAAAGAAAAGAGGTGCAGTATAGCACAATACAGCATGGAGACAGAGGGAGACGTCCTTTTGAGTTTGTTATAGTTTTAAAATTGGAGAAACATCTTTTCTGCCCCAAATAATTATCTAAAGGAGAGCAAGCCATCAAAGATAATACTAACGAACTAATTGGACTTCTGGTATGGCGCTGTAGGATCAGCACGGGACTTCAAACCACAAGGTCACAATTCAAACCCACCAGTTACTCCTTGTAAGCACTACACAGCATTACTATGAGTCAGAATCGACTCGATGGCACTTAACAACAACAACAAATAAATTAGAGATCCTAAGGAGCTCTGATAGTATGTCGTTGTTGTTGTTGTTGCTATGTGCTGTGGAGTCGGTTCCAACTCATAACGACCCTGTACAGGGTTTCCGTAAATCTTTACGGGAGCAGAAAGTCTCATCTTTCTCCCGCGGAACAGCTAGGAGTTTCGAACTGCTGACCTTGCGGTTTGCAGCCCAATTTATAACCACTACGTTACCAGAGCTCCTTATGTTGTTGTTGTTGTTATGTGCCATCGAGTCGGTTCCGACCCATAGCGACCCTGTATAGGGTTTCCGAGGGTGTAAATCTTTACGGGAGTAGATAGCCTCATCTTTCTTCCACGGAGCAGCTGGTAGTTTCGAACCGCTGACCTTAAGGTTCGCAGCCCGATTCGTAACCACTACGCTACCAGAGCTCCTTATAGCGGTTACAAATTGGGCTGCTAACCTTAAGATTAGCAGTTTTAAACTACCAGCCGTTCCATAAGAGAAAACTGAGGCTTTCTGCTCCTGTAAAGATTTAGAGTCTCGGAAACCCTGTCTGTATAGGGTCACTATGATTTGGAACGACTCCATGGCAGCACATAAGCACCACAGAGGGTGAAAAACAATGATTGTGCTCAGTTGCTAAGAAAAATCGAAGAAAGACCCAACAATCTACTTTTAAAAAATCAACCACTGAAAACTTTGACACACATGAGGTCACTGTGAGCTGTTGACTTGACAGCAACTTTTTTTTTTTTTTTAACTTAATACAGTTAAAATTCCTAAGAAGAGAAAGATATCAGAGTAAAGGAAATTAATTTCTTTGGAGAAAAATGGATATCCTCCTATTCTGAGTATGATGTTGATGAGGAGGAGAGGGTGAATGGAAGTACTTTGGGTTGCAAATGAAGATAAATTAGTGAGTTGTGAATGCCAACGAGCATTAACTTGAATTCCTTTGTAAAGGATGAAACAAGGTTGTCTAATCAAAGATTTGTTCTGAGATGGGAGGAAATGAATAAGATATTGTGGTGTATCAGAACTTGAGAAATGAGATCCACAACTAACTCATGATGTAAAACTATTTTCAAACAGCATCAAGAAAGCAGTTGAGATAAAATACAGTAAATTCTTAATGGCAACATGAGGCATGATGAAGTGATTGCTTTTGGTCATGCTTGTTAAGTAGTAAATGTAGTATTTGAATTATTAAATAATAAATAAAACAGAAGTTTGGCTGGACAGTCATGTAAATGTATAAACAAGGTTTCACCCCATATACATGCCACCTAGCCATTCTTGCCTTTCTCATCTTTGGGTTTCTTTGGGAGTTTAAATGTTTTCAACTAGTTTTAAATACTTCTAAACCAGTCTTAAGGAGTCCTAGTATGGTTGTTGTTGTTGTTAAGTGCCGTCGAGTCTGCTCCGACCCATAGCGACCCTGTACAGGGTTTCCGAGGGTGTGAATCCTTACGGGAGTAGAAAGCCTCATCTTTCTCCCGCAGAGCGGCTGGTAGTTTCGAACCGCTGACCGTAAGGTTCGCAGCCCGATTCGTAACCACTACGCTACCAGAGCTCCTCTGTGGGTTAATGCGCCGGAATGCAAAGCCATTTGAACTACAAGGTTGGTGGTTCAAGCTCACCAGCTGCTCCTTGGAAACCCCATACAGTGTTGCTGTGGGTCAGAATCGACTTGATGACACTTAACAACAACAAAGCAATCTTAAACTCCTCATTTATGAATAAACTTTAGGTGATTAAAGTAACCAAACATAAACTACCTCAACTTACTTATTTCCCACTCTTTCTTCATAGTTTCACTTTTTTTTCTCCCATGTCTCAGAGACCAAAGTGGTCTTTCTGTATGAGAAACCTAATTTCCCCACCGGTGTGCTTGACGGATCCATTTTAGGTGGGTTTTGCCTAGCTCTGCTGGTAGACCAATGAGTTTTATTAACCATTGTCCATGGAGCAATTTCTCCATCTTCTAAGAGGAAATGAATTTGACACACTGTCCCTAGGGTTCACTAAGCATGGTACTACAAGACTCTGTCCCATCCAACAGACACTTTACACATATTGCAATAAGGGCTGAAAATGGAAGTATGGGAGCTCAACGAGAGCATGGAGAGACTGTAAAATACAAGTAAATGCCCTTGCTTGCTATTTTTTACAGTTTCTATTGTTGTTGTTATGTGCCGTGGAGTCGGTTCTGACCCATAGCGACCCTGTACAGGGTTTCCAAGGCTGTAAATCTTTACGGGAGCAGGAAGCTTCATCTTTCTCCCACAGAACAGCTGGTAGTTTCCAACTGCTGACCTTGCGGTTTGCAGCCCGATTTGTAACCATGACGCTACCAGTTTCTATTAGAAGAGAAAAATCCTCTCAGTGATTCAAATGAGAAATGGAACATTATGATTGGATGCCATCACTGTCTTCACCTATGCAGCCAGGAGGGTTATAGAAGGAGGTCAGTGTATCTTGCCCTTTGTAGGCGGATTCAGGTTTGCAGTCAGGGCTCTTGACAGCGGAAGACAAGACACGGATTGTTTCAACGTTTGTTTGAAACAACAGAAAACAGAAGCTTCCACATTTGAGGACACAGTGTTCTGATTCTCTGTTGTAACCTTAAATATCCCAAAAGTATGGTCTCATAAAGGCACAGTCTCTGTCTCTAATCACTGTCATTTCTAATAAAGGCCAAATATCTTCAAGGTTATAGACAATCTGGTTTCAACCAGCTCTTTAATGTTTCATTACTTACCTACTTGCAGTCAGATTGTTCCATTTACTGCCTGCAGAATATAGCTTTGGTAATACCCTGGAAATTTTCCCTGTATGACACAAACAGTTTCTATTCAACTATTGATCAAAAGGTTGGCGACTGGAATGAATCCAGTGGCACAACAGAGGAAAAGCCTTGGGATCTGCTTGCATAAAAATTACAGCCAAGGAAACACTATGGAAGTCAACTCTACTCAAAGTTGACTCCATGGCAATAGGCTTGGTTTTTTTGTTCAATGTTGTTGTTGAGTGCCGTCGAGTCGGTTCCGACCCATAGCAACCCTGTACAAGGTTTCCAAGGGTGTAAATCTTTATGGGAGTAGAACGCCTCATCTTTCTCCCGCGGAGCGGCTGGTAGTTTCGAACCACTGACCTTAAGGTTCGCAGCCTGATTCGTAACTGGAATTCCTCATGTGGCACTATAGGTTAATGTACTGGACAACAAGGCCTGTTTGAACTGTAAGGTCACCAGCTGCTCTTCAGAAACCCTATACATGGTCACTATTAATTGGAACCGACTTGATGGCACTTAACAACAACAACAAGGAATCCCTGAAAGAGTCTTGGTGTCCAGGTTTAGCATTCAGATGCTAATCAAAGGGTGGATAGAAAACCACATGGTTTGGGTTTGGGTTTGGGTCTTGAGAAGCTGCTGAATGATGCAAAAAGTTAACTTGCTTGAGTATTAACTACAAGGATAGAGAGCTGAGTCTACCCAGAGACACCTTGGAAGAGTGGCTTGGTGATGTGCTTTCAACAAATCAGTCATTGAAACTCCTGTGGAACACAGTTCTATTGTGACATATGTGCTGTTGTCATGAGTCAGAGTCCAGTGGACGGCAATTTGTGAATTACCCTCTAGCCCTAGACTACCTCCCCAGCAACCTTCTCATAGACCTTATCTTTCTGAAGCCCAAATTTCACTCCCTAGTCAAGTCTCCTGGTATGGCATTGTGGGTTAATGCACTGCACTGCAAAGTTGGTTTGAACCACAAGGTTGGCAGTTCAAGCTGATCTGCTGCTCCTTGGAAACCAAGTACAGGGTCACTATGGGTCAGAACTGACTCGATGGCACTTAACAACACAACAACAGTCAAATCTCCTAGGAAGTCCTGGTGTGGCCCTGTGGGTTAAGGCATTGGACTACAAAGTAGGTTTGAATTTCAAGGTTAGTGGTTCAAGCTCACCAGCAGCTCCTCAGAAACCCTATTCTGAGTTGCTATGGGTCAGAACCTACTTGATGGCTCTTAACAACACCACCAACCACAATACAATCTCCAGGAAGGATTCAAGCTGCAGTGCACACCTGCCCCACAGCTGTCTGTGCTTCATCCAGACCTCTCACTCCATTCATTTCTTTAGGCTTATATTATAGATGTGGCAAACTTCATGTCCTCTACTACTTACAGTCGGCTGTGAGCCTCAGGGTCAGTAGTTAGAAATTTCCAGCTGTTCTGAGACATTCTGCTCCCATAAAGATTTATAGTCTCAGAAAGCCCTATGCAGGGTTGCTATGAGTCAGAACCGACTCTACCCCACCACTAAATTGTAATCTTCTTAGGTGAATAAACCATCTTGACTGTCTTTATACCCCATTACACTACATATAAGGAGCTCTGGTAGTATAGTGGTTATGAATCAGACTGTGAACTGCAAGGTCAGCCGTTTGAAACTACCAGATATTCTGCAGGAAAAAGATGAGGCTTTCTGCTTCCGTAAAGATTTACAGCCTCGGAAACCCTGTACAGGGTCGCTATGAGTCGGAACCAACTCCATGGCACATAACAACAACAACAACACTACATATGTGAGGGAACTTCAAAATGTTTGTGGAGAAAATGGAATTGCAAACTAATGGGGTCTTTCCATGAACTCTGTGAAGTCCCTTCATATTATTGTACTTGTTTAGTATGTATTTTCCAAAAATATTTGCATGAAATAAATGAATGAGTTCTGCTACATAGTTATGAAAGAGAGGTGATATAAGAAATGAGCTTAGGAAGCAGAAATTGTACAAAGTGCATTTTATCTTCTCTGCTAATCATGTGAGTCTGAGTTGCGCTGACTAGAGAAGAACCATAAATAAATTGAGTTTCATATTAGTGGAATAAAACATTTATTTTAGAGGCTCAAATCACAACACCAGGACTATTACTTAGCAAATAAATAATATATGATATGTTTTACTAAAAACATCTATTGTGGCTAAAGGGCAAAATTCATTAATTACTGTCCTACAGAAGTTACTGAGAGACAGATTTAATTGCCATTTAGAGAGGAGAATTGAGAGGCTTGGAATTTAGTGCTTGACTAATGTTAAAAAGGTAAAAAATGCGTTTGTATTTTTAAGATTTCTAAAATTCAGTTTCTAAATTGAACATTTCTAATAATAACTGTTCATTTTTGTTGTCATTGCTGAGTGCTGTTGAGTTGGCTCTGACTCATAGGACCCTAGATAGGGTTTCCAAGGAGGGGCTGTTGAGTTTGAATCACCAACTTTATGGTTCAAACCAACTTTGCAGGCTAGTCCTTTATCCCACAGAACCACATCAGGACTCCACCTATTCATACTAATTAAAACAAATAATAAAGTACCATGGTTTAACTATTGTTGTTGTAGTGAAGTGCCATCGAGTCGATTCTGACCCATAGCGACCCTGTATAGGGTTTCCGAAGAGCAGCTGGTAAGCTTGAACTGCCAACCTTGCCATTCAAACAGCTTTGTAGTCTGGCACATTAATCCACAGAGCCACACCAGGTTTAACTATGTTGTTGTTATTGTTGAGTGCTGTTGTTAAGTGTTGTTGTTAAATTGAGTCAGTTCCAACCCGAGGAGTGACTGGTGAGATTGAACCACTGACCTTGCAGTTCAAATGACTTTGCAGCCTGGCGCATTAACCCACAGTGCCACACCAGGACTCCCGGTATAACTATGGTGATTCTCAAATTTAATCAAGTACTGTATAAGGAGCTTTGGTAGCGTAGTGGTTACAAATCACTTTGCTAATCTCAGGGTCAGAGTTTGAAACTACCAGCTATTCTGCAGGAGAAAGATGAGGCTTTCTGCTCCTGTAAAGATTTAAAGCCTCGGAAACCCTGTACAAGGTCACTATGAGTCAGAACCAACTTCACGGCACATAACAACAACAACAACAGTTATCTGAGGAGGAGTACTGGTGTGGTGCTTAAGGATAAGCACTGGACTACAAGGTCATTTTGAAATAAGAGGTCAGTGGTTCAAACCTACTAGCATACCTCAGAAACCCTATTCGTGATTGCTATGGGTAGGAAAGAACACGATAGTGCTAAACAATCTACCAGTACCAAGGAAGGCCTGATAGCATAGTGGATTACTATCTGGGCTGCCAACTGCAAGGGTTGCAGTTGGAATCAGCTAGTTACTACACAGAAGAAAGATGAGGTTTTTCTAGTCCTGTAAAGATTTACATCTTCAGAAACCCTAAAAGGGTGGCTATGAGGTGGAGCTGACTTGCCTGTATAAACCACCACCACCACCACCACCACCATACCAATATCAATACCAAGGACTCCTGGCCAGTCAATGATTCCGTGCTGGGAAACAAACTAAAAGGTACCATCATTTAACTCTCCTAGTAGCTCCACTCACGGCTCAGCTGTCACTGTGTTGTACTGTGGAGAGTTGCATGTTGCTGTAATGCCTGAAGTGATGTCTTGGGTATTTTGAATGCTGGCAAGGTCACCCATGGTGGGCAGGTTTCAACCAAGTTTTCAGACAAAGACTTGGAAGAAGGAGAAGCAGAATACTTTTAAATGTTTAGCTACTGAAAACCTTATGAGTAGCAGTGAAACACTGTCAGATAGCACCAGAATATGGAATATTAAAACCTGATGAATGATATGAAAATACTGTCAGATAAAGTGCCAGGAAATGAGCCCCTCAGATGGGAAGGCACTCAACATACAACTGGAAAAGAGCTGCCTCTTCAAAGTAGTTTACTGTGATGATGCAAATGGAGTAAAGCTTTTGGGACCTTCATTTCCTGATGAGTTACAACTCAAAATGAGGAGCAACAGCTACAAACACCCATTAATAATCAGAACATGGAATGTACGAAGGATGGATCTAGAAAAATTGGAAGTTGTTCAAAAATGAAATGGAACCCATGAAGATGGATATCCTAAGCATTAGTGAGCTGAAATGCACCGGTATTGGCCATTTTGAATCTGACAATCACATGGTTTATTACTCTGGAAATGACAATTGATGAGCAATGGCATCACACTCATCATCAAAAAGAACGTATGAAGAGAACAAACAAGATGGCGGATCGGGTAGAAGTGCATTGAGGAGCTCCGCCAGCAACAACATAGAATACCCGACTAAGCAGGCTCAGGGGATGGTCCCAGAACTCTGAACCACACATAAAGGGATATTTAGATGGTTGGAAGATTTACAGCTGAGGGAGTTTGTGGCAGAAGCAAGAAATCCATTACTTTCTGGTTCAGGAGGCTCAGCTGCTCCAGGAGCCGCCATCTTGGGTGAGACGAAGCCGGGGAAGGATCAGAGCGGACACGGGCGCCTGACAGAGTCACAGAGATAGAGGTGTGGACATTTTTTTTTTTTTTTTTT
>NW_006408547.1:14871440-14872035 GCF_000296735.1 Chrysochloris asiatica | reverse complement strand
AGAAACCATGCAGGCAAGAAGGCAATGGGGAGAGATATATAAAACCCTGAAAGAAAAAAACTGCCACCCAAGAATCCTCTACTAAGCAAAGCTGTCAATCAAATACGATGGTGTAATCAAAACATTCCAGGATAAGCAGAAGCTAAGGGATTTTGTCAAAGTCAACCCTGCTATGAAAATCATCCTAAAGGAAGTTCCGTGGACTGAGAACCAACAAGAACAGACAACAACTACAGAATGACGTATGTGGCATCATCAACCTGAACTTAATCAACGAATGGAAAAGTCAAGAACAGAATAATATTATAAGAACAGAGGATCTGGGAGGTCAGTCTATGATCAAAACAATTACAATTAGAAAGAAGGTAAACACAGAGGAACAGAGATCCAGATGGTGGCAAGGTCAGGTAGATTACTGGATAAAACAGACTATCTTAAATGGAGGCTAGAGCTAATGGAATATAAGGTAACCACAATGGGGTTGGGGTTGGGGGTTTAGTTTGGGTGTTGGGGAGGGCAATACAAGAACAGGGGAGGAGGCAGAAGAACAAGATAGATAGAGGAACACTGAGACAGGTTTGCATGGCCTAGTGGG
>NW_006408547.1:14868158-14870290 GCF_000296735.1 Chrysochloris asiatica | reverse complement strand
TAAAACTGATGATATGCCCTGTAAACTTTCACTCAATCCACAATAAAAACCTTAAAAAACAAACAAACAAACAAAAGAACCTATCAAGATCTATCTTGAAGCACATTGCTATCTATGATAGGATAATATTCATATGCCTATAAGGAAAACTAATTTATACCATTATTTCTAAAATTTAAGCACCAACCACTAAACCCAGTGATGATGAAATTAAAAAAAAAATTCTACCAACTTCTTCAGTCTCAAACATGCAATTGAGATGTATTGATAATTACTGGTGACTGAAATTCAAAGGTTGGACACAAAGAGGAAGAATCAAGCATTGGAAAATATGGCCTTGGTGATAAAAATGATGATAGCGATGGCATGATAGAATTTTGCAAGATGAGCGACTTCTTCACTGCAAATATCTTGCTAAAACAACATAAAAGATGATTATATACATGAACTTCACAAGATGGAATAGTCAGAGATCAAACTGACTACATCTGTGGGAAAAGGCAGTGGAAGAGCTCCATATCATCTGTCAAAACAAGGCCAGGGGCAGACTGTGGAACAGAATTGCTCATAGAAAATTGCAGGTTGAAACTGAAGAAAATTAAAACAAGTGCATGATAGCCAAATTTGACCTTGAACATATACCACCTGAATTTAGAGATCATCTCAAAAGTAGATTTGATGCATTACACACTAATGACCAAAATCCAAAAGAGTTGTGGGATGGCATCTGGAACACCACACAGGAAGAAAGCTAAAGGTCATAAGAAGACAAGAAAAAAGGAAAAGACTAAAATGAATGTCAGAAGAGACTGAATTTTGCTTTCCAGCATAGAGATGCTAAAGCAAATGGAAAAAATGAGGAGATAAAAGAGCTGAGTAGAAAGTATCAAAGGGCAGCTTGAGAAAACAAAGTAGATTATTATAATGAAAGTTAGAAAACCAAAATGGAAGAACATACTCACCATTTCTCAAGCTGAAAGAACTGAGGGAACAAACTTCAAGACTCAACTTGAAATACTGAAGGATTGTATGGGCAAAATATTGAATGATGCAGAAAGCACCAAAAGAAGATGGAAGGAATACCCATAGTCACTGTACCAATAAGAAATGGTCGGTGTTAAACCATTTCAAGAGGTAGCATATAATCAAGAGCCAATGGCACTGAAGGAAAAAGTCCAATGTGCACTAAGGCAAAGAATAGGACTCTAGGAATACAAATTGAAATCTTTCAACAAACAGATGCAGTACTGAAGACACACTCATCTGTGCCTAGGAATTTATAAGATACTTGGCCAACTGATCAGAATAGATTCATATTTGTGCCTATTCCACGGAGAGGTGACACAACGGAATGTGGAAATTATTGGACAATATCATTAATATTATATGCAACTAAAATTTTGCTAAAGATTATTAAAAATTGGCTACAACTTTATATTGACAGGGAACTGCCAGCTGAATTCAGACGAAGACGTGGAATGAATATCATTGTTGACATCAGATGGATCTTGGTGGAATGCAGAAAATACGGAAAGATGTTTGCCTCTACTTTATTGACTATGCAAAGGACTTTGATTGCTTGGATCAGGACATGCTATGGACAACATTGTAGAAAATGAGTATTCTGGAACACTTAATTATGCTCATGAGAAACCTGTATATAGACCAAGAGGCAGTCATGTGAACCTAACAAGGGGACTCTGAATGTTAAATTTAAAATCAGGAAAGGTGTGTACCAGGGTTGTTTTCTGTCACCATAGTTATTCAGTCTTTATGCTGAGCAAGTAATTTGAGCAGCTAGATTATATGAAGAAGAACATGGCAATGGGATTGGTGGAAGTCTCATTAATAACCACCAATGCGCAAATGATATAACTTGCTTGCTGAAAGCAAAGAGGACATAAATACTTTCTGATGAAGATCAAAGACCACATCCTTCGTTATGGGTTGCACCTAAATTTAAAGAAAACAGAATTCTTCACCACTGGAGCAATAAATAACATCATGATCAATGATGAAAAGATTGAAGTTGCCAAATACTTCATTTTGCTTGGGACCACCATTAACAGCCCTGAAAGCAGCAGTCACAAAATCAAACATGTTGTATTAGGCAAATTTGAAGCACAAGACCA
>NW_006408547.1:14859703-14867828 GCF_000296735.1 Chrysochloris asiatica | reverse complement strand
ACCACCAGAAGAACAAACAAATTTGTGTTGGAAGAAGTGTAACCAGAATACTCGTTAGAAGCCAAGATGGTCATACTTAATGTCTTATACTTTGGACATACTATCAGGAGGGACCAGTTCCTGGAAAAAGACATCATGTTTGGTAAAGCGGAGAGTCATGGGAAAAAAAGAGGGAGGACCCCGATGAGATGGATTGGCACAGTTGCAGCAGCAACGGGATCAAGTGTCAGCAATCGTGAGCATGGTGCAGGCCTAGGCGGTGTGTCTTTGTGTTGTATGTAGGATAACTTTAGGTCAGAACCAAGTCGATAGCACCTTACAATAATACAAGTAGCTCCTTGGGCGAAAAGATCTGGAGTAACAAGTAACAAGTAGCTCCTGGGGAGAAAAGATCTGGAGATCTGCTTCATAAAGATTTTAGCATACAGTATCCGATGAGGGAGTTTTACTCTGACCTGTAAAGTCACTGGTGGCCTGATGTGGTGCTGTAGGATAAACACTGGACTGTTAATGGCAAGGTCAGTGGTTCAAACCCAGCAACTGCTCCTCTGAAACCCTACACAGGGTTGCTATGAGTCAGAATCAACTCGGTGGCACTGAACATCAACAACATCAGATCTCTGTGAGTCAGAATCTACTCAAAACCACAAAACAACAGGGGAGTACTACCTCCTCCCCCAAAACTCAGCCCTGAAGGGTGAATGGGGTCTGACTCATAGCAACCCTATAGGATAGGGTATAAGTGCCTAACAGGGTTTCCAAGGCTATCAATCTTTTTGGAAGCTGACTTCCACATATTTCTCCTGGGGAGTAGTTGGTGGGTTTGAAGGACTGACCTTGTGGTTGGCAGCCGAGCACTTAACACTTTGCCACCAGGCTCCTTAGACCTCCTCCACATCTATTAAATTGTTAGTAAGTGCCGTCGAGTCTATTCCAACCCATAGCAATCCTGTACAGTTTTTCCGAGGTGCAGCTGGTGAGCTTGAACTGCCGACCTAGAAGTTCAACTGGCTTTGCAGGCTGGCACATGAACCCACAGCGCCACATAAATTAGAAACACTGAAAAAGCCAGAATTTGTCTGTTTAAATGCTGTGTAGGTGATTTAATAAAGAGCCTAGTGACCCACAGATTAAGAGTTTAGCTACTAAGTGCTCTGGTAGCGTAGTGGTTACGAATTGGGCTGTGAACCTTAAGGTCAGCGGTTCGAAACTACCAGCTGCTCCGTGGGAGAAAGATGAGGCTTTCTACTCCCGTAAAGATTTACACCCTCGGAAACCCTGTACAGGGTCGCTATGGGTCGGAACCGACTCAACGGCACTTAACAACAACAACAACAACTAAGTGAAAGGTTTGTGGTTTGAACTTGGAAAGCAAGATGCTGCACTCTTCTTCCTCTGGGAAACCTTCCTCTGGCTGTTCTACTCGACCCTAGATAGTTGCTGGGCTGAAACTGAATTGATAGCAACAGATATGTGGAGTTTTTTAGGTGATTTAATATGAGGACAGGGTAAGAAGTGCTAAATTACAGTATTGTTTCTAACCCAGAGTTTCACAAACTTTTATATATGTAGGAATCACTCAAGGGTCTTGTTAAAATGCAGATCTGGTTCAGTTGAACCAGGGAGGACCTGAGATTCTGCATTTCCTACAAGCTTCCAAGTGGTAGCTGCAACTACGATCACATTTTGAGCAGCAAGAATCGAAACTCTTAAGTGATTTTCAGCCTGGCAGCTCATCGGATAGACTTGGAGAAGTTAAAATAATCCCTATTGTCCTTGGTAATCCCCAGAGATTCTGGTATTAATTTATCTGGTGTCCCATTCCAATGCACTGTTTATAAGTCAGGATTCCCTCTCTTTTCATGATGATGCAGAACTAGAACAGCCCCAGGTCTTTCAGACAAGTGCAACATTAAGGACTTTTCCTAGATGCCAGACATTATTTCAACATTGCTGTGTCTTCCCTAATAAACTGGAACACAGTGGTTCTGTTGGATAAAGTCTCTGGTCCTATTGTGTAAAAATAGGATCGATGCAGAGCTCTTAATTGGTGGGGGAAGAAGAGGAGGCCTCACCTGAGAGACCACAGCGTTAGGAAGAGGGTATCTCTTGGATTCCTCCTCATTAGCTCTAGGATAGCTGTTGGAACTGAGAACTTAAACACCAAAAGGGAAATAGACAATCAGTGGTCTTAATCATCACTAATCTACTGAGGGATGTCAGAGTCTCCTCTAACGTAGCCTTCCAGACTGTTTCTGTGGTAGCTGTTGATCAAATAGCTTATGGCATCACAACATCCTATAGATAGAAACTCTGGTCCCTGGGGTTTCTTCATGGTTTCACATCCACAGGTGCACATCTAAGTACACTAAGTAGATGCCCAAAGGTAAGAAGAGGCCTTAGAGAAAGCAAACTGTAAGACTTTACACCTATCTGTGGCTCTGGGTGAAAAATTCTTAGTCCCATACAGGGGACAGTTTACAACCTGAAACATTTTTCTTTGATTATCAATGTTGTTAAGTGCTATCAAGTCGGTTTCAACCCTAGCGACCCTGTACAGAGTTTCTTAGGAATAGCTAGTGAGCTTGAACTGCCGACCTTGCGGTTCAAACCGACTACATCAGGACTCCTTGTTAATAAATAATGAGCATTTATTAGACTAGTTGCTAGGGTTCTAAGCATTGTACATACATTATTCAGGTTAAGTATACAAGGACCATAAGGGATAGATGCTGTTATCCCTATTTCATATTGTGGAAACCAAGGCACAAATGTGTTTCCTAACTTGTCCAAGGTCACACAAACCAGTGTACCAATGGAGTCTGACTTCAGGGGTGTATTCTCACCACCATGCCATCATACCTCATAACTCCAGTTTTGCCCATCTCTGTAAAAGTCTAGCAAGGTCTAAGAAGAGTAGTGATCAAGTAATTAACTTGCTAGCAATGGTAGGGTTTTTTGTTTATTATTGTGTGTTTTTTTTAATCACATAAAGGATGCCAATTGCATCCTTTAATTTGGTGTTTTCATTCTATACCTGAGATTTTTGGGGCAATAGCGAAGCTTTTACTTGGTTATTTTTTATGCAACAGCTGCAGCTCCATATGCTAAGTAAATTTGGGTAGGATTGCTCTCATGTGAACACCAATTGCTAAGAACAGTGTAATTGGATCCTCGAGTTAATTACTAAGACTTGAAAATTTGTAGAAGGAATGCTGGGGCAATGTTGTGTTCTTAAAAACAGACCCTGTGTTTATTGTTAGTTGGTTTTAACATACAGAATTCCTAATCAGCTGCAAGAATAATTTTTGTGTAATTATCTAAGCTGGCTTTATAAATAGAATTGTTATAAATCCTTTTCAAGAGCTACAGTACCCTGTATTAATGTAATCTGCTCACCTATAAGTCATAATAAGCCAATGATACATTCATATTCAAATAGACAATCGTATATAACATTTGTCCATGATAAAATTATTAACTGAATAAAAGAACTCTCAGATTTCATACATTCTACCTTTCTTCTTCCAGTCAGTGTAATGATGGTAGAATTGAAAACTGAGCTCCTTTTAATTTAATATATGAAGAAGTCAAGACTGAAAGATACAGTTGGCTCGAGATCACACAACGTGGCAGCAGCAGAGAGAGAATTAGAATAAGGAGATAGAGGTTTCACTCTACTATCCTCTTAATAAATTAGCAATGGCTGTGTGAGGGGCTATTTCATTAAGGACCCTGAGCCTGAGTACTCACTGGAAACCCATGGTGTGATTGGTCAGTCGTGTCTGTCACATGTTAGGGAGGGAGCAGTAATGGGCGCGATGCATGTTCAGTAGCTAAAATAACCCTGTGGGAGCCATGTCTGACTTCCCCTGGATTCACAAGGGGCAAAGAGAATCAAACTCAAAATCAGCCCAAGGCTGATTCCTATGAAGCAGAGATCACACATGCTTCCACCCTACAAATGTGTCTTTACCTTATTCTGACACAAATGATTCCTCCCACAGCACTCTCTGCTTCCCATATGGGTTCAGTAATCCACTGCAATGGCCACACAGAACTCAGCAATACTCATGACTATGGGGTTTATTAGGGAAGTGAACAGGGTACAATTCAGGCTCAAAACCAACTCAGGACGCAGCCATTCTTCATTCAGGAATGCCTCCTGTATGCTGTACTGCAGGCTCACCTCACTCTTGTCTTCAGCCTCTCAGCCATGTAGTCCCTTATTCTCTGCCCTGCTCAAGCACCTGTTACAAAGTTCTTTTAGCCCATCAGTGAATGCCCAAAGGGCACAGTCTGCAAGTCAGTCTCCTGCCAGTAGGTACTCAGTCTTTCTCAGTCCACAGGTCTAGAGCCTGAAGCTGCTCTGTCTCTCCATGCCACCACCTCTGCTGTCACCTCTTGCCATCGCCTCTGCCATCACCTCTGCTGTTGCTGTTTTAGGAATCTCACATGTGACTCATGCTCTTCCCTTTTGATGGTCCTGGAATCATCTCTCTCTGCTTCTGAGATAGCTCCTTTTAAACCTAGCCGGACGGAAAACTAACCAATCCCAGCCTTAGAGTCCTGTTACCTTATTTGCATGGTCCCACCCAATCACTTGGTAGGAATTATAAAGACTTTGTATAGAAAAAACACATCAAATAAATTCAAGACACCACAGTCACCCTTGATAAAATGAGGCGATTATTCTCCTTTTACAGGGTCCAATGGTATTCCATAACTCCTTGAGAGGTATGCTGATTAATACAATAAAAATATACATCTCATTAGTTATGCCAACTACTGAAACATGTCAAACGGTTTCACAGATTAAATAACACACACAGTGTAGAGGTGCATACAACTGACATGCTCTATGGAGCAGGAAGCTTTGTACAGGGCCAAGATAATGGCAAAGAAAGATCACCTGTTTTCTGGAATGTTCTGAATTTTTCCTTGGGCATATGTGAGAGAGGATTGTGGAGGAAATTAACAGTTCTATCTAAACAGGCAATAAGTGCTAGAAGCCAAGACCTAGAATGGTCTATTAGCATTGCCATTGAGTATGTTGTCATCCCTTGGACTGGTTAGTTTAGTTCAAATCTGCTAATCCCTTCAGACTTCTTGTTAGGTGCTGTCCTATCAGTTCCAACTCATACCAAGCCTAAGAACAAGGGAACTAAACATTGCCCAGTCCTCAGGCATCCTCATTATTTGCTGTTACAGTTGAGCCCATTCCTGTTGCCACGCTGTTGATCAGGCTAGTTGGGGTCTTCCTCTTTTTTGCTGCTTCTCACTTTACAAAGCATGATGTCCTTCTCCAGGGACTGGTCCCTACTGATCACATGTTCGGGCTGTAGTTCTTCAAACACTTCTTCCTGTTTGTCCTTCTTCTACTCCATGGCACTTTCAGTACTCTTTTACAACACCGTAAGTCAAATGAATAATTTTTCTACAGTCTTCCTTATTCACCATCCAACTTTCACATGTCCAACCATGGTTTGGGTCAGCTGCACCTTAGTCCTCAAATCTTTGCTTTTGAACACTTTAAAGATGTCTTGTGAAGTAGATTTGTCTACTGTAATACATCATTTCACCCTAGAATTGTGGTAGTAGTTGTTACATGCTGTGGAGTAGGTTCCGACTCATTGCGACCCAGTATTGGGTTTCTGAGACTGTAAATCTTTACAGGAGCAGAAAGCCTCATCTTTCTCCCATGAAACAACTGGTAGTTTCAAACTGCTTACCTGGAGGTTAGCCGCCCAACTTGTAACCACAACACCATCAGAGGTCGTAGACTACCAACAAATGTAGATTTTGGATGCTCAGATGTACTGAGACATTGGAGCAGGCATAGTGGCTTCCCACTGCAGGTCAGTGCTTGCAAAAACAATTTTATTCATAATCACCATGTGATTTTTTCCCTCCCTAGACCACAATGTTCAAAGTTTAGCCGTCTGACCATAATATAACATCATGCTTGGGACTTCTCACAAGCTCCTTTGGTGAGTGTTCTACCCATAAAGAAATAATAAAATTGGTTTTTATGCTAGGATTGGAGTTCAGGGATGGTGTAAATGGTATACAAGGCTATGTTGGTGGTTCAAACCCACTCAGAGGCACCTTGGGAGAAAGGGCTGGTGAAGTACTTCTGGAAATTCAGTCATTGAACACTCTATGAAACGCAGTTCTACTCAGACACACATGAGGTTGCCATGGTTGGAATAGTTTCAGTGATTATTTCTTGGGTTTCCTGGAGGGTTTTAAGCTAAAGGAGAGTTAATAATTATATTCTTCTCTTGGGTACTTGTTCTGAAAGTCTGGGAACTGTTAAATACAAATAACTTGCTGTCACTGGCAAGTGAGTGTGTCTAAATACTGTGCAGAAAGTCACCTTCACAAAGACTTTGGAAAAAATGAATTATTTTTACAGTGACAAAGGCTATTTTAGGATGTCAGCATATTATTTACAATTATGTTAACAACGATTTTGAGCTGGAAACTCAGTTTATAAAATGTTTTATTTTAAGACCACATCTCCCATGTTACTTTAATTACCCATTTCTTTAAAAACGCAGATTAAATTTTGTATTTTCCAGTACATTAAGTTGTATGACAATGGCGAAGACTTTATGAAATTATAAAAGCGTTCTTTATTAGGGGGTATAATTTTAAAAATATGCAGTTTAAATGAAATTGTGTAAAATATGTTTTATATTGCAATAAAGTTATTATTAAATGAGTCACTCTACTGCATATTACAAAAGTATACCCGGAATCTTACATAGCCCCAATATGAACAAAAGACTGTCTGAGCTAATATCTCAAACAAATAATTCTGTTCTCCATTTCAAAGTTTAATAAAATTCTAATTTGTCATAATGCACAACAGAGAGAGGAGAATGTAGAATTAAATTGTGGCATTGTAGGATCAGCACTGGACTGCGAAATAAAAGGTCAGCAGTTCAAGTCTACCAGCTGCTCCTCAGAAACCTAAGACAATGTGTCCAGTAGCCTTGGTGGTACAGTGGATATGTACACAATTAATCACCAAAAGAGCAGCAGTTTGAACTCACCAGCCTTAGAAACCCTATGGGAGAGTTCGGCTCTGTTAGGGTTGCTATGAGTTTTAATCAAGTCCATGGCAAAGGGTTTGACTTTTGAGTTTCGGTTTCTGGTAGAAAAATAGACAAAGTAAAACAAATGAACAGAACACTAGAGTTCCTAAAGATCTCCTGCTGAAGTATCTGGTGGTGGTGGTGGTGGTTATGTGTCATGGAGTTGGTTCTGCCTCATAGTCAGAGAGCAGAAAGCCTCATCTTTCTCCCACGGAACAGCTGGTAGTTTCAAACTGCTGATCTTGCGGTTCGCAGCCCGATTTGTAACTGCTATGCTACCAGAGCTCCTTGTTGAAGTATTTAGAAGGATATAAATGAGTTTAAAATAACTAGAAGAATGGATTCATTGAATAAAGGAATTGTATAAAATTACAGCATCAGCTATGAAGATGTGGGATTCTAAAATAAAGTTACTAAAATGTTTTCATCAAATTCCACAAATAGTTCCTAAAATAACTTACTGAGTTCAGCATACAATAAAAATAACCTAACAGCCAGAAGAATAAACTTGTTTATGAAGGAAAAGTAAATATTTTATGACAAAAATAAAATCACAGAAATCCAATACAAGTGAAATTTACTGATGTAACTAACATGAGATACATGTAATCTAAGCTTATAAAAAAATGTAAGATCCAGTATATTATTATAGGAGTCTGCCATTGGGATATTTCAAGGCATCATTTCATATAAATGTTAATGAATTTTAACTAATATTCATTGACAAAAAAAAAAAACCTTGATTTTTATTCTAGTTCAATCAATTTGTCTCAAAATCAAAATAATTAACAGTGTACCAATACCAAAGGTAATTACATAGTTTTGTCTTTTTCCACAGTGGGGGTTATGCTGACCTTCACCCCCAGAACACATTCATCAATGTTTAATGGCATTTTCTATTGTCATGATTTGGTAGTGGGTGATGGTAGTGGTACCTAGTGGTAGAGATCAAGAATATTGGTGAAGCACCTCATATGCAGAATCAGCAGTTAAGAGATCAAACAACGTATTGCATTAGGCAA
>NW_006408547.1:14854853-14859208 GCF_000296735.1 Chrysochloris asiatica | reverse complement strand
ATGGCACCTAACAACAACAACAGCCCTATAGTTCACTGGACAATCTCCACAACTATGAATTATCCAGTCCAAAATGTTAATAACTAAGAAATACTGTTCTAACTGGATTATAGTACTAAATCCTTAGTATAAAAACTAGCTCTCTAAATAGTTAATAGTCTTATACTTACTTACAATATAAATTCACTTAGAAGTTAGACTGCAAAGGTTTCCAGGGAAAACATTTAGAGGAGGCTGTCATCATTGGAAAGAGAGCTGGCGGTGCAATAGTTAAACTGCTCTCCTGTTAACCAGAAGGTTAGTGTTTTCACCCCGCCAGTTGCTCCACTGGGGAAAGATGGGGCAGCTGGCTCGAGTCAAGATGTACAGACTTCAGAAATGCACCATTCCATTGAGTCTGGTAGATTTTCTATTAGTCAGAATCCACTTGAAGGCAGTGGGCTTGGTCTCAGTTTGGGTGACAGGAGGGAAACAAATTGGATGCATTTTACATCCAATTCTCTGACTCAAATTATCCAGTCACCGTAGTTCACAAAAAGTGAAAGTGTTCTTCCATTAACACAGTTACTGTAGAAACAATTCCACTGAATGATATAAAAGGACTCTTTGTTTTTAATCTAAGCAACTCCTGCAAGAAGCATCAGGTTCCAGAGCCCTGAAAAGCTTAGTATAGATACGTGATGCCTCTATTATTTATTTATTTATTTATTCTGAGCAAATTTGGCTGTGTCGTGTGGGTCATCAGTCGCTTCTTGGAAAATCCTATACAGGGTCGCTATTTGTCAGAAGTGACTCCATGGCACTTAACAACAACAACATTCACCCTTGAAGAATAGAATAACTGTATTATGCCTGTGGGTTTACCAAACTGTGGAGGAAATATGACATATTTATGAATTTTTGTTACCATGTTGTGGTTTACAACACATGTGTTGTAGATGGGTAGCATCTGTATTAAAGTTAAAACATAGCAGTACTTATTAACAACTAATCAAATATAACCAATGCACAAAGAAACCTAAATGAACAAACAAATGAAAAAACCAAGGAACTATCATTGGAATACTGGTGTGGTGCGGTAGGATAAACATTGGCTTGAAAGGTTGGTTTGAACCTCAAGGCCGACAGTTCAAACTCACCAGCCATTCCTCGGAAACGCTACACAGGGTCACTATGAGTCAGAATTGACTTGACAGTACTTAACAACAAACAACAACACTTGAAAAACATATACATAATAATTTAATTCTTTATAAAAGGTTATATGGCTTGTTGAAGTTCTATCTCCCACACCCCAAAATACCTTTTTTGTCATCTTCAGTATGTATCAACAACAGCTATTTAAAGCTTCTCCTTTCCAAGAAAAAAAAAATGAAAACACACAGGAAGGAAACAACTCCACATGGCACCTGACAACAACAACAACAACATATTTAGTCAAACATTTAATTAACCCACCTCTAATGTGATGGCTAGAACTGTGGTTGCTGTGGCAGGGACAGACCAAATGGTTTTTCAGGACTTACACGATCTGTGGGTCAGACGTTCTATACCAAGACTTTTGAAAGATAACTATCTGGCCATCCAATTGGAAGAAATTCGTATTTGTGCCCATTTGAAAGAGAGGTGACCCAATGGAATGTAGAACTCATTGAACAATATCATTAATATCACATGCAAGTAAAATTTTGCAGAAGATCATTAAAAAATGGCTACAACATTACATCACCGAGGCACTGTCAGAAACTCAAGTTGGATTCAGAAGAGGATGCTGAAATCAGAAGAATCTTGGTTGAAAGAAGAGAATACCAGAATGATGTGCTTTATTGACTATGCAAATGCTTTCAACTTTGTGGATCATGACACACTTTGGGTTGTATTGTGAAGAGTGAGTATTTCAGAACACTTGAACATGCGTTTGAGGAATCTGTATATAGACCAAGAAGCAGTTGTTTGAACACAACAAGGGGATACTGAATGATTAAAATCAGTCAAGGCATGTGTCCTGACTATTCTTTCACCAAACTTATTCAATTTGTATATTGAATAGATAATCAGAGAAGTTGGATTATATGGAAAATGGTGTAGCAGCTGAATTGGAAGAAGACTCATTAATAACCTGTGATATGCAGATGATACAAATGTGCTTTCATCAAGGGAAGAGAACTTAAAATATTCACTAATGAAGATCAAAGACCACAACCTTTGGTATGGATTGCACCTCAATGCAGAGAAAAATCCTCACAAATGGACCAACAGATAGCATCGTGATAATTGAAGAAAAGATTGAAGTTATCAAAGACTTCATTTTTTGGGGGTTCACAACCAACACTCATGATAGCAGCAGTCAAGAAGTCAAACAATGTATTACACTAGGCAAATCTGCTGCACAAGAGCTTGTTAAAGTATTTGAGAGCAAAGTTATCATTTTGAGGATTAAGGTACATCTGA
Organism: Chrysochloris asiatica; assembly: GCF_000296735.1. Classification (NCBI taxonomy): domain Eukaryota; kingdom Metazoa; phylum Chordata; class Mammalia; order Afrosoricida; family Chrysochloridae; genus Chrysochloris; species Chrysochloris asiatica. Next base: position 14,856,757 of record NW_006408547.1, on the reverse strand, counting down.
TCCAAGTCAGGATATTTTTCCTTGCCTCATATGCATGTGAAAATTAGACAGTAAAGAAGAAAGACCACAGAAGAATTGATGCATTTGAATTATGGTGCTGGAGAAGAATATTGAAAGCATCATGGACTTCGAGAAGGATAGACAAATTTGTGTTGGAAGAAGAATAGCCAAAATGCTACTTATAAGTAAGAATGACAAAACTTTGTCTCTCACTCTTTGGACATAATACCAGAAGGGACTAGTCCCTGGAGAAGGACATTATGCATGATGAAGTGGTGGGTCAGTGATAAAGGGGAAGTCCCCAAATGAGATGGATTGGTACAGCATCAGCAGTGATGGTCACAAATGTAACAAGCAGGACTTGGCAGTGTTTTGTTATGTTGCGTGTACAGTCATTATGAGGTGGAATCAACTTAACAGCACCTAACAACAAACCAGATATGATACTGTGGATAACAGTAGTTAATCATAAGACTTGATTTATAGTAATAATTTCAATTTGTTCCCTCTAAATACTTTAGAAAACAAACAGACCTAAAGTTAAAGAATGATGCTCAGATACTTTGGTGAATATCTCCCTTAGACCAAACAAAACCAAACCAAGCCCATTGCTACTGAGAAAATCCCTACTCTTAGTGATTCTGTAAGACAAAGTAGAATTACTTTGTATGGTTTCTGAGACTGTAAATATTTATAGGAGAAGAGTGCTTCACCTTTGTTCTGCAAAATGGCTAGTGGTTTGAACCACTGACATTAAACTTACAGCCTAATGCCTAACACACAGCGCTACCAAGGCTCATTCCCTTCTCAGGCAGAAATCGCTAAATGATAGCCATTAACATAATTATTCTAGGGGGGAAAAACAGATATTTTAGTGTAAGATATAGCAAAAACAAAGCAGGATAGTAATTTCAACTGTGCTCTCCATTTGGAAACTCAGAATAATTGAATGTTGTATGTTTCAAAAGGGAACCCATTGGCTCAGTAGGATATGCTGGACTTTGAACCACAAATTGGGTGCTTTGAGTCCTGAAGCTACTCTGGGAGAAAGATGAGGCTTTTGGCTCCCACAAAGATTGACCACCTCAGAAATCCTATACAGGTTCACTATGAGTGCAAGCCAACTCAAAGTCATTTTACAACAACGATGTTCAGAAAGATTCACTGAAGGTCAAGAAAGAAGAAAGATTTGTATTCTTAAGTCAAGTTTGTAGATACAAGCAAGGTGATTCTAAAATTTATACAAAAAATACAAAGGAACCAAAATGGTTGCTATGAATTGAATTATGTCTCCCCTAAATTTATATTGAAGTGCTCACTCCTGGTATATGTGAATGTGGCCTGCTGGAAATAGGATTATTGAAGATATCATGAGTTAGGGTCATAGTTGGGTAGGTCCTGATACAGTCTGAATGGTGTCCTACAAAAGGGGGGGAAGTAGAGTGACAGATAAAGAGAAAAAAATGGCCGTGCCAAGTTTCATCTACAACGTAAGAAATGCTTGGGGCTACAATTATTGTTGTTAATTACTTTGAGTTGGTTCTGACTCATCAGGATCATATATATAATAGAACAAACCCCTGCTGAGACCTGCACCATCCTCACAATGGTTATATTTGAGCTTATTGTTATTACCACTGTCAGTTCAGCTCACTGGAGGTCTTCTTCTTGTTTTGATGATCCACAACTTTACCAAGCACCATATCCTTTTCCACAGACTGATTCAGTCTCACCATGATTGTTTCCAAGGAGCAATCCTGCCAAACTTCTTCAAAGACAGATTTGTTGGTTCTTCTGGCAGTCCTTGGAAATTTCACTGTTCTTCACCAACACCGTAATTCAAATGCACCAATTCTTCATTGTCCAACTTTCACATGCATATGAGGCAATTGAAAATCCCATGG
>NW_006408547.1:14852264-14853827 GCF_000296735.1 Chrysochloris asiatica | reverse complement strand
TAGTGAATAATTGTTATCAGGACTGATTATGAGGGTTGGAAATGCAAAGGTAGACATTTTGTCCCAAGGAAGGGAGTGATTAATTCTCCAATCTAGGAGCAGAAGTCTCTAGGATCATCATTGGAGAGGAGCCGAGAGCAGGACCCTACCCAGAGAAACAGAGATGCCTGAGATAGAGCCAGAGACAATGACATGCCTGGAGTGATGAAGCAGCTGGGGACTTTGGATCCAGAAAGGGAGAGGGACTGAGGGCTGAAGACTTGGGGGGGGAGGGGGAAGTGTAGGGGATGGGTTTGTAGGGTATACCCTTTGGTCAGTTGATGATGCATGGAGGGGATTGGAACCATGGCAATGAAATGATATACGATGCAATGAATATAAAAGTAAAGTTCTCTCATGTAAACTACCATATAATTCACAATAAAACATTTTAAAAAAGAGGTCTTTTGCAGCAGATTTGCCTAATGCAATGTCTTTTGATTTCTTGACTGAGGCTTCCATGATACAGCCTTGCTTGCTGAAATGGAAGACAACTTAAAATACTTGCTGATGAAGATCAAAGATAACAGCCTTTCATATGGATTGCACCTCAAATTGCACCCTCTGTGTGGGTTACAACTAAAAACAAAAGGAAATCTATAATTTCAATCTTTTCTGTATTTATCATGATATTGCTTAATGGTTCAGTAATGATGATTTTTGTTTTCTTTATATTGAGATGCAATCCATACTGAAGGCTGTGCTCTTTGATCTCCATTGGTAAGTATTTTAAGTGCTGTTCACTTCCAACAAGCAACATGTGTTGGTTGTTGGATGCATCTTTCTCCAATCCCGATGTCACATTCTTCTTCAAATAATTCACATTCATGGATTATTTGCTCAGAATACAGACTGAATAAATGTGGTGAAAGAATGCAGCCCTTGAGCACACCTTTCTTGTATTTAAACCATTCAATGTCCATTTATTCTGTTCTATTGACTGCCTCTAGGGACACATTTGTTATGAGCACAATTATGTGTTGTTCTGCAATAAACCTGCTCTTTGCAATGTTATCCATAGTTTGCTACGATCCACATAGTCATATGCCTTTCCATAGTCAAGAGAGCACAAGTAAGCATTTTTCTGTTATCTCTGCTATCAGCCAAGATTCACTTGATATCAGCAACACTTATCTCTTTCCATGTTCTCTTCTGAATCTGGTTTGAATTTATGGCTGTTCTTTGTCAATGTACTACTGCAAACATTAGTGATATTCTTAAGCAAAATTTTATTGTATGTGATATTAATTAAATGTTCATTGAGCTCCACACTCCTTTGGGTTACTTGTATTTGGCTTGGGTACAAATATGAATCTCTTCCAACCAGTTGGTCAGGTAGCTCTCTTCCAATTTTCTTGGCATAGATGAGTGAGGATCTCTAGCACTAGTTTGCTGAAGCATTTCTGTTTGTATTCCATCAATTCCTGGAGTCTTATTTTTCATCAATGCCTTCAGTGCAGGTTGGACATCTTCATTCAGCACCATTGGTTCTTGATCATAGGCTACCTCCTGAAATGGTTGAAG
>NW_006408547.1:14837254-14847399 GCF_000296735.1 Chrysochloris asiatica | reverse complement strand
AGCTGAACAGAAAATTTCAAAGATCAGCTCGAGAAGATAAAGCCAAATACTATAATAAAATATGCAAAGATTTAGAGTTAGAAAACCAAAAGGACTGTCTGATAGAAATGTTCATTTCAGCTCTCAAATGCCTAGGTTATTGATATTTATGCATCCTACTTCACGTTTTACAATTTCCATTTTCCTAGTTTCATGTTAGTACATACTACAATTATCAATGGGTGTTTACAGCTGTTTATTCAGTTGGAGCTCTCTTCCAGCAGCAAATGAAGGTTCTGACAGCCTTACTCCATTTATGTCTTTAAAGTCAACTTCAACTCTACTTTGAGGAGACAACTGTTTCCCAGTCTTATTTTTAAGTTCCTTCCAACCTGTGGGCTCAACTTCTGACACTGTAGCTGACAAAGTATCACAGCTTTTCATAAGGTTTTCAGCGGCTAATCCTAAATGGGTAGTAGGGAGTCTACCCTTCCTTCCTAGTCTGCCTAAATCTGGAAGTTTCACTGGAAGCTGTTTACCATGGGTGACTCTGCTGGTATTTAAAATACCAGTGGCCTAGCTTCCAGCATCACAGCAAAATGTAAGTCACCACTCTAAGACAAACTGACACATCAGTACAGGTACCATGCATTGTTTTTGTTGTTATTAAGCACTGTCATGTCAGTTCCAACGCACAGTGACCCAGTATAGGATTGCCTAGGGATGGCTGGTGAGCTTGAACTTCCAACCTTGGGGTTCAAACTGACCTGATAATGTAGTGCTATATTCCACAGCACCACACCAGGCCTCATTAGTAGAGGGGAAAGAATTTGTCTCCAAAGGAATTTGTTGTATATCCTGTTTGTGATGGTGGCTACACAAATCTACATTTGAGTTAAAACTCAGATTTGTACATGCCAAATAAATCAGTCATACTTTATGTAAATGATTTAAAAAGAAACATTTGATGAATAAACGAGACTGTTTATTCTGGATGGGCCAATAGCTTAAGTGATTGAAGGTCGGGTAGTGGGGTATGATATATGTATGGAGTTTCTTATATAAAAGATTTGAAATATACACTGGAGTCTGGCTGATTTTAAGTGGTATCCAAAAAAGATTGTCAATTGCTTTGAATTACATAGCGAACAGAGGTTTCGCTTTTTGTGCCTTCCACAACTCGCAACACAGACATCTTAGCTCTCTTTTAAAATAATGGAATATTGTCTAGTAACACATCTAGATCAGATATTGGAATTCGTTAGAATTGTAATCTCCTTTTCTATAAAACAGAGAGAGCGCAGGATGCTTAGTGACAATACCCAGTCACCACTGAGTAACTGAGTAAATGTTTTATTGCCTTTGGTGCCTTCAGTTTAACCCATGTACTATAATGGATTGATTTTACATGATATACAAATAAGGTAGTCAATTGCACTGAATTACATAGGGACTAAAGGTTTTGCTTTTTTGTGTATGTGTTTATTCCCTGGGATTTCAGCTCTCTTTAAAATCATGAAATATTGTCAAGGAACACGTCTAAAATTTGGCTTGTCAATGGATGATCCTGAATTCACCATTTCTAAGAGTAAGCACCTGGGAATGCACTAGGGTTTCCATGAACAAATTGTTTGTAGCTGATTCTGGGAGGTATATAATTATGGTCTCCAGAACAGTTAAGTTGAACTAACCATGATGGTTTTTGGGAAAAAAGAAATCCTTCAGAATGGAGAATCGGCACTTCTTAACACCGACAGAATTGTCATAAGCAGCTGAGTGCCCATGGAATATTTGGTGAGACTTGGTAAGCCCATATACCTCTATTTGTGAATATGTTGTGTTTTGTTTCGAAGAATAATCTGCATTCCTTTCCAAATCCTTGGCCAGTAAACAAAATTTTAGTCCCTTAAATGTATCTGTCAGTGTCTGTCCATCAATCATACCAACCATCACTCCAGTAACATTATAGCAAACAATGATGATTTTCCTTTAGAGGTTTACTGTCAAAATGAATGCGTTTAAGTAAAATAGAAAATTAAGTCCATTAGAAGACAAATGCTATGTAAGCAATGGTTGTGACAATGGTGCCGGACTAGGCAGGCCTTTGTTGTGTTGTACTTAGGGTCTCTATGAGTCAGACTGACTCAATGGCATCCAACAACAACAAATAAGCAATAGGACTGCTATGCATGCATATAACAGAGGCTATGCCATCAACGGGCTCAAGCGTGGCAACTGTAGTGAGGTTGGCCCAGGATCGGGCAGTGTTTTGTTCTGCTGTGCATAAGGTCGCTATGAGTCAGCACTGACTTGATGGCACCTAACAACAACATGAAGGTAGTATATATATGGTAGAATCAGAATGATGGCATGGAATGACTGAAGTTGAAGAAACCCCAAAGAATAGTTGAGTATGTGGACTTTGTGAATAATTCCTGTTTTTAGATCCTGTCTTTAATACTTATTAACCATAGAATATTAGGAAAATTACTTAAACTCTGTAATAATCAAGTTTATTATCTGTAAGTGGGAGTTAATACTTTCTATTTTAGAGGACTATTGAAAGGATTTAATAAAAGAATACATATAAAGTCTTCACTCAAGTATCTGAGATCTAATTAATGATTTTGTTGTTGTTAAGTGCCATCGAGTTGGGTCCGACCCATAGTGACCCTGTACAGGGTTTCCGAGGGTGTAAATCTTTACGGGAGTAGAAAGCCTCATTTTTCTCCCGCGGAGCGGCTGGTAGTTTCGAACCGCTGACCTTAAGGTTCGCAGCCCCATTCGTAACCACTACGCTACCAGAGCTCCTAGAAGAAATAACCTCAAAACTTTGCATCCAATGTAGATTGGACAAAACAGATTTACTCTCTGGTTTAGTAAATACCCTGCATCTATGAAACATTTGGTAGTTGTAAGGCATTGGGCGGTTCAATGGGAGAATTCTCGCCTGCTTTGGGGAGTTCCATGATTGATTCTCAGGCAATATCTCATGTGCAGTTACCACCTCTGTCAGTTGGTGAAGGTTTGTGTGTGGCTGCAATGCTAAACAAGTTTCAGCTGAACTTCCAGAATAAGAAAGACTAGGGGAAAAGTTATGATGAGCTTGTGAAAATCATACAATGAAAATCATCCAATGAAAATCAACCAATGAAAATCATCCAGTGAAAACCGTTCAGAACACAATGGTACAGTCAGCTGTGAATCACATGGATGGAGGTAGATGGGACAGTAACTTCATTTTATCATATCTGGGAATCCCATGATTCAGAAGCCAACTTGACCACAGTTAACATTTGTTTGGAATACAGCCAAAATGTCCATCAACTGAAACTGTGAATCTTATTTTCATTGTTGATTTTTAAGTATTTCTGCCATATAATCAATATACCAAAAAGAAATGGCCCATAATAACTTTCAATTTTGAAGAGGGAGAATGAAGTGGGGGAAGGAGGGAGAAGAGAGAAACAAACACTTTCAATCAATTTCCAGATGGAAATGAAGTATAAAATACAAATCTGAGAAGGTATTGATCCATGATCTCCATCACAGAAAAACAAGTACATCCTAGACACTTAGACCAATTAGACCATGGAATGATCCTGAAAATCACCAGACCAAATAGGGATCTATTGGCACACCACAATTCCCTTGGACAACACAGTGGGATCAATATTCTGCCTAATTCACTACAATGTTCTGATTCTACTCAATTTCACCACTCAAAAGGCCTCATGAAAAAGAACTGAATCAATTTAAATGTAACAACCTTGAACTTCTGTTCAATTGATAGATTATGAATATTTTCTTCTTTCTAAAATTTGATGTAAGTAATAGTAAAGGAAAATTCCACAAGCATGTGAAAGAGAAGATATATGGGGATGGGCGATCAGGGGACAGGGAATTTAATCCAATTACTGACAGTCAGAGGAAAACTGAATCATGAGTTCAACAGAAAAATGCTCTCAGAGGGGATAGGCAGCACCGACCTGCTTTACAGAACCATGGCATGATCTGTTCCAAGTAAATGAATGAGAGGCAGTATGCAAAACTGAGTCAACGTCCTCCTCTTCATCAAACCACCATGCAACATCTGTGTTCAAGGAATACCTAAAGCCTAAACAAAATCTACAAATCATTGGTGGAGTTAGTCTCTGAAGAAGCTGAGAAGAAGGAACGTGAAGATAGTTTTAGAATCCCATAAGATGGGTTGAATTTTTGTATTTAAAGGTCATCTTGGTGGTCACCAGCTGGGAGCTCCCAGTCATGACAGAGTGATGTCAGTTAGTCAGCAGATTTACCAACAGACACAGTTTCTTAACTTAGATTTTCTGTCACCTTTTCTTTAAATGTGAAAAATGAAGGAATCAAAGTCTTTAAAAACAAAACAACAACTTGTTGTCTGGCTAAATTGTGTTCTTAGATGACATAAACAATTAAGTGTCTGACTATTAACTGAAAAGTTGGTGATATAATCCCCCAGAAACACCTTGGAAGAAGGACCTGTGAATCAACATCTTAAACTCACTGCCAATCCTATGGAATACAGTTCTACTCAGATACACATGAAGTTACCATGAGTAATTGATTTCAATCAATTCTATGATACCTGGTTTAGTTTGTTTTTTTTTCTTTCTTTTCCTTTTTGGTTTTAATATGGGCAAAGAAAATTATCCAGGAACATAACTAAAAGAACAGAAAATAACATATTTTTAAATCATAAGAAAACTTTAGGAGCTGCCCGTAAGTCCAAGAAAAGAAAGAGGGAAAAAAATACCAGAAAAAAAGACTAGGAGACATAGACTGTCAGAACAGAAGCTCCATCGTACAATTTATCACAATTGCCAGAAAAGAGGGAAATTACACTATTAAATTATTAAAGAAATGACATAAAATACTTTCTAAACTTGAAAGTCAGGAGTATTCATTGAGGAAGATAGCATCCACTTCTAAGCCAATACAAATTAGTTATAAAGTGAAGAAACAAATAAATCTTTATAGGTAAAGTTACTGAGACTTGGGGGCTTTATTTCAGCTTCCATATACTTTGACAAAAATAGGATTTAGTACTATGACTTGAACTGCTACTGTAATAGAAATCTAAAATATGTAGGAATGACATTGCATTCAGGTAGCAGTGGTGAGGAAACAGTTTAGCAGGGCATACAGCAGGAAATTCATGCAATGCAATGGTAAAGACTGAAGCTTGGGACAAGCCTGGAAAAATGGAATGTTTTCCACGATATGTTCCTTGTTGCGGAGTGCATTTAACCACTTTACAAGAAAAAAAAAAAAAAAAAAGAGCTCAGGAGAGAACTAGAGGACAGGTTGCTAGCAGAAAAGGTAGTAATAAAGCAAGTGAAGAACACCGGGGGCACAAAAGAATGGAGATGCTCAGCTGATTTTCACAACCAAATAGCAGGAAAGTATAAATCATCTAATGAGCATTCACAATTGTTGTTGTTAGGTGCCATCAAGTCAGTACCAACTCGTAGCAACCCTATGCACAGCAAAGTAAAACACTGCCCTATCCTGGGACAACCTCACTATTGTTGCCACACTTGAGCCCATTGATGTTGCCACTTTGCCAATCCATCTCCTTGGGGTCTTCCTCTTTTTCTCTGACCCTCCACCCTACCAAACATGATACCCTTCACCAGTGACTTGTCCCTCCTGACAATATGTCCAAAGTAGGAGAGATGAAGTTTGGCCACCCTGGTCTCCAAGGAGCACTCTGGCTGCACTTCTTCCAACACATATCTTGTTGATTCTTTGGCAGCCATGGCACTTTCAATATTCTCCTCTAACATCATAACCCAAAAGCATCAATTCTTCTACGGTCTTCCTTATTCACTGTCCAGCTTTCGCATGCATATGAAGTTATTGAAAATACCATGGCTTGAGTCAGGCCCGCGTTAGTTCTCAAACTGACATCTTTGCTGTTCAACACTTTAATGAGGTCTTGTGCAGATTTGCCTAATGCAATATGTCATTTGATTTCTTGACTGCTGCTTCCATGAGTGTTGACACTTGATCCAAGAAGAATGAAGTCCTTAATAACTTCAATCTTTTCTCCAGTGATAAGAATATTTTTATTGGTCCAATGGTGAGGATTCCCAATAAGATGGATAAATGTTGGTGTTGAATGGAATATTAAATAGCAATGAGAACAGCTCACTACTCCTGACTAGGTATGAATACAAGGGAAGAGCCATATTCTAAATCAGCATTGTGTAAAATAAAAATGCTGTGAGCTACATATGAGCAGCACAGTGAATTGCTTGATGTAGCCCATGTAGCTATAGTCTTTCTAACACCCAAAAAATGACTGGGGTGAAATATGAAATATGAGGTGCTTATGGCCTACCCAGGGGACTGAATGTTGTTGTTAGGTACCGTCCAGTTCATTCTGACTCACAGCAACTTATGCCCAACAGAACTAAACACTGCCTAGTCCTATGCCAATTTCACAATCACTACACTTGAGCCCATTGTTGCTGCCACTGTGCCAATAAATGTTGTTGGGAGGGTCTTCTTCCTTTTCGCTGACCCTTCACTTTACCAAGCATGATGTTCTTCTCCAGAGATTAGTCCCTTCTGATAACATGTTTGAAGAACGAGAATCTTGATTGCTTGTTTGATCAGTCAAACTGAAGAATTTGATAGAATTCTTCCATCTCATTATCCCTGGCATTAGTGGTTGGTGTGTAAATATGAATAATAGTGGTATTAACTGGTATTCCTTGTAGTCCTGTGGATTTATCCTATTAAAGACAGTACTGTACTTCAAGGAAGATCTTCCTCTTTTTGATGATGAGTGTGATGCCATTGCTCTTCACCATGTCATTCCTGGCATAGTAAATGCTATGACTGTCCAGTTCAAAAAGTCCACTATCTGCCTATTTCAGCTCAGTAATGCCTAGCTAAGGAGCTCTGGTAGTGTAGGGGTTACGAATTGGGTTGTGAACCTTAAGGTCAGCGGTTTGAAACTACCAGCCACTCCAAAGGAGAAAGATGAGGCTTTCTACTGCCGTAAAAATTTACACCCTCGGAAACCCTGTACAGGGCCACTATGGGTTGGGACCGACTCGACGGCACGTAACAACAAAAATACCTATCTACCATGCTATTTCATTTTTGATAACTTCCAATTATCCTGGATTCATACTTCATACATTCCATGTTCTCATTTTAATGGATGCTTCAGGCTGTTTCCTCTCATTTTGAGTTGTGCCCCTTCAGCAAATGAAGGTCCCAAAAGTTTTACTCCATTTATGTGATTAAATTTAAGTCTACTTTGAAGAGGCAGCTCTTTCCCAGTCACGTATTGAGTGCCTTCTAATTTGAGTGATTTATGTTCTTACAACGTATCAGACAATGTTTTGATGATTTTCAGTGGCTAACCATTTAGTAGTGGTCTGTCTCGCCTTTTATTAAAGAAGAAAAATTAGTTACCACATTCAAAAAAGTGAAAATAAACAAATGAAATAATTCCATGCAGTATGTTTTATTTAACCCAACATGAAATCAGCAAGAAAAATGTGAGTGAGATATTTTACATTTTTGTACTAAATTTTGGCAGATTTTTCAACAAGAATTCTTAATCTGTATTTTGAATTTATAAAATTTCAGATGGAAGATGATTCATATGATGAAGTTTTTCAAGCATACTTCAAAGTTCTCAATAACTGAATCAATGATCAGTTTTTAAAGTTAAACTAATTAAAATTAAATAGCATTTAAAATTCAGTTCCTCTGTTGCACTGGACATGTTGTAAGCTGGATAGCCAATTGTGTTCAATTGATACTATATTAGACATTGCAGATCTATAGCTTGAACTATAGGGTAATAACAGGGGTATGCTTACACTATCCATTTATATTTTGTACATTTTCCTGTATATTTATGTTGTTTGTCTTAAAAAAGAACTCAGTGCATTGGGGATTAAACCAAAGAGTGGGACCACTGGAATGGTAAACTATTTTTGTTTCAAGTGTTTCTACATAATTTGAGTTTTAAAATGTGTGTATAAATCTATGTAAAAACACACACACACACAAAAAAAAAAACTATGTATAACTGTTTCATACTCTCTTAATGATATTTTGAAAATATGACTTTAAGTGTTTTTAAAGACCTTGGCTATATTCCTAGTAATGAGATGAATGCAGTCTGTTAATTGATGTTTAATCTGAAAGTCTTACCCTATTGTTGCTTTGCTGCTATTGTTGTGAGGTGCCATAGAGCTTAATACAACTCATAACAACCTAGTGTAAAAAGTAGAACTGCCTCAGGGGTTTCCTAGGCAGCAACTGGACCAATAAGCAAATCATGATAAGTGGAGAAAACATGGAAGTTGTCAAGAATTTTATTCTATTTGAATCCATAATCAATACCCTTGGAACCAGAAGTCAAGAAATTACACAGTGTATTGCACAGGACAACGTGATACAAAAGTCATCTTTAAAGTACTGAAGAACATATGGTGCACCTGACCCAAACCATGGTCTTTTCAATTGTTTCATATGCTTGCAAAAACTGGGCAGTAAAAAAGGAAGAATGAAAAAGGACTGATGAATTTGAATTATGGTATTGGTGAAAAATATTGACTATACCATGAACTGCCAGAAGCATGAACAAATCTATCTTGGAAGAAGTGCAGCCAGAATATTCCTCAGAAGTGGGGATAGTGAAACTTTAGCTTATGTACTTTGAATACGTTGTCAAGAGGGACCAGTCTCTAGAGAAGGACATCATGCTTGGGAAAGCAGAGGATCAGGACAAAGAGAAAGCCTCTCAATGACATGGATTGACACAGCGGCTGTAACAATGGGTTTGAGCTTAGCAATGAGTGTGTGGAAGGTACAATGGCATCCAACAACAGCAGCAGACTGCCAGATGTTTTCTTCCATGGAGCTGCTGGTGGATCTGAATCATGAACCTTTCAGTTAGCAGCTAAGGCCTTACCTACTGTGACATTGGGCCGCCTACCTCTAGTCCTAAGAAAATTCATCTGATGAAGCCACCCCAGGATGAGAAAAAATGAATTCTTCTGGGGTTTCATGTTGCCAAATGCTTGATTTACTTTATTCACAGAAAAAAATATATGACGTTGTGGGTCCCAGACCTAACATGAACTTGTGCAGGACCCTTTACTTCTGCCTACAGCAAGAAAAAAAAAAAAAAAAAAAAAAAAAGCAGGGCTGGCCTGACAAACAGTATGAATAATCTGTAAATCTCCGACATAAAAGGACACAACTAGGGAGGACGGGGCCAGAGCCAAACTGATGCAGTGACCCAGCACTAGAAGCTGCGGAGCTGTGAGTCTGGAGGAGAGGTATGATCGATTTGTCATCTTTCACACCTTTCCTCTTCACTCCAATCACGTCCTCATTGCCCAGCCCAGACACCTTTCAGCGGGCAGGAATACATCCCCCAAAAGAGTCCAGCAGTGCACCCACAGTTTTCCAACGGCACAGAGAGAAATCCTACAGGCTGCTTCTTATGACATCTGATTCTGGGACCCAGCCCCAAAGTTGACTGGGGCAGATCTTTTATCCTTGCATGCACAGCAAAGGCCAGTCAATAATCACAATATTACATTTGTTTTTGATTGGTGGATTCTGTCTCTGCTTCTATATTGTTTCTATCTTTGGTCCTTTTGGTCTCACTCTCTCTCAGTGGTTGGAGTTTTCTCCCCCTAACTTACCCAAGAAGAGACAGCAACGGTACTTAGATAGCCAAGCTACAAGCATACCCTGTAATACCCCACCATCTGGACGAGAGCCAAAACCAGCTGCAAGGCATTACACATGAAAAGGGAAGCCTATCTCTAGATCATATCTACCAGGAGACACTCAGTAAGCTTAACAACAAAGAAACACATATCCATTTAGGCATAAAAAGCCCACATAACTGCTGAAAATGTCCAAGGAAACACAATTAAAGATCTCAACACACGTCCCAAACCAGAAAAAGTAACTAAGACAAATGAGCTGGAAGCAGACACAGACTTTCCAGTAGAAGAGCATGCTCTGAATCTGCCTGAGAAGGAATTCAGAAGAATGATATAGAAAAAATGCAAATGCTCCAAAAAGGGGTGGAGGAAAATAAGGAATAAGTGAGGAAAGTGCTACAGGAGCAATCAAACATGATAGATATGGCA
>NW_006408547.1:14832141-14836554 GCF_000296735.1 Chrysochloris asiatica | reverse complement strand
CAAGAATTGTTTATCCATCAAAACTGTCAATCAAATACAATGTTGCAATCAAAACAGTCCAGGATAAACAGAAGCTAAGAGATTTTGTCAAAGCCAATCCAGCGCTTCAAAACATCCTAAAGGGAGTTCTTTGGAATGAAAACCAGCAAGAACAGACAACAGCCAGAGATTGACAGAAGTGGCAACAGCACTTGGAACTCCACTGAAGATAGCAGAGCTCAGAACAGAACAAAATTACAGCAATGAATTTAGAGGACCTGTGAGGCCAACCAAAGAACAAAATTTTAACAATGACAAAGAAGGGGAAAATATAGGAACAGAGACTCAGGTGGTGAGGAGGTTGAGTAGATTGCATGATACCATAGACTGTCTTAAACACAGGGAAAGCTTAATAGACTATAGGGCAACCCCAAAGAAAATTAATACTTCACAATATACCATGAAAATTAAGATCCAAGCAGAACAAGGAAACATTATAACTAAGAAAAAGCCATGAGAAATAGCACAAAAAACATGAACTCAGCACAAGAAGGAATGCAGAACAAAGGAACAAAGAGCACCACAAAAAATTAACATAATGATAGCAGTTAATCCATACCTATCAATAATTACACTGAATATCAATGGATTAAATGCACCAGTGAAGAGACAGAGAGTGGCTGAATGGATAAGAAAACAAGACCCTTCAATATGCTGCCTACAAGAAACACACTTTACACACAAAGACAAAAACAGACTAAAAGTTAAAGGATGGAAAAAATATACCAAGCTAACAGCTATAAAAAACAAGCAGGAGTGGCAATACTAATCTCTGATCAAATAAACTTTAAGGCAAAAATCAGCATAAGAGATACAGAAGCACATTATCTCATGGTTAAAGGGTCAATTGAGCAAAATGACATAACCATATTAACATCTATGCTCCAAATGAAAGAGCACCAAGATATATAAAGCAAACCCTACTAGAATTGAAGAAAGAAATTGATAAATCTACAATTATAGTGCGAGATTTTAATATGCCACTTTCGAAAAGCAATACAACAACCAGAAAAACTCGACAAAGATACAGAGGACCTACACAGCACAATCAACCAATTTGACCTCATAGACGTGTACAGAACATTCAACCCAACAACAGTACAAAACACATTCTTTTCCAGTGCACATGGAACATTCTCCAGAATTGACCATGTGTTAGACTACAAAGCAAGCCTCCATAAATTTACAAACATCAAAATACTACAAAACATCTTTTCAGACCACAATGCCATAAAATTAGAAATAAAAAATAAAAAGACCAAGGAAAGAACGTTTAATACATGCAAACTTAATAACACCCTGCTGAAAAGTGACTGGATAATAGAAGAAATTAAATGAGAATTCAGAAAATTCCTAGAAAAAACAAGAACAAAAAAATAACATACCCAAATCTTTGGGACACAGCAAAAGTGGGGCTTACTGGACAATTTATTGCAATAAATGCACACATCCAAAAAGAAGAACCAAAATCAACACATTAACACAACAATTCCAACAATTAGAAAAAGACCAGCAAAGTTAAGCTACCGCCACCAGAAGGAAAGAAATAATAAAGATTAGAGCAGAAATAAATGAGATAGAAAACAGAAAAACTATAGAAAGAATCAACAAGACAAGAAGCTGGTTCTTTGAAAGGAATAATAAAATTGACAAACCTAACAAAAGAAAAGGGGGAGAAGACACAAATAACACGCATTAGAAACCACATGGGTGATGTCACAACAGAACCAAAGGAAATCAGAAGGATAATAACAGAATGTTATGAAGAGTTGTACTCCAAAAAATTTGAAAATTTAGAAGAGATGGATACATTTTTAGAAAAACACGACCTACCTAATCTTACAAACAGTGAAGCAGAAGACTTGAACAGACCCATAACAATTGAAGAAATTGATCAGGTCATCAAAAAACTCCCAAACAAAAGAAGTCTAGGCCCACTGGTGAGTTCTAACAGACATTCAGGGAAGAGCTGTCACCAATTCTAATCAACTTATTCCAAAATATAGAGGAGGATGGAGAACTTCCTAATACATTTTATGAAGCACGCATAACCCTCATACCAAAACTAGGGAAGGACATCACTAAGAAAGAAAACTATAGACCAACATCCCTCATGAACATAGACACAAAAATTCTCAGCAAAATCCTAGCCAACAGAATCCAACAACACATCAAAAAAAATAATAACTCATGACCAAGTGGGTTTCATAAATGGGATGCAAGGATGGTTCAACATTAGAAAAACAATCAGTGTAATCTACCATATAAATAAGGAAAAGGAAAAGAACCACATGATCATATTGATTGTTGCAGAAAAGGCATTTGACAAAATCCAACATCCATTCCTGATAAAAAACACTCAACAAAGTAGGAATTGAAGGAAAATTCCTCAACATAATCAAGAGCATATACGCAAAACCAATACCCTACATTACTCTCAATGGAGAGAAACTGAAGGTCTTCCCTCTGCGAATAGGAACCAGACAAGGAAGCCCTTTGTCACCTCTCCTATTCAATATTGCGCTGGAAGTCTTATCACAGATATACAGTAAGATAGGGAATTTAAAGGCATTCGAATCAGCAAAGTGGAAGTGAAAATTTATTTGCAGACGTTATGATCCTATATATAGAAAACCCCAAAGACTCAGTAAAAAAGCTACTAGACCTCATTGCAGGATTCAGCCAAGTGGCAGGGTATAAGATCTATACCCAAAAATCAGTTGGATTCCTCTACACCAATGACAGTGCTGAAAAGGACATCAGGAAAGCAATACGATTTACAATAGCCACCCAAAGGATGAAATAGCTACGAAAAATGTAACCAGAGAAACAAAGGACCTATACCAAGAAAACTAGAGAACACTACTATAAGAAATCAAAACAGACTTTAAAAAAATGGAAGAATATACCATGCTCCTGGATAGGTAGGCTTAACATTGTGAAAATGTCAATATGCCCAAAGCAATTTACACATTTAACACAATCCCAATCCAGATTCCAATGACATTCTGCAAAGAGATGGAAAAAACAATTACAAACTTTATATGGAAAAGAAAGAAACCCAGGATAAGCAAAGCACTGCATAAGAAGAAGAACAATGTTGGGGACCTCTCACTCCCTGATTTCAACATTTACTACATGGTTACAGTGGTCAAAAAAGCCTGGTACTGGCATAATGTAAGATATATCGATCAATGAAACAGAATTGAGTATCCAGAAATTAACCCATCCACATACAGCCAACTGGTTTTCCACAGAGTATCTAAATATATTGCATGGGGAGGGGATAGTCTCTTCAACATATGGTGATGGCAGAATTGGAAAGCGATATGCAAATACTGAAACAAGATCTTTATCTCACACCTTATATAAAAAGCAACTCAGCATGGATTAAAGACCTAAATGTAAATCCCAGAATTACAAAAGCCATCAATAAAAAAATAGGGAAAATGTGAGAGCTGTAATACAGGGCATACACAGACTACAAACATTTTGATAATTACACAAACAAAAGCAGACAAAATAGATCAATGAACATACTGAAAATTAAAAATTAAAAATTATGTGCATCAAAACTCTTCATCAAAAGAGTGAAAAGAGAGCCCAAAGAATGGGAAAAAAATCTTTTGCAACAACACATCAGACAAGGTACTAATTTCCAAAATATACAGGAACCTACAACACCTCAATAAGAAAAGGACAAATTACCCAATTAAAAAATGGGGACAGGACATGGATGGACACTTCACCAAGGAGGAGATCCGGGCAGCCAACTAACATATGAAGAAATGTTCATGATCACTAGCTATTAGAGAGATGCAAATTAAAACAACAATGAGATATCATCTCACACCAGCAATAATAGCAAAGATCAAAAAAGTAGAGGACAATAAATGTTCACAAGGATATGGAGAGACTGAGATCCTCCTACATTGCTGGTAGGATTGAAAAATGGTCCAACTACTCTGGAAAACAATATGGCGCTTCCTCAGAGGTTGAAAATAGAGATACCCTATGATTCAGCAATTCCTCTACTTGGTATTTATTCACAAGAAATACAAGCTGTAATACAAGTAGATATATGCACACCAATGTTCATAGCAGCACTATTTACAACAGGAAAAAGATGGAGACAGTCTAAGTGCCCATCAATGGAAGAATGGATAAACAAACTTTGGTACATACACACAATAGAATATTATGCTACCCTGAAGAATAACAAGGAAGCAGCAAGCCACTGCATAACATGGATGAACCTTGAGGACATTATGCTGGGTGAAATCAGTCAGTCATAAAAGGAGAAATATGGCATGGACCATTATTGTAAAAGATTAAGAAAAAGCATGCACACTAAAACAGGTAAGAAGAAAAAAA
>NW_006408547.1:14813738-14831977 GCF_000296735.1 Chrysochloris asiatica | reverse complement strand
CCCAGTGAAGGAGGCTCCCTGCAGAGCCTTTGCACTGCATAGACCATAGGTAGAATCCTGATCCCCATCCAGAATCTTCTGAGGTGGGACATTTCCACTTGAAAGGACAAGCAGACTAGTCTGTAGCAGCTAAAAGAACAGAAGATACTTCTTGAAACAAAGACCAGCAGGAAAAAAATCAAAAACAATAGCAGCAGTCCAATTGACTACTACAAAAACAAGCAAGTTGTTCCCCAGGGAGCCATCAAGGCAAGTGGTCAGGTCCCCTCAAGGTAAACCCCCTTCCAAGACTGAAACTCAATTGGAATACACTATAAGGCATGTGGTCCTGCTGCTGACCACACTGGTCACCGATAAAAGGAAGTGGGGGAAAAAGAGCAATGAAGTTGTGAAGTAAGTCTGACCACATTCAATAGACTCCTGTTAACCTGGACTGAGACCTGCTTAGCCAGCAGTATGACGAGACCTGGGGACTCCTGAGCCCAGGGGCAGGAACATGGCCCCAGAGGACTAGAATGGAATGTGAAGTATCCAGCTGATATGAAGTGAGGGGGGATGCACAAGAACACCCATACTTGCAGATAGTACCCATTTGACCTGGCAGCAATAGCTGGATGATCAGAATACAACTAGAGGAAGAAAGAAGAGGAATACACACACAAAAAAGTAAGAGTAACCCACTACCAGTGGATGAACTTGACCTATGCTTGTGGATGCAGTATGACAAATGAGTGGACAAATCTCTACACTGAGGATCATTCCCATCCCCTTGGTACCTAGGTTTGACAAGAACTTAGACATTAGCTGCCCAAAATGGGGGAACCACAAAGGCAAGAAGTGACTGGCTTACAAGCTTTCAATAGGGAACCTAGTTCCAAAGGATACAGGGAAAAGCAGAATCTCCACGGAATTTTTTCTAACCTGTCTGGATGGGGTTGATAAAAGGTGAGTGGAAAAGGACTCCTGTGGTTCAATAGGGAATGATTGTCTGACAGTGAGTTATGGAAAGGTAAGTGTAAATGCTTGGTAACAAAAGGAGGGGAGTGGCTGATTTTGCAGTCCAGGAGCAGAGTCCCTGGAACCATAAAGGGAGAAAAGTGAAGTGTGAGACCCTGTCCAGGGAGGCAGTGACACTAGGGATGGAGGCAGAGATGATGACTTGGACAGAAGGAACAGCTGTGGACCCTGGACTCAGGGAGAGAGAGGGGCTGTGTGCTGGCGGCCGGGGGCAGGCGTGTGGGGTGTACCCTTTGGGTGTTTCATGATGCATGCAGGGGATTGTAATCATTGCAATGAAACAAAATACGATAGGATGAATGTAAAGATAATGTCACCCATGTAAACTAACACATAATTCACAGTAAAAACTTATAATAATAAAAAGAAAACAATATGAGAAATAACAGCAGCCATTATGTTTTTATGCCTTAAGTTTTGTGTTGTGTTTTATTTTAAGACAGAATTTATTTCATCCTTACTATGACCACCCTGTGGTTACGAATCGGGCTGCTAATCTCAGGGTCAGCAGTTCAAAACTACCAGCTGTTCCATGCGAGAAAGATGAGGCTTTCTGCTCCCGTAAAGATTTATAGCCCCGGAAACCCTGTACAGGGTTGCTATGGGACGGAACCAACTCCAGAGCACATCACCACCACCACAACCACTTTATGAAGCAGTTACTACAACAACCCTATCAAGTAACAAAGTATCTATCGTTCACATGAACAATTAGAGGCGTTGAAAGGCTTAATAATAAGTCGTACCTACTAGATATTGCATTAAGCAAATCTGCTGGACAAGACTTTTTTAAAGTGTTGAAGAGCAAAGATGTCAGCTTGAGGACTAAGGTGCACTTGACCCAAGCCATGGTATTTTCAATCACCTCATATGCATGCGAAAGCTGGACAATGAATAAGGAAGACTGTAGAAGAATTGATGCATCTGAGTTATGGTGTTGGAGGAGAATACTGAAAGTGCCATGGCTACCAAACGAATCAACAGATCTGTTTTGGAACAAGTGCAGCCAGAGTGCTGCTCCCTGGAGGCCAAGATGGCCAAACTTGTCTCTCATACTTCAGACATATTGTCAGGATGGACCAGTCGCTGGAAAAGGATATCATGTTTGGTAGGGTGGAGGGTCAGAGAAAAAAAGGAAGACCTCCAACGAGATGGATTGGCCAGGTGGCAGCATCGATGGACTCGAGCATGACAACAATAATGAGGTTGGCCAAGGATCAGGCAGTGTTGCATTCTGCGTGTGCATAAGGTCACTGTGGGTCGGTACCAACTCAATGGCATCTAACAGCAACAACAACACGGGAGATGACAGTACAAGCATTTAAACACATGCATTCCAAACAGAGTGACACTTAACTGCTCAATTAAACCTTTGATGAATCTCTTCTTGAAATCTAGGCAATGGGCTGCAAACCACAATGTTGGCAGTTCAAATTCACTAGTCTCTCTAGTGGAGAATGGTGAAGCTATCTGCTTCCTTCTCGTAAAGTCTCTATAGGGTCACTATGAGTTGGAATCAACTCAATAGCAGTGGGTTTGCTTTTGAATTAGCTTATTGTCTAAAATATTCCTTGGTGTATAAACATCAATCCATTTTAAGTAAATATTTTAGTGTAGTAGATACAGCATAAAATAAATAAAAATAATTTTTATTTCCTGCTGTGCTCTGTAATTCAAAACAGTATAAAAGATGCCTTATAGCAATTCGAACAACAGTCCCACTTATTTATCACAGCCTTGTGGTGAGCAATCCAACATATGTTCTTTCTCACTACTCGCCCTTGTCCACCCTTAATGTTAGGCAACTGGTGTGGTCACCCTACAATGAGCTTGACAGGTGCAAGATTTGCTACACATTGAAACTCTCTGACCTAGTCGCTCCAACACTTGGTGTCTGGGAGCTCATACGTGTCCTCAGCTGCCATTTCCACCTGTCTACTTCTCTACATCTTCACTGGTTTTTGTTGCTGCTTGCAAGATGCTTCTCTCTAGTTCTGATTTCCTCCACCTTGATTTTTGCCCATTTTGGAGGCTGATAACTATATTATTGAACAAAAAATTCCATTCACTCTGTTTATAGTTTCAAACTAATTCCTAAAGAAAATAAAAATCCAGTATTCTTCCTTGCCTCCATTATAGGATACCCAGCAGGTAGAATTTCCAATGCATTCATTTTCCTGGAGTTGCCTAGAAGATACCAGATTAATGCTGTAAAACATAGGGCTAGACTACTCAAAGTGAAGAGGAGAAATAATAAACAAAATCCAGAACTCTGAATTAGAGACTTCTTCAGCTATGGGAATCTGGGTTACCAAAATAATTTTCTGGAGTATTTCCATCTCACTATTTCAAGGCAAAGACTTTTCAGGTGTGTGAATGCAAAGTGGGTGTGAGATGTACAAAGGGTTTATAATAAATCACACACAGGCATTAAGTGGCTCTGGCAGCATAGTGGTAACTACAAGATCAGCAGTTTGAAACTACCAGCCATCTCATGGGAGAAAGATGAGGCGTTTGGGTCCCATAAAGACTTATAGCCTTGGAAATCTTGTACAGCATTGCTATGAGTCAGAACCGACTCCATGGCACATAACCACCACCACCACACATGCATTTCATATAGGAGACGTGTAAATGAGAAATCTCTGGCACTCAGCATGTACTACCATGATTACTGTGTTGTTTTCTCATCATAAAAATAAAAGTCAAAGGTTAATTAGAGGCCCCAACAGATTTATATCCTAAACTTAACAAACTTCTTTGGTCCCATTTATGTTCTGTCTCTACGAGTCATGAACACCATTGCTCTAATAGATGAACACTGTCAAGGGGAAAAGCAAGTCCGAATTGAAATCACTTTTCCTGGTAATTTAGATCATCTATACAACAGTAGTGATGAAACTCCCATGACGTAAAATGAGCCTGGTAATTGCTAAGTGTTCCATTGATGAATAAGTAGCTGCTGACTGTCTCTACAGAAGTCAACTGTTCTCTTTCAGGTATAATCTCAAACCCTTTTTGCATTGTATGGACCTTCAAGGACTAGGTGAATAAACACTTTTTTTTTCTTTCAGAAAATGAGATTTTAGAAATGCTAGTGCCATACAGCATTTGTCACATCTATCCAAATACAAGCGTAGTGGTTACGAATCGGGCTGCGAACCTTAAGGTCAACGGTTCGAAACTACCAGCTGCTCCGCGGGAGAAAGATGAGGCTTTCTACTCCCGTAAAGATTTACACTCTCGGAAATGCTGTACAGGGTCGCTATGGGTCGGAACCGACTCAACGGCACTTAACAACAACAACAATCCAAATACTAATTTTCTTGCCTTAGTAAGTGAGCATATATATAGTCAGTAAGTTCCAAATTCTACATGTTCATTTATGTCACGTTTAGCTTCACTTATGAAATTTACGAATACCTTTTAAAAATACTGTCTGTATTTAAAAATGAAATCTGGACATAATTCAGGAAAGGCTATTTCTACAATTGGTTAAAAAGCTAGTACTATTAACATATTTGTATTTTGAACAGGCCACTGGGAAAAAATGATGAAATGTGTGTTTGTCTCAAACATCTTGCTAAGACGCCTTCAGTGAAAAACTTGCATATCTCCTTTCCTCAGATCTCAAGTCATCAATTGTTCATATGGTTTCTAATCACTGCCAGTCTATCAGAGGAAATGCTACACCAATGTCTGGAAGTAACGAATATGTCTACATCATGCTTTTGGGTTCAACAGACCAGCCACCACTGACTGTGCGAGGCATTTCTGGATGATGACTGCACATTGTGACATCCTACTAACACTGGAGTCCTCAAACTTGGGATGATTTAAAACAGTATTGATATTTGGGACTCGATCCAAAAGTGTCTATTTCAGTTGGTCTTCAGTGTAGATTTGTCATGTTGTTGTTAAGTATCGTGGAGTCAGTTCCGACTCATAGTGACCCTGCACAGGGTTTCCGAGGCTGTAAATCTTTACGGGAGCAGAAAGCATCATCTTTCTCCCACACAACAGCTGGTAGTTTTGAACTGCCGACCGTGAGGTTAGCAGCTTGTTTCATAACCACTACGCTACCAGAGCTCCTTGTAGATTTGTCATAGGGGCTTTAAAAATACCCCCAGCTGATCTGAATGTGCAGCCAGGGTGTCAAACTTCTTATCATACCACCCACTCACAGATACTGAATTCTTTCCACACAATTGTCTTTATTTGATTTCCTCAGTAACCTTGAGACGTAGTCACGACAAACCTTCTTTACCTCCTTTTACCAGAAAGGAAAACTCAGGCATAGACTTTGCAGGAGCTCAAAGTTATACAGCGAATATGCACAGAACAGACTGTACATCATGTCTTAGGACTCAAGTTAATTATGTTTCCCACCATGTCACCCTTTAAGTATCTGATGGATGCCAATGAGGGAGGCATTAGCTACCCAGCCAGTTACATATAGCATGCTTCCTTTTTCAGTTTAAGATGCTATGTTGTATTTTTTTTTCTTTCTATCTCCTCATGTTTGTCATCATTAACACTAGGTCCCTTAACATCTCTACATCACGCCTCTACTTTAGCTGAATCTATAACAGTTCAGCAAAATAGCATCATTGTTGTTGTTAAGTACTGTGGAATTGGTTCTGACTCATAGAAACCTTGTATAGGGCTTCCAAGGAGTGGCTGGTGAGTTTGAACCACTGACCTTGGGGTTCACACCAACCTTACAACTGAGTGCTTATTTTACAGTGGCACAATAGAACTCCATAGCATTAGCAGGAATTAATTCGGAGCAAATATGCCCTGACACTCTATAATTATTCTTGCTTTTTATTTTTGAAATATCTTCTAAGTATCTATTTTGTAATTATAAAAACAGTCCCTAATGGTGTATAACACAACATGTCATTGTCACCTCTGTTTGGAGGTGAAAAATATTAGTGTCAGTCCATTTGTGATTCTAAAATCATGTTCTTTACAGATGAATGTGCTGTCTTCTGGCATGAAGATGACATATTTGACCTTCCATTAGGAGGACATGCTCTGAGAGTTTCCTCCATTAACACAGATGGATTTGATGATCACTTCATATACATTTCCTCAGCTTCCTTTTGTCCTTGTTTAGTTCACATTCATAGTTCAGTTTTTATTTTTTAAGAACTTTTTATTGTGAATTGAGTGAAGACTTACATTCAACAAATCATACACTTGGTTGCATCTCAGCGATTGTAATCCCCTCCATGCAACAACAGTGATCCTGTTTCCTCCCACGGTCCCTATTTCCATTCCACCCCTCCCATCTCTTCCCATTTTACCCACAGGTAAATGCTGCCCTTTTCACCTTGAATGACTGATCATTCCAATGTGAACATACCTTATTAGTATTATTGTCCTCCCTATTGGGCCATTAGGATGAGCTCCTTGTGAGATAAAGGAGAGTGGTCAAAGGTCATATTCTCAGATTCCTACAATCTCATTCTGACTAGTAAACTGACTCTTCAATTATTTTTGAAAATAATTTTGAGTTTTGTACACATTTTTTTCCCATTCTATCTTCTAATGTGATCTCTTTCAAAGCAATTGGTAGTGGTAACCAGGCACCATGAAGTTCTAGTCTCAGTCATGGAGGATGATGGTCACATGTACCACTAGTCTGTTGGAATAACTGATTCCAAACATCTTCAGTTCTCATCACTCTCCTTTCTTTCACACATGGAGACACCAATAGCTGCACCTTAGATGACTGCTTAGGAACTTTTAAGTTCCCAGATGCTACTCACCAAAGTAGTATTTAGTAGAACATTGTCTTTGTGAACTATATTATGCCAATTGTCCATGGTGCCCCTTGAGATGATAGCCATGAGACCCTAGGCCTAGCAACTCATTGCCTTAAGATGTTTGATAATATCTAGGCAGTTTTCATAGATTTGCCTACTGCATGCTTCATCATAGTTGTGTTTGCAGGACAAGTAAATACCCTCTTTCAAACTCTTATGTAATTGTGGGTATACTCCTACTCTTCCTCCCATACCCATTCAGCCTGTGACTCTGTCCATGTATCTACCTGCAGAACACAACTGTACCATGATTGTATATATATCACTGTTTACCTCTACCCCCTTAAGCCATGCATACCTCCTTGTCACTAATTGTCTGTCAGTTAGTCAAAGCGTGGAGGCTGGCATGTTGTGGTGACTATGGAACTGGTGTCACCAGTATTTTAATACCATCAGGGTCACCCACGGTAGATACATTTCTGATGAACGTATAACAGGAAGAAGGAGAGATACACTACTTCCGAATATATACTCATTGAAACCCTTATGAATGGCAGTAGAACACTGACAAATAGCAGCTGAATAATGACTATGGAAACATGATGAAGAGCAGCAGAATAATGTCAGATTTAGTGCTGGAAAAAGAGACTGTCAAGTTGGAAGACACTCAAAATAGGACTGGGGAAGAACTGTCACCTCAAAATAGTCCATGATGATGAAAACAGAATAAAGCTTTCAGGACCTTTAGTTACTGATAGGGCACAATTTAAAATTAGGAGATACAGCTGTCAATATCCATTAAAAATAGAAACATGGAATGTATGATGTATGAATCTAAGAAAATTAGAAGTTGTCAAAAATTAAATGAAATGCATATACATTAATATCCTAGGCATTAGTGACCTGAAATACACTGGTATGTACCATTTTGAATCTGACTATTACATAGTTTACTATGCTGGGAATGAAAAATTGAAGATGAATGGTGTTGCAGTCATCATTAAAAAGAACATTTCAAGATCTATTTTGAAGTCCAACACTATCTGTGATAGAGTAATTTCCATATGTCTATAAAGAAGATCAGTAAATACAACTATTACTCAAATTTACGCAGAAATCACTAAAGTTGATGATGATGAAATTGAAGAATTCTACCAAATTTTTCAATCTGAAATTGATCAAACATACAATCAAGATGTACTGATACTTACTGGCAACTGGAATGCAAAGGTTGGAAACAAAGAGGAAGGATCAGTCATTGGAAAATATGGCCTTGGTGATAAATATGATGCTGGAGAACACATGATAGATTTTGCAAGGCTTGTTCATAACAAACACCTTCTTTAAAGAAGGCAAAAGGTGACTATACATATGGACCTCACAGATGGAATACACAGAAATCAAATCTACTACAAGGCCAGGGCAGACTGTAACAGACTATCAATTGCTCATTGGCAAGTTCCAACTGAAACTAAAGAAAGCTAAAGAAAATGAAAACAAGTCCACAAGAGCCAAAATATGACCCTGAATATATCCCACATGACTTGACAGATCATCTCAAAAACAGATTTGATGAGATAGACAGCAAAGACCAAATGTAGTTTGGTCTCAGATAGTTGTGAGATGACATCAAGAACATCATACAGGAAGAAAACAAAAGGTCATTAAGAAGACAAGACAAAAGAAGGAGATCAAAATGCATGTCAGGAGAGACTCTGAAACTTGCTTTCCAGAATAAAGATGCTAAAGCAAATAGAAGAGAGAGAAGGTAAAAGAGCTGAATAGAAATTTTCATAGGGCAGCTCCAGGAGACAAAGTCAAATATTACAATGAAATATGCAAAGACCTAGAATTATAAAACCAAAAGGGAAGAGCACAATCAGCATTTCTCATATTGAGGGAAGAGAAGAAAAAAATTCAATCTTCAACTAGCAATATTAAAGAGTATTATTGGAAAAATCTTGAATGATGCAGAAAGCATCAAAAGAAGATGGAATACGTGAAAGGACAAGCAGACCAGCCTGGAGCAGCTAGAAGAGAAGACGCTTCTTGAAAGAAAGACCAGCAGGAAAAAAAAAAAAACAATAACAGCAGTCCAATTGACTACTATAAGAACAAGCAAGTTGTTCCCCAGGGAGCCACCAAGGCAAGTGGTCAGGTCCCCTCAAGGTAAACCCCCCTTCCAAGACTGAAACTCAAATAGAATACACTAGCAGGCATATGGTCCTGCTGCTGATCACGCTGGTCACCAATAAAGGGAAGAGGGGGGAAAAACAGCAATGAAGTTGTGAACTAAGTTCGACCATATTCAACAGACTCCTATTAACATGGATTGAGACCTGGTTAACCAGCAGTGTGATGACACCTGGGGACCCCTGGGCCCATGGGCAGGGACATGGCTCTAGAACTAGAATGGAGTGTGAAGCATCTCAGTGATATGAAGTGAGGGGAGATGCACAAGAATACCCACATTCGCAGATAGTACCCATTTGACCTGGCATCAATGGCTGGATGATCAGAACACGATGAGAGGAAGAAAGAAGAGGCCCCCCCCACCCCCCAAAAAAAGGAGTAACCCACTACCAGTGGATAAACTCGACCTAGGCTTGTGGATGCAGTATGACAAAGGAGCGGACAAATCTCTACAGTGAGGATCATTCCCACCCCCATGGTACACAGGGTTGACAGGGAGGGGGAACGTAGACACTGGCTACCCAAAATGGGGGGAATACAAAGGTAAGAAGTAACTGGCTTACAAGCTTTCAATAGGGAACCTTGCTCCAGAGGATACAGGGAAAGGTAGAATCTCCACTGAATTGTTTCCAACATGTCTGGATGGGGTTGATAAAAGGGGAGGGGGAAAGGACTCCTGTGTTTCAATAGGGAATGATTGCTATCAGGTCTGACAGTGAGTGTTGGAAAGGTAAATGTAAATGTTTGGTAACAAAGAGGGGAGTGGCTGATTTTGCAGTCCAGGAGCAGAGATCCCTGGAACCATTAAGGGAGAAAAGCGAAGTGTGAGACCCTGTCCAGGGAGGCAGTGACACTAGGGATGGAGGCAGAGATGATGACGTGGTCAGAAGGAGCAGCTAGGGACTGTGGACTCAGGGACGGAGAGGGGCTGTGTGCTTGTGGCCATGGGGTAGGTGTGTGGGGTGTACCCTTTGGGTGTTTGATGATGCATGCAGGGGATTGTAATCACTGCAATGAAACAAAATACGGTAGGATGAATGTAAAGATAATGTCACCCATATAAACTAACACATAATTCACAACAAAAACTTAAAAAGAAAAAAAAAAAAAAGAAGATGGAAGGAACACACAGAATCAATGTACCAAAAATAAATGGTCTATGTGCAACCATTTCAAGAGGTAGCATATGATCAAGAGCCAATGGCACTGAAGGAAGAAGTCTAAGGTTCATTGAAGGCACTGGCTAAGAACAAGACTCTGGGAATTGTTGGAATACAAATCGAAAACGTTCAACAACAATGTGGCACTGGAAACACTCACTCATCTAGGCCAAGAAATATGGACCACAACTACCTGGTGATCTGATCAGAAGAGATTCATATTTGTACCCATTCCAAGTGGCCCAATCGAATGCAGAAATAATAACTCATGCAAGTAAAATTTTGCTAAAGGTAATTCAAAATTGATTGCAACATTACACTGAGAGGGAACTGCTAATTATTAAATTATTAAATAGATAATTTATTAAATAGTTGCAACAGTACATTGACAAGGAAATGCCCAAAGTTCAAGCTGAATTCAGATGGGGACATGGAATGAGGGATATCATTACTGATGTCAGATGGATCTTGGTTAAAAGCATAGACTACCAGAGGATGTTTACCTGTGATTTACTGACTATGCAAAGGCTTTGATTGTGTGGATCATGACAAGCTATGGACAACAATGTAGAGAATGAGTATTCCAGACACTTAATTGTGCTTATGAGGAACCTGTATATGGACAAAGAGGCAGTTATTCAAACAGAATAAGGGAATCTTAAGTAGTTTAAAATGAAGGAAGCTGTGCACCAGGATTGTATATATATATATTTTTTTACCATACTGTTCCAATTTGTATACTGAGCAAATAACTCAAGAAGCTGGAATATATGAAGAAGAATATGGCATCAGGACTAGTGGAAATCTCATTAATAACCTGCAATGTGCAGATGATACAACCTTGCTTGCTGAAAGCAAAGAGGATGTAAAATACTTACCTAAGATCAAAGACCAAAACCTTTGGTATGGGTTGCACTTCAATGTAAAGAAAATAAAAATTCTCACCACAGGATGAATACATAACATTAAGATAAATGGAGAAAAGACTGAAGTTGTCAACAGCTTCATTTTGCTCTGATCAACCATCAAGACTCATTGAAGTAGCATTCAAGAAATCAAATAACAGATTGCATTAGGCAAATCTACTGCAGAAGACTTCTTTAAAGTATTCAAGAGCAAAGATGTCAGTTTGAAGACTAAAGTGAACCTGACCCAAGCCATGGTATTTTCAGTAGCCTCATATGAATGTGAAAGTCACACAATAAATAAGGTAGACTGTAGAAGAATTGATGCATTTGAATTATGGTGTTGGAAGAGAATATTAAAATACATGGACTGCCATAAGAACAAACAGATATGTGTTTGAAGAAGTACAACCAGAATTCTCGAAGTATAACCAGAATTCTCCTTAAAAGTCAGGATGGCCAGACTTCATCTCTCATACTTCAGACATGGTATCAGGAGGAACCAGTCCCTGGAGAAGGACATCATGCTTGATAAAGTGGAAGGTCATAAAAAAAAAGGAAGATGCCCAATGAGATATGTTGGCACAGTGCCAACAACAATGGATTCAAGAGTAGCAACATTCGTGAGACTGGTGCAGGACTGGGCATGCTTTCGTTGTGTTGTGCATAACGTCACAGAGAGTCAGTATCGACTCAATGGAACCTAACAACAATAACATACCTTCCTGTGTTTTCACCTGTCATCATTCTTCTACCAACTTCCCTCTTCTTGTTTATTGCCCACCCCTTTTTGTACATTACATTCTACATCCCCCTGTTAACATGTGTCTACCCTCTGGCTAGCAAATTACTGGACCGTCACTCCCATCCCTGGTAACCAAAGAATGTGTCTTTTACTATGAAAATCTTTTCATGAGTTTTTACAATAGAAGTCCCATGCAACATTTATCCTTTTATGATTAACTCATGTCACACAACATAATGTCCTCAGGATTAGTGGAAATCTCATTAGCAACCTGTGATATGCAGATGGCACAACCTTGCTTGCTGTAAGCAAATAAAATTTTCACTGTTATCAGGTGTTTTGCAGATTCATCATTATTCTTCAGATTCTTTAGTGTTGCATAGTATTCCATTGTGAGCATGTACCAAAGTTTGTAACCCATTCTTCCATTGATGGGCATTTAGCCTTCTCCATCTTTTTGCTATTGTGAATAGTACTGTGATGAACACTCTTGTGCATATCTACTCATGTTCTGGCTCTTATTTCTTGTGGATATATACCAAGTAGAGGGATTGTTGGGTCATACAGTATTTATGTTTCCACATAGTTCAGTTTTAAAATTATAACTCTGAATTCTATATTCTGAATCTCAAAGAACTAACAGGTGATTTGGAGCAAGTAATCTGTCCCTTGTGAATATCATTCCCATCGCTTATAAAATATGCCCTGGTGCACTGTAGGATAAGCAATGGACCACAAGGTCAATTTGAACTGCAAGGTCACCAGTTCAAATCTACTAGTCACTCCTCAGAAACCCCATATGGGTCGCTATTATTCAGAGCCAACTTGACAGCACTAAACAGCAACAACATAAAATATGGAAAATGATAAAGACCACTGAAGATTGTCATAAAAAAAATGAAAAGAGATCATGTATATGAAAATATCTAGTCAAGTGTCTGGACAAAGAAAGGTGTTCAATAAAAGCTATTAGAAAGGACTACATTATGACCCAGTACAATTTAGTAAGGCTAAATTAGGAGGGCTGACCTTTTTGCTGGTGTGGTGCTATAGGATAAGCACTGGACTGCTAATGGCAAGGTCTGTAGTTCAAACCCACCAGCTTCAACTCGGATACCCTATTCAGGGTCACTGTGACACTTAGCAACAACAACTGTTTATTTTTTTTGTCTTTTTGAGTTAGTTCCAACTCATGCCAACACCATGTGTGCTGCTCCATAGGATTTTCAAGGTAGCCGCGTGCTTAACAATCTGTATGACCCAGCCGCCTATGTAAATTAGACTTCTAAGTCTACTTAAGAATGTGTTCTGTTTCATAACACTCGAACGATCTCAGCAGTTTAGGCAATCGTGCTACATGTATTTGGAATCCCACTATCAGTTTTACTATTGGTACTCTATTGATACACATCAATTTACATACTGGATTATAGAACAGTCTTAGGAGAGATTTCTAAATGTATTACAGTATGAAATTCCTAAAGTTATGACTTCCATTTCAATTTTTTATAAGAAAAAAAAAATAAAAAAACTTCTGTGATGGTAGTAATTAACTACCGGTACTCAGCTGAGATTGATCAAAAGTTGACCCCCCTCCCCGCCCCCCAGAACAGCTGTGGTTTTTGTAATGTCTGACCCAGCTGGCTCAGAGGGAACTTTCAGCATTGCACTCTCCACATAGACAAGCAAGAGTCAAAAATCAAATTAAAAGATAATTTTATGATGCAGAAACAGAATGGGGTCAGAATTGGAATTCAGTTTCTCTATCTATTTTCACTTGTATCTTTTTATTTTTGCTTCCTGCATATAAGCAAACCCTAAGAAGCTCAGCAGTTCATATCTATCAGAAGCTCCTTACACATGGTTACTGTGAATCACAACTCCCTGATGAGCACTTAACAACATCAACAACAGTACAGTTACCAAGTGTACTGTTATGCTTCCGTTAATAAGTAATCACAAAGGCACAAGTTTTAATTTTTTTCAATCTTCTTACTGTAAATCGAGTGAAGATTTACAGAGCACTGCATCAGTTTTATGTTAAACAAATTGTACATTTGTTTCATTTCAAGGATTGCAATGCCCACCTTGTACCAACAACTATCCCACTTTGTTTCTGTGGTTCTTATTTCTATCCCACCCTTCTCTCGTCCTTTCTCAACTTTGTCCTTAGGTAAATGTTGCCCTTTTGATATTGAATGGTTGACCTTTCTAGCGTTGTTGTCTGCCCTATATACCTATCTACTGTTTAACTGAAAATTGGGACAAAAGCAAACTTTTGAGAATAAAATTATGAATGTATCTTCTATAGTGTTACTTCTCCTAAATTCTATCAGAATAGTTTTAAATTGTGGTCATGTCCATAACTGGTATAAAGAAAACCTGATTATAAAATTGTCGCTATTGTTGTTTGTTGTTGTTAAGTGCCATCGAGTTGGATCCAACTCATAGTGTTTCTACACAGAGTTTCCAAGAAGCAGCTGATGAGTTTGAAACACTGACCTAGTGGTTCACTTAGCAACACATCTATCATCTACCTATCTATCTATATATCTAATTCTTGCCTTTCTTGCTAGTCCTGATGTGTTTTTCTTTTTAGTCTTTATAAGGAGCTCTGGTAGCGTAGTGGTTACGAATCGGGCTGCTAACCTCAGTGTCAGCAGTTCGAAACTACCAGCCGCTTTGCGGAAGAAAGATGAGTCTTTCTGCTCCCGCAAAGATTTACAGCCTCGGAAACCTCATAGGGTCACTGTGAGTCGGAACCGACTCCATGGCACATAACAACTACAACAATTGTCCAGTGGTTATTATCCTGTTTCATAGTTTCAAGTACTATGTCTATTGATTGATTCCAAATGTTATCTGCAAACCTTATTTCTACCTGGCTTCTTGTTGTTGTTAAGTGCCTTCGAATTGGTTCCAACTCATAGCGATGCTGTATAGGCTTTCTGAGGAGCAGCTGGTGAGTTTGAACTACCGATCTTGCAGTTCAAACCTACTTTGCTGTCTGGCGCATTAACGCACAGTGCTATACCAGGATGTCAAGTCTACCTGCCTATTGGCTTTTATATTTGGAAACACAGTAGTTATTAAACACTTAAAATATTCAAAGGCAAATTTCTATGTCCACACCAACACTATCTCTTCCTTCAGTCTTCCCAATCTCATATAATGGCAACTCTGTTCTAGAAATGTCCATTCTAGAATAGTCTAAAGAATACTTATAGTCCCATGCCCTACATTCTTTCCAAAAGTAGATCATGTTGATTTTTCATTTCTACCCTTACAACTACCTCCAGAGCCAAAGCCATCATGAATCCTTGCCACCATTATATTCTAATCTTCTAACTTTCTCCCTGAGTCTGTCACACTTTCTGTATGGTCTAGTCTCAAATAGCCGGAATAAACCTACTCAGTGGAAGCAAGATCTTGCCACTCCTTTGTTCAAAACTTAACAATTGTTTCACATCTGAGAGTAAAAGACCTTACTCAGATTCAAGTGGACCTAAAGGATTCACAAACACAAGATGGTTTGAACCACAATATCGGCAGTTCATATTCACCAGCCTCCCCTTGGAAGCCCTATACAGAGTCACTATGAGTTAAGACTGACTGGAGGGCACTTATCAACTGCAACAATGAGGTCCTACATTACCTGGTTCCTTCCGCACTGCCTCTCTGATGCTCTCACTTCAATCTTTCCGCCTCATTCTCATTGGCCTTTCCCCCATTCTCAGCCACAGCAGGCATCATCCACTCAATCCCCTTTCCTTTGCTGCTTCCGTTCTTTCTTCAGCTTCCTTTCTTTCTTCAGTCTTAATTCATAAGAAACTTTTCTCTGTGAGCCTTTGTGTTACCAAGCTATTTAAACTCAACATTCATTCTCTTTCCCTGCTACTTCATATGTCCATCTTCTCTGTCATATTTTCTCCTAAAAACTTGTCACTATTGCATTAAGTAAAAGACCAAAGCAGGTAATTCCACTTCTTTTGCCAACGCCGTAGTAAGTAAGTAAGCATGAATCCCATCCCCAAAGTTAGAGGACAAATCCAGTTCTCACCTTCCCACATCTCTACCAATGGTACCAATCATGCTAGCGGCAGTGCTGACGTTAGCCACCCACAGCTGGTTCAAAAGTACTAAGTTAAAAGGATATCTGCATTCACACCAGCTATCCATGCAACATTAAGGAGCTCTGGTAGCATAGTGGTTATGAATCGGGCTGCGAACCTTAAGGTCAGTAGTTCAAAACTACCAGCTGTTCCATGGGAGAAAGATGAAGCTTTCTGCTCCTGTAAAGATTTGCAGCCTCAGAAACCCTGTACAGGGTTACTATGAGTAGGAACTGACTCCACGGCACTTAACCAACCAATCAACCATCCATGCAACTTTAAGGAGCTCTGGTAGCACAGTGGTTACAAATTTCAGGATCAGCAGTTTGAAATTACCAGCTCTTCCTTGGAAGAAAGAAGAGTCTTTCTGCTCCCATACAGATTTACAGCCTAGGAAACCCTGTACAGGGTCGCTAAGAGTCGGAGCCGACTCCACGGCACATAACCACCAGCACCACTATCCATGCAGCACTAGCCACTCTGAGCTAGCTCAGAGTTCACAAGTTGTAAGGACACTTCCTTCGACTGCCAAATAGGCCGATGGCAACCTCTATTGGCTCTTACTGATCCTATAGGTTAGATAATTTGCTGAAACAACTCAGAGTCTTGCAGAAAGTATGTCATATTACAACAACAGACTGAGTACAACTAAAAAAGACACAAAGAAATTCATAATTGATGTACCTAGGACACGTCCCAGCACCAAGCTTTCCGGTCCCAAAGAGGACAGTGATCGGCTCTGCACGCACCATCACCACCCAGCTCATTTGAATCTTGGAGTTCAGGACTCTTACCAGCCTCCCATATGGCCATGTTAGATTACATCACACCTCCTGAGGCCTCACTTCATCACCTTTAGGCCCCCAGGTAGGCCCACTTGATCTGGTCAGCCCTGTACTCATTAGCTTCAGGTGTAGTGCAGCTTGAAAAAACTAAGACTGCCAAACTACATTCTTCCAGGTGATTCCACATCTCTCAACTATTAGCTGTATGGTATCCTTTATTTTCTCAGCTGGTTTACAGTCTGTCTCATTCACTGGAATATAAGCTCCCAGACCAGAAATACATTTTTTTTTCTGTTTTTCAACTATCCCTCAAAACTAGAACAGTGACTGACATACAAGTATAGTAGACTGTCAAATTTGTGGTGCTGAGGGTTAATGCGCTGGGTGCAAGGTCGCTTGGAACCGAAACATTGGCGGTTCAAGCCCACCAGTCACTCCTCAGAAATCCTATACAGGATTGCTATGAGTCAGAAGCGACTTGACAGCACTTAGTAACAATACTCTCATACAGATCTCTGAGGCTAAGTGTTTAAAAGGGGAGTTACACAGAAAGGTACAGCTTTGTGACTTTATGCTGTAACCCCACAGCAGGAGGTTAAGACAGTAAAGTCACTTAAGCAAATGAATAATCAGTTGATGCCTATATTTGAATCCACTAATGTATTCAATTAGGATAAGTACTGGATTGCTAACCACATGACTGGCACTTCAAATCCATCAACCGTTCCGCAGGAGAAAGATGAGGCTTTCTGTTTCTGTAAATATTGACAGCCTTAGAAACCATATGCAGTGTTTTCACGAGGCAGAACAGACTCAACAGCACCTAACAATGACAGCGTATTCAATGAACTCTATAATCTATGGAGACATGGGTTATATGTCTTTTTCGTGTCTGAGTCCTTGTATCTGTTTCATGGAAAAAGCTTCCCAAGGAAAGTATTCTATACGTTTGCTTTTTTGGAGTTACCTGCTTGTCAATGAGTGTTATTTCAAAATCCTTTAGTTGGTCTACGAAGCCAAAACACGTGCCACGTACCACCTTCCTCAAGTGAAGATTGGAATTTGCAGCAACTCCTAGGATGACTTCCTGCTAGTGCAGTGGAGCTCCTCATTTCTGAGAGCCAGAAGCTGTAACCGAACCTCAGACGACTGAAGAGAGTGCTAGCTGCCTCTCCTGTAAGGATCACATTGCCTGTTGCTCAGGAGACATGGGAACTAACTACTAACCAACCAGTGTAGGTGACTTCCTGAGTAAGGAGTTACCATACCAGCTCTAAATGGATATTCGTATTTACAAAGTCTCTTTCGTGGTTTAATCTATAGCATAATAGAATAAACATTGTAGTTGTTATTAAGTGCCATTGAGTTGGTTCTGCCTCATAGCCATCCTGTATAGGGTTTCCTAGGAGCGGCTGGTGGGCAGTCCAGAGCTGATCCTGCAAATCACAAGTGGGAGGTGTTAAATAGCACTGCAGAAATCGCTCCCTCCTTGCTGAGCACTCATAAGGGAAGTGTTGTTGTTGTTATGTGCCATCGAGTCGGTTCCGA
>NW_006408547.1:14806939-14813172 GCF_000296735.1 Chrysochloris asiatica | reverse complement strand
TAGCATTTTGTTAGTTACTCTGTCAATACATTGATGAAGAGGAAAGTACAATTTATCTTTTACTTTCTTTCTGTTCAGATTTCAACTCAGTGACTCTTCAGTTACCTACTGCCCATGGCAGGTCCTATTTCTACCATCTTTTTCTGTACACAGAATTGCAAAGTATGAGTATGTATCAGACACTTTCAACAATTTGTTTTCTTTACTGCTTTGTCGTTTTAAACATTTGTGCATATCACTTTGGACATACTCTACTTGTCTGAAAGGCTACCTAGCGTCACCAGTAAGGTTAGTCATTCATTGCTCCATTTTGCTTTGAATATAATAGCTCTCAGAGGATTATGTAAGAAAAAGGAACACAAAGACTTTGAGTTATATTTTCTGTCTCACAAACTGTAGACGCACAATGGTGTTCTTTTTCTTATGGTAGATAAAGAATTTGAGATTCTTTGAAAAATAACAGAATGGAACGTGAGCTGTTAAGTAAAGAATTATATCCCCACAGGGCAAGAAGCGGTGCTGTGATAGTATGGTAATACACTGTGTTCTGGAAGAACCATATGTAAATCTCAAGAGAAAGAATTACACAGTTTCCCTTAGCAAGAATTCACAATGCACAACTGTCACTTTCAGGGAAAAAAATAGACTGCGCATTGCATTCTCTGGATATTTCTTGTTCTTACATCTTTTACCAGTGAAAGCAGCCAGCCACCAGTTTTTATGCTTTCGTATTGAAGGTCATTATTTATTTCTGTTCAGCTTCTACTCCTCTGCCTTAGATAATCCACAATGACTATTGGATACAAATGAAATAAAATGGTTTTAAAAGCTACTATTAACACTCCGGCCTCACAACAACAAAACGACTACTAAATGCTAATACAATGTCTAATGGGTTATTTAATGACCGATTTCTCATTGTTTTCCCACCATTTTCTAACCAACTTTTGTAATGTTTTTATTTCACACATTTTTAATTGTCTTAATATCTCTGTGTACTTTCTTGTTCTTTTACTCCCTAATCCTTTTTCCTTCTTTACAATATCTAACTGTGTCAATGAATACTAACCAAAACTTATATTTACATAGCACTTTTTAAAGAAATAAACACCAATTTGATATTTGAGGATGTCCCAAGATCTTAACACTAAGAATTTCTTTTTTCCCCTCATTGATTACCATAGGACTTCATTTCGGATTGTTGTGGTTGTTAAGTGCCTTCGAGTCAGTTCCAACTCAGTGACCCTGTATAGGGTTTCCAAGTAGAGACTGGTGACTTTGAACTGCCAACCTTGTGGTTCAAACCAACCTTATGGTCCAGCGCAATATTCTACAGCGTCATTCACGGCTTACATATCATCCTCAAAAAAGTTTCATTTACAATGTAAAGTACAAAGTTTTAAAAGGAAAGATGATGTCAAGAAAGGAAACTCTCACTGATTTAGTAGTCCATATTTGCTAGAAATGCTTATATCTATTTTGATTCAGTATGTGGAACAACGTATTTTATTGAAGAATAAGGTGAGGTTTATGCATAAACTTGTCCTAAGTAACTATGTCATGGCTACTGGATGCTAAATACAGTGAGTAAGGGCACATGGAAGGATGGTGAAACCCTGTTTTAATCTTGTCATAGTGTCCTCATCAAAATGATTGGTTGGTTCAGGCAATTAAGACTATAGACACAAAGACTATTTGGCATTATATTAGTGAACTGACTCTAAGTTTTCAAATAGTTAAATGAGTTGCTAATTCTTGGTCTTTGGAGTTATATATACTAGAGTTTAAAATCACTTCCTAGGTTTGTGATTTTGAACCATACAATTTGAATTGAATAGACTTCAAACATAGGCTTTGATATGAAAAAGAGTTATATCTTGGCCACTAGAGTCAAATAATTGTAAATTTGTTGTGTTTCCACTAAGTATCATTTGGTACTTCAGAAGCCCAACCTTTTAAAGGTACATCAACATAGTCCCGCCATTTGACGCTACTATTTGTTGGCATATAGTCATTAGGGAGGTTCCTACTTGGAGACACACTAGGTTGGGTTCTGAGCTACAAGGTCCTCAGCCATCCTGCAATACTTTACTGAAGAGCTGACAGCTATAAACCAGGAGGTGGCGGTTGAGTGGCTTCTAAGAGGTTTAGTAGTTCTAGAAGCTGAAAAAGACCATGATTAGAGTGCTATAAGAGATACTATTGGTGTCATAAACACAAACTCCACACTTTTTAGCTTTCTTTAGCTTTAAAATGGGAGCGAAATGGCTCCGTAGGATAAACACTGGACTGCTGACCACAAGGTTGGTTCAAGCCCACCAGCTGCTCTGAGGGAAAAAGATGAGGCTTTCTGCTCTCACAAAGACTAACAGCTACATGGTGTCGCTGTGAGTTGGAACTGAGTCGACAACGCTTAACAACAAACTGTAAAACAGGAGAGAGAAGAATGTGAGACCAAGGGTATATGCGAAATAAATATGGCAGGCGGAGAGAATGGCACCAGACAGAATGATCAAGAAGACCTAAGTATTTGGACCTAAGTATTTGTTTCCTCAGCTTGTAGGACTCTTGAAACCCTTGTCTGATTTCTCAGAAAGTTTTACCTCCCCAAATTCTCTGAGTCTAGTTATGTTGTTGTTCAGTAACATTGAGTCGGTTCCAACTCACAGTGATCTGCAAAGGGCTTTCAAGGAGTGGCTGCTGGGTTTGAACTGTCACTCCTGTGGTTAGCAGTCCTGTGCTTACCTTTCAGCACCACACCAGAACTCTTGGCATATCACTGTTCCCTCCACCTCGATCCCTACTTATAACCCAAAACTTAATTTTCTTCGCTTCAATAAATCTTCATATTTCTGCCACCATTTCTTAAATATACAAGTAGATACTTGTATGATTATCTCTCCTCAGTATAATAGAAAAAATAGTTGCCCATTTTTCTTTCAAGGTTGAGTTGACACTCTTAATAAGACATGCAAAGACTTTCACAGTCTGAAAGTCTCTTTTGTCACGTGTACTCAGTCACATGACAACTTCGTTTAGATGCTTACCATTGAGTTCCTGTGGCCTGAAATATTCTCTCTCACACGGACAGGCAGTAGAGCCAGAACCATTTGTTAGATAAGACTCCCTTTTCCCATTGATCTAAAATGCCATGTTTGTCTAATATTTAATCACATGTATACTGGGCTCTATTTTGGAATTATCTATTTGGTTTAACTAATCTATTTATCTATCCCCGTGCCAATACCATACTGAGTTGATTGCACTAGCTTTATAGTATTTACTGACATCTGGTGAATAGGTTGTAAAAGTAGTTTTCTTGGCTAGCCCCAAATATTTGCATTTCAATATGAATATAAAGATCATTTCATCCAATTCCAAACTAGATAAATCCTATTGAAATTTTAATTTCATTAAATTTACATAGTGACATGAGAGAATTGACATGAGGTATGAATAATGTTCTTCATTATAAGTGGCTTTTTGAAATGTCAGATTTATTTTATTTATGAGGGGGCTCCAGAAAGTACGTGGGAAAATTGGATTATCATTTAATTCCATTTTTTTCCATGAACTTTTTGAAACTCCTTTGTGTTAAATGCCTTAGTAGCTCTTTTACAAACAGCTAATGACAAATAATAGCGGCGGCGGTAGTGGTGGTGGTTATGTGCCTTGGAGTCAATTCTGATTCATAGACACCCTGTATAAGGTTTCTGAGGCTATAAATCTTCACAGGAGCAGAAAGCCCCATCTTTCTCCTGAGAAGCAGCTGGAAATTTTAAATTGCTAACCTTGAGGTTAGCAGCCCAACTCGTAACCGCTATGCTACCAAAGCTCTAGACAAATTATAGTAGCCATCTTGAATATCCCAAAGCTATCTGTCTTTTACAGTTTTGTCTTTTAAGAGCAAGCAAAGAAAAAATGTTGAAAGAAATATTTGTAGGAAACTTGTGGGTAGCTACAGTAATAGTAGTCACTCAAATTGGAGTCTCTGAATACATTTTCTCAAACTATATATGAGAGTAAGATCAAAAGTATTGCTACAAAATCATAGTAACTTTTATTAAATAAAACTACCAAAATGTGAATCTGTTGTTTCTCAACATCTCTTCCATCTAGGTCTATACACTTCTGTAGGTGGTGTTTCCATCTCTCTAACCCTTCTGGAGATACCCTCTGCTCTTTGATTTATATCACCTCCAAACAGCAACTTAGACATCCTCATAGAATTCAGTTTATGTTTCTTCTCAATGTTCTTTAAGTTGTGGGACAAAAAGAAATCTGAAAGTGTTCTATCAGGGTTGTAGGGTGGATGAGATAAAGCTTACCAATAGAATCCTTGTAGGAGAGCCTTTGCTACCCTGGAAGAATGAACAGGTGATGGGGAAAAAAAAATTCTTAATATTATTTTCTTGGTCTTTTCCTCATTAATGCAGTTTTTAATTTCCTTAAAACTTTCTAATAAGCCCCCACGGTTGCCCCATGCTTGAGAAAATTTATCAAGATGGTCACCTTTTAGTCCAAAAAACAATCACCATAACCTTCTGAGTTGACCTCTCGTTCTTGAATTTAATTGACTAGTTATTGTTGTTGTTAAGTGCCATTGAATTGACTCAGAGCTATTCATAGGGTTTCCAAAGAACAGCTGGTGGGTAGACCTGCCAACCTTATGCTGCATAGTCCAGTGCTGACCCTACTGAGCCCCACCAGGAGTCCAGAATTGGCCAGTTGTTGTTGCTGTTAAACGCCGTCAAGTAGATTCTGACCCATAGCAACCCTGTATAGGGTTTCCAAGGAGCAGCTGGTGAGCTTGAACCACCAACCTTGTAGTTCAAATGGCTTTGTAGTCTGGCGCATTAACCCACAGCGCCACACCAGGACTCCAGAATTGGCAAGCAGAGCCCTTCAAAACTCATAGCTTTCAATGGACCATGGTTGTTTCTTAAAAATGTTTTATTGTAAATTATGTGATAGTTTACATAGGATAATATTAGTTTTACATTCATCCTATCATATATTGTTTCATTGCCATGGTTACAACAATCCCCTCCTTGCATCATCAACAAACCAAAGGGTATACCCCACAATCCTGCCCCCTGGTCTTCAGCACACAGCCCCTCTCCCTCTCTGGGTCTAGTTCTCAGACATGTCATGATCTCTGCCTCCATTTCTGGCATCACTGCTTCTCTGAATAGCATCCTGCTCTCTGATCTTCTCCCTTTATGGTCCCAGGGACCTCCGCTCCTAGACTGCAAAGTTAATCACTCCCCTCCTTGCTGCAAAGCATCTACTTTTACATTTCCAACCCTCACAATCAGTCCTGATAATAATTATTCACTACTGTATCACAAGAGACCTATCCACATTTTATCAGCCCTGCCTGGACAGATGGGATACTACTCAGTGGAGACTCTACCTTCCTCCATGTCCTGTGGATCTAAGTTCCCTCTTGAAAGCTTGTAAGCCAGTCACTTCTTGCCTTTGTAGCCCCTACCACCACCACGTTAGGTAGCCAATGTCCAAGTTGCCCATTCCTGTATACTCTGTGTATGGAGGTGTTGGCAATGATCCTTGCTGTAAAGATTTGTTCCCACTTTTGAGCTAATGCATCCATAGGTGTATGTCAAATTCATCAAACTGTATCAGATCACTCTTTTTTTTCCTCTTCTTTCTTCTAGTTGAGCTCTGATCTTCTAGTCATTGAAGCCAGGTCAAGTGGGTATTATCTGCAGGTATGGGTGGTCTTGTGCATATGCCCTCTCTTCTTATCAGTGGGACTCTTCACTCTCTACTCGAGTCCTCTGTCACTATGTCACTGACTCTGGGCCCAAGAGTCCCCAGTGGACCATGTTTTTGAAGGCACCTTAATGAGAATAAGAAACATATTACTGAGAGAACTTGTCCACTGCCGTTCACTGATCGCAGACATGATTAAACACAGTTTGTCTGGAGTAAACCTATGCATGTATGAAGTAGAACCCTAGTAGCAATATGCTCCATGAGTCTTGATGTGGCTCTCTATTTGTACTTTGGACATGTTGTCAGGAAGAACTAGGCTCTGGTGAAAGAAAACAACCTCGGCACACACCATAATTCAAATGCATAAATTATTTTTCTGTCTTGCGTATTCACTGTCCACAATACAAGGTGACTGAAAAGATCATTATTTGAGTCTGGCTCACCTTAGTCTTCAAAGTGATATTTATGTTCTTAAACACTTTAAAGAAGTCTTG
>NW_006408547.1:14800219-14806344 GCF_000296735.1 Chrysochloris asiatica | reverse complement strand
GAGCACTGAATTTTGATACAAGTCAAATGCTATCTTTGAGAACTTCAGTCTTTTCTCCATGTAACACAGTAAGCCCACTTGTTAGGATTTTGGGTTTTCTTTCCACTTAGGTGCAATCCACATTGAAGGTTGTACTCTTTAATCTTCATCAGTAAGTACTTCAAGTCCTCTTCTCTTATAGCAATCAAGGTTTTTTCATGTTGCACGTTATTAATCAGTCTTCCTCCAATTCTGATTCCATGCTCTTCTTCATATAATCCGTTTTCTCAGATTATTTGTTTAGAATACAAATTGAATAATTAGGCTGAAAGATACAACTCTAACTCACTCGTATCTTGATTTTAATTCATGCATTATCCCTTTGCCCTCTTCTAATGACTGTTTCTTTGTTTATGCACAAATTACTCGTGAACACAAGTGTTCTGGAATAATCATTTTTTGCAATGTTATCCCTATTTTGTTATGATCCACATATTATAAATGCCTTTACATAGTCAATAAAGCACAAGTAAACATCTTTCTGGTATTCTCAGCTTTCGGTCAAGATCCATTTGATGCCAGCAATGACAGCCCTCTTTCCACATCCTCTTCTTAATCCAGCTTGAATTTCTGGCAGCTCCTTGTCAATATACTGCTGCAACCATTTTTTAAATTACTTAAGCAATATTTCACTTGAATGTAACATTAATGATGTTGTTCAATAATTTCAACATTCTGTTGGGTCACCTTTCTCTGGAATGGATACAAATACAGATCTCTTCCAATCGGCTGGCCAGGCAGCTGTCTTACAAATGTCTAGGTTTAGAAGAATGAGCACCACCACTGCATCAATTTGTTGAAATATTTCACTTTGTATTTCATCAATTCCTGGACCCTTGGTTTTCGTCATTGCTTTTAATGCATCTTGGACTTCTTCCTTCAATACCATTAGCTCTTGATCATATTCTATCTCCTGAAATGGTTGAACATCAACCAATGCCTTTTTGTATAGTGATTCTGTGTTTTCCTTTCATCTACTTTTGATATTTCCTGAATCACTTAGTATTTTGCCCAGAGAATCCTTCAATAACGCAATTTGATGCTTGAATTTTTTCTTCAATGCTTTCATCTTGAGAAATACAAAGCACGTTCTTCCCTTTTATTTTTCTGACCCCAAATCTTTGTATTGTTCATTAAATAATTTACTTTGTGTTTTCAAGCTGCCCTTTGAAATTTTCTGCTCAGACCTTTTATGCCATAATTTCTTCCAATCACTTTAGCTTCTCTCTATATTCAAGGGCAAGTTTCAGAGACTCTTCTGACATTCTGACAAATGATATTGGTCATATCCTTATTTCCTGTCTTCTAAATGACCTTTTGTTTTCTTCATGTATGATGTTCTTAGTGTCATCCCACAATTTCTCTGGTCTTCAGACATTAGTGTTCAGTGTGGTAAATCTGTTCTTGAGATTGTCTCTAAATTCAAGTGGGATATATTCAAAGCCATATTTTAGGTCTTGTGGACTTGTTTTAATTTTGTTCAGTTTCAACCTGAACTTTCCTAGAAGTAATTGATGGTCTGTTTCACAGTCAGCCCCTGGCCTTGATGATATTGAGCTTGTCCATCATGTTCATCCACAGATGCAATCCATTTGATTTCTGTGTATTCAATCTGGTGAG
The DNA here is from genome assembly GCF_000296735.1 of Chrysochloris asiatica. Lineage (NCBI taxonomy): Eukaryota > Metazoa > Chordata > Mammalia > Afrosoricida > Chrysochloridae > Chrysochloris > Chrysochloris asiatica. The sequence goes on along the minus strand of NW_006408547.1, from coordinate 14,804,685 downwards.
GCCCATGTGTATAGCCACCATTTATAGTGTTGAAAAACAGATATTTGCAATGAATAAATCAAAGGTTTTCAAAATTCTATCATGCAATTTCCAGTGTCATTTCAATCATCAAGGCCATATTTTCCAATTGCTAATTCTTCTGCTTCCAATTTTCTTATAGCAATGATGAGTAATTATTAATTCTTCATCATAGACTTTGATGGTTGCTGTATAAATTTGAATAATATTCACATTAACAGGTCTTCCATGTAGGCATAGGGATATTATCCTATCAGAGACAGCATTGTTCTTCAACATAGATCTTCACCATACCTCTTCATCATACTGTGCTGTCATTTCCAGCACAGTAAATCATATGATAGTGTGATTCAAAAGAGCCAATACCAATCCATTTCAGATCACTAATGCCTAAAATAGTCCTGATAGGGTGCTGTAGGATAAGCACTGGATTGCTAACCACAAGTTCAGCAACTCTAACCCACCAGTTGCTCTTCTAAAGAAAGAGAAATCTGTCTACTCCTGTAAAGATTTACAACTTTGTGAGGTTGAAGCAGGACCAGGCAGTGTTTCCTTCTGTTGTGCATAGGGTTGCTACGAGTCAGTGCCGACTTGATGGCACATAACAACAACAACACAAATCTTATACTGGGTTTCTATGAGTCAGAATGGACTGTATGGCAGTGAGTAATGTCTAGGATATCAATCATTATGTATTTTATTTAATTATTTTACAACTTCTAATGTTCTATGTTCCAATTATTAATGGACATTTGCAGCTGTTTCTTCTCATTTTGAGTCGTGTATTGTCAGCAACTGAAGGCCCTGAAAGCTTCTCTCCATTTACATCACTAAGGTAAACAAACTCTACTTTGAGGAGGCAGAATGTCTACTGGCACTGTATCAGACAATGTGCTGCTGCTAATCATATGGTTTTCAGTGGCTAAACTTGCAGTATAGGTCTGCCTCTCCTCATCCTAGTCGATTTCTGGAAGTTCCTCTGAAACCTATCCACCATGGATGACTCTGCTAGCATTTAAGACACAGGCAGCATCATTCTAACATCATAGCAACACACAAGATACCATAGTACAACAAACTGACGGACAAGTGGTGGAAGCCCTTCCTATTTTATAAAAATGTCCTTGTCCCCTTGAGGCAGGTTCAGAAACTCCCTTAAAGTGATGTCTACCTCCTCCCCACTTAATACATCTTAATAAAATCTCACCATACATTGCTGTACATCTTTTTGTATACAAGAATATAAATACAGCAAAATTTGATGATCAAGTAAATTTAAAAGTGGTTTTAACCTTAAAAGTATTAAAAGCAGTGTGGTATCAATTTCAAAAAATTAAAAACTACAATTCCTATAATTTAAGACTTTTGTAAACCTTTAGAGTTAGAGATATTAATTGATAAGATCAGTGTCAATAATATTTACTGAGTATTGAATATGTGTTATATACTGTAATGCTCACTGAATTTGCAAAGATAAATATCAGCATGCCTGACCCTAAGTAATTTAAATTAAGGTCAGCAATTTGAAACCACCAGTTGTTCCTTGAGACAAAGATGAGGCTTTCTGTCCTGATAAAGATTTAGAGCCTCGGAAACCCTATTCAGGGTCACTATGAGTCAGAACCGACTCCACGGCACACCACCACTACCAAGGAGTTCATTACATTCTCACTGAAGAGGCAGATATGTATATAACTAATTTGAATTAAATGTGATAAAATAAGTAACAGTGATAATAGCTGTACATTTATGAATGGGTCAAGCTGTAAGGCATTTTACATACTTTACTGACTCTTTACAAGTCTTTAAGATATGTATTATTGTTGTTGTTAAGTGCCGTCAAGTCGGTTCCGACCCATAGCGACCCTGTACAGGGTTTCTGAGGGTGTAAATCTTTACGGGAGTAGAAAGCCTCATCTTTCTCCCATGGAGCGGCTGGTAGTTTCGAACCGCTGACCTTAAGGTTTGCAGCCCGATTCGTAACCACTACGCTACCAGAGCTCCTTTGTGGGCTATAGGACTGTCATAATAATTAACTCCTTTAATTTCATCTTAATCTTTATATTGCAAACTATTACACCCATAGAGACAAGTGCATATGTATTATTAGAGTCCCATTTTACAGATATTGTAGCACACTAAGAAAAGCTATATAAATCCCCCCAAGACATACAGTTCAGTAGTACAATAGCTGGTGTTCATTCACAAACTTGGTTATTAAGAAACCTGTATTGTTGAAATGGACTTCATACACTTTGTAAATACCACTAAAGGGACGCACGGCAAGGAAGTGAACGCCCAATGTGTGAGGAATTACAAATGCACATTGTTGTTGTTAAGTGTCGTCCAGTTGGTTCCAACTCACAGCGACTCTGTACAGGGTTTCCAAGGAGTGACTGCTGAGCTTGAACCGTGGACCTCGCAGTTCAAACCGACCTTGCAATCTAGCACATTAATCCACACCAGGACTCCATTAATACACTAAATGTATATTAAATTTAATGAAACTTAACTGTGATTAATAGAGATTAATGTAATTAATGGTAGATATTCTCCTACCATCACAGAAATATTCCTGCACGCTTCTATATTCTCTTTTGTATACAGAGACTGGAAGTTTGAAAACTACAATTCCTAGTTTGAAAACTATAATTCCTTAGTTTTACTACTAAGAGGCACTCACGTGAGATTTGAAAGCAAGAAGATAAGCATTGTTGTTGTTAAGTGTCATTGAGTCAGTTTCAGCTCATAGCGACCCTGTATAGGGATTCCAAGGAGTGGCTGTTGGGCTTGAACCACCAACTTTGTAGTTCAAACTGACCTTTCAGTCCAGCGCACTAACCCACAGCACCACACCAGGACTACAAGGAAGATAAATAGATGCCTTTATTATTCTGACAAGAGCAGTCAGATTTGTGGTTTTCAACAGTGAACAGATGTGGGTTTTAGAAGCTACAGTATTTTTCTGTTAAGTATGTGATTGCGTCCTGTGGATAGCTGAGACCACTGGTCATATTTTTGTTTTCTTTCCCTGTAATTTTGGCAACTCTTGACTGTCTTAATTTAGTATTTCAGAAAGGAATTCATCTTTCTTTTCTACTCTTGCAGGTATTCTAATAGGTTCCATACATCTCAATTATCTGTATTAAATCCTTTCCAATTTGAAGCACTTACAATGAGTGCTGTTTTCATGATGAAACCTCCCCTGATGCTGGGAATGAAATAGCCATTGATTTCTTTCTTATGTAATCAAAGAGTAACAGTCCACTGCTGCTTTACTATTTGACAATATCCTCAGAAATGCAAGCTCTTATTTCTTGCCCCGACATGGTTGTCTTTTCCTGCTCCATCTCAGAGAACAAAACCATTATTTCAACGCCAGCTGTAATAAGTATATTCCAGCTAACAGGAAATGATAACAAACCAAGAAGAAAGAAGCAAAGAATACAAGGAAAGTTTCCTTTAAAGAAATTTCTCCAAATCTGCCAATGCCATTTCAGTGTTGCCCACATCTAAGTTAAATGACCACATCTGTCTCTTTTGTGGAATGCAGAGAAATATAATCTCTATTCTGAGAAATAATTAAACCAGTGAAAACTTCTGTTATCATAAAAGAAGCGGGGCAATGGATGTTAGGGGTAACTAGCAAAGCGTATCACACTGAAACCATTAGATTTACACCCTGCGGTTTCTATTTTTTATTGGAAGTAAAGATGAAAAAGACATGCCTTAAATGTTGTTTTTGTGAAGTGCTATGGAGTCTGTTCTGCCTCATAGTAGTCATAGTTCCAACTCATAGTGGCCCTGTATAGGGTTTCCAAGAAGCGGCTAGTGAGCTTCAGCTGCCGACCTTGCTGTTCAAACCCACCTTGCAGTCCAGCCCATTAACCCACAGTGCCACACCAGGACTCCTGACATGGGAAAGTTGCTTAAATAGGTCAATGAAAAATCTATCTAACCTGTGTATCACATCACAATCTCGCTGTTATTTCTGGAAGCAAGATTTTTTAAATCAAACATCTTTGTAGGTAGTATATATACTAAAATGTTGTTAAAGGAAGAATCAGAGACAGAATCATATAGGAAAGTAAAGTAAATGTTTTATTCTAAAAGTAGTCAGACTTCCGGAAGTCAGATTTAAGAAGAATTGAATCACATAGATTTCCCATATTTCTATTACAACCTCCTTCACATTGTCAGTGTGTCTTATGGTAGTGGTTTGTATGTTGCTGTAACATTGGAAGCAATGTCAAGGGTGTTTCAGATACGAGTAGGGTCCCCATGGGGGAGACGTTTCAGTGGAGCTTTCAGATTAAGGAGACACTAGGAAGAAGGATGTCAGCTTGAGTACTAGGGTGCGCCTGACCCAGGCCATTGTGTTTTCAATAGCCTCATATGGATGCGAAAGCTGGACAGTGAATAAGGAAGATCGTAGAAGAATTGATGCC
>NW_006408547.1:14792070-14799864 GCF_000296735.1 Chrysochloris asiatica | reverse complement strand
AGAAGGAAGAAGGATTAGGTGGTACATTTCTGAGGCATTAGCCACTAAAACCTTTACGAATAGCAACAGAACACTGATACAGCTCTGGAAGATAAGCTGCTCAGGCTGGAAGACCGTTAAAATATGAATGGCAAGAGCCATCTCCTTAAAGCAGAAAGGACTTTAATGACATGAATGAAGCAAAGCTTTGGGGGCTTTCATTTGTTTGGGGGATACAATTCAAAATGAGAAGAAAGAACTGTATATATACATTCATTATCAGAATGTGAAATGTGTTGGTGTTGATAGGAGCCATCGAGTCGTTTCTAACTAATAGCGACACTCTACGTAACATAACACAAAACTGCCCGGTCCTGCTCCATCCTCACAATTGCTGTTATTCTCAAGCCTGTTGCTTCTGTCACTGTGTTAATCCATCTCCTTGGGGAATCTTGCTTTTTCCTGCTGACCCTCCACTTTACCCAGCTTGATGTTCCTCTCCAGGGGCTGGTCCTTACTGATAACATGTCCAAAGAATAAGAGATGAAGTCAGCATTTCCTCTATTTCTGGCTGTATTTCCTCTAGCACAGATTTGTTTCTTCTTCTAGCAGTCCATGGTAATTTTCATATTCTTCTCCACACCATAACACAAATGCATCAATTCTTTTAATGTCTTCCTTATTCGTTGTCCAACTTTCACATGCATATGAAGTTACTGAAAATACCATGGCTTGGTTCAGGCACACGTTAGTCCGCAAACTGACATCTTTGCTCTAGAACATTTTGAAGAGGTCTTGTGCAGCACTTTCACCAATGTATTACATCATTTGACTTATTGATTATCAATGCTTCCATGCGTGTTAACAGCGGATCCAAAGAAAAGGAAGTGTCAGACAACTTCAATCTTTACTCTATTTATCTTGATGTCATCTACTGAGCCAGCTGTGAGGATTTTTGTTTTCTCTACATTGAGGTGTAACTCGTACTAAAGGCTGTGGTCTTTGATCTTCATTAATAAATATTTAAGTCCTCTTCACTTTCAACAAGTAAGGTGTGCCATCTGCATATCACAGAATATTAATGACTCTTCCTCCAATCCTGATGCTATATCCGTCTTCATATAATCCAGTTCCTCAGATTAATTGCTCAGTGTAAAAACTGAGTAAGTATGGTAAAAGACTATAACCATGAGTCACAACTTTCCTGATTTAAACCATTCCGTATACCCTTATTCTGGTCAAATGACTGCCTCTTGGTCTATGTACAGATTCTTCAAGAACACTCTTAAGTGTTTTGGGATACCCTTTCTTCACAATGATATCCAGAGCTTGTCAAGATCCACAGAGTTGAAAGCCTTTGCATAGACAATAAAACACATATAAACAACTTTCTGCTATTCTCTTCTTTCAGTCAAGATCCATCTGTCATCAGCAATGATATATATCCCTTGTTCCATGTCCTTGTCTGAATCTGTCTAGAACCTCTGGCAGTACCCTGTTGTACAATCACAGCTGTTTTTGAGTTATCTTCATCAAAATTTGGCTTGTATGTGATATTAATGACATTGTTCAATTATTTCTGCAGTCTGTTGGGTCACCTCTCTTTCAAATGGGCACAAATATGGATCTCTTCCAGACAGTTGGCCAGGTAGTTATCTTCCAAATTTATTTGCCTGGATGTGTGTTTCCAGAGCTGCATCAATTTGTTGAAAGGTTTCAGTTTGTATTCCATCAATTCCCGTAGTCCATTCTTTGTCAATGCCTTCAGTGCACCTTGGACTTCTTCCTTCAATACTATTAACACTTGATCTTATGTTAAATTCGGAAACGTTTGAACATCGACCATTTGTTTTTGGTACAGTGGCTCTGTGTATTCCTTGCAACTTCTTTTGATGATTTCTGCATCATTCAATATTTTGCCCATAGAATCTTTCACTATTTGAAATTGAGGCTTGGTTTATTTTTTAGTTCTTACAGCGTGTTTTCTTCCCTTTTGGTTCTCTAACTCCAGATTTTTGCTCATTTCATTAAAATAATTGATTTTGTCTTCTTGAACTGCTCTTTGAAATTTCTGTTCAGCTCTTTTACCTCATCATTTCTTGCATTTGCTTTATCTCTATGCTGGAGAGCAGGCTTCAAAGTCTCTTGTGATATCCATTTTTGTCTTTTCTTTCTTTCTTGATTTCTTAATTTTTCTTTCTTGTTTTCTTAGTGACCTTTTGCTTTCTGCCTGTCTGATGCTCTGCCAACCAGTCATTAGTGCGTAATGTATGGAATCTGTTCCTGAGATGGTCTTTAAATTCAGGTGGGATAAGTTCAACATCATATTTTGGCATTCATGACTTTTTTTCATTTCTTTCAGCTTCAGGCTTAACTTGCATATGAACAACGGATGATCTGTCTATTCTACAGTCTGCCCTAGGCCTTTTTTCTGTCTGATGAATATTGAGTTTTCCACCGTCTCTTCCCACACATATAATCAATTTTATTTCTGTGTATTCCATCTAGTGAGGTCCATGTGTACAGTCATCTTTTATGTTAAAAAAAGGTATTTGTAATAAATAAGCTATTGGTCTTGAAAATTTTTATCATACGATCTCCAACATCATTTCTGTCACCAAGACCATAGTTTACAACTACTGATCCTTCCTCTTTATTTCCAGCCTTTGAATTCTAATCCCCAGTAATTATTAGTACAAAATAATTGCATGTTTGGTCAATTTAAGACTGAAGAAGTTGGTAGTATTCTTCAATTTCATCATCACTGGTTTTAGTGGTTGGTGCATCAATTTGAATAATAGTGGTATTAACTGGATTCCTTGTTGTTGTTGTTAAGTGCCATTGAGACAGTTCTGACTCATAGCTCCTAAGCATACGATTTTCTGAGTAGTGGATGGTGAGTTTGAACCACCAACCTTGCGGTTCAAACTGATCTTGCAGTCTTGTGCTTATCTTATAGTGCCACACATTAGCTCCTTATAAAGTGCTTTGTGTGTGTGTTTTCCCTGTGATAACTCCCTTTTCTGGGCATTGTTGTTATTAAGAGCTGTTGTAACAACTCTTAATACCATAAGTGGGTGGTTTTTGTGACCCAAAACTTAGTATCCCCCATTTTTTTGTTTGTTGTTAGTGCCAATGAGTTGGTACTGACACATAACACAACACCTATGCACAACACAACACAGCACTGCCCAATCCTGGGCTAACCTAACAATTGTTGCCATACTTGAGCCCATTGATGCTGCTACTTTGCCAATCCATCTTGTTGGACGTCTTCCTCTTTTTCTCTGGCCCTCCACCCTACCATACATGATATCCTTCTCAAGTGGGCCCTCCTGACAATATGTCCGAAGTATGAGAGACAAAGTCTGGTCATCCTGGCCTCCAAGGATCACTCTGGCTGCACTTCTTCCAACACAGATCTGTAGGTTCTCTTGGCAGCTTTCCCCCAGTTTAGGAGATTACAAATCCATATTCAGAGTACAGGCTCTAGGAAAGGTTCTCTGTACACTCTGAGGAAAACACTTGCCTCATCTTCTCCAGCATTCTTCTCAGCATTCCTTGAAATCTCTACACGACAGCTGTCTTTCCTCCATCCATACTTGCTGGCTTCTGTGTGTGAAATCTTCTCTTGTTATATCTCAAAAGTCATTAGACTTAAGACACACCCTACAGTGATATGGTTTATTAACATAACAAAGAAATCCTATTCCCAAAGAGGACTACATCCAAAGTTATAGGGGTTAGAATTTCAATAATTCAATCCATAACAGTGTGCTACCAGCATTAGGTGTGTGGGAATTGGGAGGCGTAATCTAGGTCATAGCACAGATAAATACTGACATCAATTCATAAATCTTTCCACAGAATAATCTGAGATTTTGACAACCTGCCTTGTCAATGATTGATGTACACAGTTTCCCAGAATTCCTTACCTGTAGGGGACACAGTTGGTGTACCCCCTTTCTTCTGCTCAGTCTTCAAAACTGCCTGCACTTAGCTGCTGTTCTACCATTCCTCATCGTATCAGTCCTGTAGGAACTCTCCTAAGTTCTTAAACCGAAACAAAACAGTTTAAGGTAGTATTGGAATCTAGCCAAGGGGTATCCAGTACCATACAGCAGATACAATATATATGAGGTTAGACTCCGTTGCAATTAAATAATCAATTTCTCATTTTAAAGAGACAATTCATAAATCATATGAGTATTTGTGAGAGCAGTATTTGCAGGTCCTGAGGAGGAAAGAGTTCTATTATTAGGTATTCAATAAAGGGAAATGCAGGCGTTACCATTGTACCCCATCTAGTGGTAATCACTATAAAGGAAAAAGCAATGTGATGAAAAAGAAGAACCATGATGGGATAGAAGCCAAATTTTCTCATGCCTTTAAGTGTTCCCTGTTAAAAATTAAGTGGCTTGAATGTGGATTGTAATTCCTTTTTAAACCACAGGCGTACGAGCCAATAAAGTTTGAGACTGATACTTATTGAAGAAAATTAATTCTTTTACTATTAAAACTATATAAGAGGTTTTAAAGTACTGGTTTGGTGGTGTAGGTTAATGCACTGGACTGCAAAGTCGGTTTGAACCACAAAATCAACAGTTTAAACTCACTAGCTCTCCTTGGAAACCCTATTCAGGATTGCTATGGGTCAGAACCGACTTGAAGGCACTTAATAACAACAACAAAAACCTCATAATTAGCTTGAATAAACAATCTCTTGTTTTTCATCGAACCCCTTTTGTGCAAAGGTGTCCTTGATTTAATTGTCTCAGATTGGAAGTCAGATGTTTGGTCTGAATCTTTTATAATGACAAATGTCTGTGTGCAAAGTGGCTTATTGCTTCAGTATTGTTAAATACTTACCATTTTAAAATGAGAAGATGGGAATCGCCTAGAATTTCAACAATTTTTCAGTCCCAATTTTTTTCTTTCTCATAAACTCCAAGCAAGTAACTGATGAATGTCTCCAGATGAATCAAAACCCTTTAAGATGTCTCCATGAATTGGTAGAGTCCTGGTGTGACACTGTGGGCTAATGCGTCAGACTGTAAAGTCGTTTGAACTGCAAGGTCGGTGGTTCAAGCTCACCAGCTGCTCCTTGGAAACACTCTGCAGGGTCGCTATGGGACGGAATCGACTCGACGGCACGTAACAACAACAACAACATAGGAACTTTGGTACGCAGGGTTAAGAATCGAGCTGCTAACCTTAAGGTCAGCAGTTCGAAACTACCAGCTGTTCCACGGGAGAAAGATGAGGCTTTCTGCTCCTATAAAGATTTACAGCCTCGGAAACCCCATGCAGGATCGCTGTGAGTCAGAATCGACTCCACGGCACATAACCACCAATCACCACCACAGGAACCCGTACAGAGCTCTGGTAGGATAATGGGTTGAAACTGCGCTGTAGTTTCGAATGAGAGGAGAAAGATGAGCCTTTCTACTCCCGTATAGATGTTTGTTGTTATTGTTAAGTGCCAGTTGAGTTGTTGGACCCATAACCACCCTGCATAGGGTTGCCCTTACGGGAGCAGAAAGCCTCATCTTTCTCCTGCCGAGCTGCTGGAGGGTTTGAATGTGGGCCTTGTGGTTCACAGTCCAGTGCTTATCGTAAAGAAATAACACCTCAGAAAGCTTAGTCAGGGTCACTATGATTTGGAATCGACTAAGTGGCACATAATGACCACCACCATCACCACCATCACAGGCTAAAAACACCACCATACAATTAATCTGAAAACAATTTAGTCAAAGCAATTTGGCTTCCTGCAGGTGAGCTGAAAATAAGATGGTCACCAAGAAATCTGGTTGAAATGACTAATTTTTCCGTTAATGTTTTTGTCTTTTATTTATAGTGCTACTGAGATGTTTTGTTTTGTTTTGTTTTTAAATACTCAAGTACGAATAACATTTTTTTGTGTGAAAGGTGGGAGAATTTCCACTTTATTCTCTTCATTTATTTACATGTTTGACGGCACTTAACAACAACAACAACAACAACAATTCACTTAATACTGCTTTACTGTTGCAAAAAAGCTGCGCAGAGAAACAGAAGAACAAAAAAGCAGATGCCCAAACAGAGATACTTGAATCGTGTCTGCAGTGATAATCTCTGAATAGTTTATATTGTGAGTACTCTTTGGAGGGTGTAGGAGTTTATTAATTTTTTATTTCACTATTGAATAAAGTTAAATTGGTTAGAAAACTTTAAAAGGAACATTAAAGATTGAAAAATCTAAAATTCAGATAAAATATTAAAAAATGCATGAAGTGTGCAAAACTTCTCATGCACTAAAAGTATCACTGTTCAAAGAACATGTGTTAATTATTATCACATTATCATTTTGACTGAATTGTTCTTGGGCCCAGTTTACACTTGACTAAACAGTAATGATCAAACCCCCTATGGGCACATGGAGATGAATTGGAAAGGTCTCAGGGGTCACCTAGGGAGAAAATAAGATTGATCAGGGAAGTCAGCAGTGGCCGGAAGGGGAGAGGTTACAATATTCTACCAGAGACAAGGGGAGTTAATCTGACCACCAACTAGAAAATGAATAACAGTTCGATTAGCAAAGATCAAATGTCCTAAGATCTTATCTTGTCATCTCCATTCCACAGTGAAAATAACAAAAGGACCATGAACACTTTAGCCTTTAGCCTTTCATTGCATGTCTGCCCTCTACTGTCATTCTGTGTCATCACTGATACCTAGTCAGTTTCCCCTTGTGAAAAATATGTTTGCACTATTACTTCTTCACAGCACCATGCTGTTTATTGTCTCATCTCTTCTTCCTCAACTTGTCAGGCCTCTGTTGTTTTGTGCCTTGGAGTTGATTCAGACTCTCATAGTGATCCTACAAGACGGGTAGAATTGCCTCACAAGGTTTCCTAGTCCTGGTGTGGTGCTGTGGGTTAATGAGTTATGCTGTAAAGTCGATATGAAATACGAGGTTGGTGGTTCAGGCTCACCAGCCACTCCTCTGAAACCCTATACAGGGTCACTATGAATCAGAAGTAAGTTGACGGCACTTAACAACAACAATAATCTTTACATGAGCACATCACCAAAACTTTCTCTCCTTCAGAGCAGCTGGTAGGTTTGAACCGCTGATCTTTTAGTTGTAACAGCAACACCCTTTAACCATTGTGCTCTTATGGCTGCATGCCAGACTTCTACAAAATCTGAACTCCTTTAAACTTGCTGTTCTCATGTTTAACTTCATGATGCTCTTACATTATCTGCAATTTCTTCATTGCAGATATTAAATACTTCAACATAGATGGAATGGTGCATATGAATGTGCAAATTACCTTTAATTAATAACCAATGCTTTTTTGCTAACTTTGGAAGAAGGATGAAAGCATACTTCACTGAAAGGTCCTCATAAGGATTCCACACTCCAGAGGGTTATGACCAACTACTCCAATAATGCTACCTAGGTGCCTGATTGATACAAAATGGTCAATGAGCTTGAGTCAAAATGTTGGAGGTTCAAACATGCCCAGAAAAGTCTTGGAAGAAAAACTTAGTGAAGCACCTCCCCCCAAATCAGCTCATTTCTAATCAGTACATTTCTATTCTAACATATGTGGGGCCACATGAGTCCGAATCAACGACATGGCAACTACTGATGGTGGCGGATAGCTGCACTATAGGACTAGTCATTCACATAGGGGATGTTAACAATAATATACATTGATGGAATCTTTTACTCAAGATGTTGTTGTTGTCAGGTGCCATCGAGTCGGAACCGACTCATAGCGACCCCATGCACAGCAGAACGAAACAATGTCTGATCCTGGGCCA
>NW_006408547.1:14786336-14787310 GCF_000296735.1 Chrysochloris asiatica | reverse complement strand
TTCCTTATAGGCATATAGGTTTATTCTCTTACAAACACCATTGTACTTCAAGACTGATCTTGAAAACTGAAACTCAAAGAGAACACATGAGCAGGCATGTAAGCCTGCTAGTGACCACAATGGTCTACTGGTGAGTGGAAGAGGGGGAAAGCAGCAATGAAGAAATAGGCTGAGTTCAACCACATTCCATAGACTCCCGTTGACCTGGAGATGATAGAGATAAAAAGGGGCTGTTTGGTCCAAAGTGTGGTGAGATGTGGGGCACTTGAGCCCACAGACATAGCCACAGAGGGCTAGAGCTGAGAGTGAAGAATCCAGCTGATATGAAGTGAGGGAAGACATACAAGAACACACAGACTTGCAGATAGTACCTATTTGTCTTAGCCTCAATGGCTTGATAATCAAAACTTGACTTGTTGTTGTTGTTGTTAAGTGCCGTCGAGTCGGGTCCGACCCATAGCGACCCTGTACAGGGTTTCCGAGGGTGTAAACTTGACTAGAGGAAGTTAAAATAAAATAAAAAAATTTTTTAAATAAAGGAAACGAATGTCAATTCCTACAATTTGATGAACTTGACCTATACTCATGGAGGTACTAACTCTAAATACCAATAGCTAAGGAAGGAGACTTCACATCAAGCATCAATGCTGTCCCCTTTGTATACAGGGTAGATAGGGACAGGCAACTTAGACATTGGCTACCTAAAATGAGGGGGTGATAAATGTTCGAAGCGACTGGCTTACAAGATTTCAAGAGGGAGTTTACTTTTAAGAGCATGTGGAGGAAGATAGAGTCCCCACTAAATAATTTCACCTTCTCTAGATGGGTCTGGTAAAAAGAGATGGAGATAAGATTCTTATGATGCAATTGTGAGTAATAGTTATCATGACTAATTGCGACGGTCATAACTGTAAAGGTAGATATTTTGTAACAAAAATGGTGGAGTAGTTAATCTTACAGGCCAGAAACAGAAG
>NW_006408547.1:14782614-14785611 GCF_000296735.1 Chrysochloris asiatica | reverse complement strand
CACTTTATTTGAAAGTGGTCCACTGTTATTCTCAGTGTTTTCATCTTCTGATATTATAGCTGACAATGTTTTGCTGCTTATCATAAGGTTTTCCATTGATAAGCATTCAGAAGTAGTCCAGATGAAACTGTGATGTTGTTGTTAAGCACATACAAGTATTTTCCCAAAGTTGTGCATCTTTGCAGGAATTGGAAGTCTCATCTTTCTCCCATGAGATGAAATTTTAGATAATGCTTAATGAATGAGCTTTCATCCCCTTACAAATTGGCCTAATTACCTCCAAAAGGAGTTAATTGATTTAGAGCCAGAAGGTGGAAATTAAAGATTTTTTAAGTTAGAATTTATAGGATGGATTTCTGCAGTTCCCAAGTTACATAATTGGTAAATAATAGGCTACTAACTCAAATCTACCCGGAAGCACTTTGGAAGAAAGGTCTGGAACACAGAGCTGGCCTTCTATGCAGAAAGGCACAGACATTGAAACCCCTAGGAAGCACTATACTCTCATAGACTTAGTGGTATTCCTTTAGCAATTACTTTCCTTAATAAATATAAACTGATAATTTTATGTCTAAAACTCCATATGAAGCAAAGGGGATAGGAAAGTGAATAATTTATAGTCTTTGCCCTCTGTAAGAATTAATTTATGTGCCAATTTGGGAAAGCTATGATGCCCAGTTGTTTGGATAAGTGCAAATCTAAATGTTGTGCTGAAGGTATTTTCATGTAATTAACATCCTGTTTGGCACTTTATGATAAGCACTGGACTGCTAACTGCAAAGTCAGCAGTTGAAACCCACCAGCCTCCCCTTGGGAACTCTATATAGGGTACCTATGAGTTGGAAGCAACTCGATGGCACTTAACAACAACTTTTATAAACAGTTGGCTTTAAGAAAAGCAGTTTATCCTCCAGAATGTGTCTGAGTATCAACCAATCAGTTGAACTGAAAAGCAAAAACTGATTTCCCCAGGAAAAAGAATTCTGCCTCAAAAGTGCAAATAGACATCCTGAGAGTTTCTAGCTCACTGCCTAACCAGCCCTCACAATTCTTTCAAATAAACCTATCTCCAAATTTGTGAAGTAGCTGGGTCATGCAAACAAAGTCTTTGGTTGCTAACTGAAAAACTTGAAGATTTGAGTCCACTCGGAGACACCTTAGAGGAAAGGTCAGGCAATCAGCTTCCCCCATATCGACGTCCTGACACACATGGGGTCACCATGCGTTTGAGTCAACTCAGGGGCAGTTGGTGGTTACATGTCCAATGGCTTCTGTTTCTCTGGCGATCCCTGGCTAACACACCCTATCAGCAGCATTCTAGTGGCAAAGTTAGATCCGATGACACAGTCATACTTGTATGGGCAAGTACAGAGCTCCGTGTTTTATAAGCGTCTCTCTAATTCTATTAACAACCAAGAGTAATGTACCAGACCCACACATATGTAAAAGTAAATTCTGTGAACATTTAGAAATTGGCATAAGCAGTTGGAGAATTCTGCAAAAAAAAAAAAAAAGTACATTCCTAGACAGACTGATATCCAATTGTAAGCAAAGTAAAAAAGAAATGGTTTCACACCAACTGCCATTTTAGATGCATTTGTGATCTTTCATGATTATTAATTTGTAGCTTGTATGTGTAGGGGTGAAAATTTACAGACGGCTTTTCTTAGTTAATGAGTAAAATGTATATGAAAATATCAAATATGCGCTGCCACTGGCACATTATCTTGGTCTGTTGCATTAATTGAAAAAAGAAGATTTTAAAACTCCAAGATGAATATGAATAGCACAATCATTAAAATCACATTTCTCGATACTAATAACGCTACAATTAGGCTATTTCTACAAATAAAGATGAATCTGTTTAGTCCTAGCGAAGTATGGTTAATCCAGTTCAAACAAAAGTAAGTGAAATTCAATAAGACTGTCTCTCAGGCTCAGGGCCTATTTAATTTAATTCATTATTAAACACAAATGATAATTGGAAAGGAAAAAGGAAAAGAATGTAGATCAATCCTCTACTATAAGTGAAAGCAGTTTGGTTGAGGAAACAGCGTGAAACCTATGATGATTAAAGGTGGAATGGCACTTTGGATTCAAGGATTTCAATAAGACCTACAAGTATTCAACTTAAAGAAAATGTTTTGTCACCATTTCAAAGGGAAGCGAGTGAGCCTCTAAGAAGTCTGATGTATTCAAAATGATCAGACTGACAGACAATCCGGAGAGTAGGGATATCTCAGGACTAGCAAGGAAAGGGCCAATCTGCCACCCTACAATGCCTCCAGCTAATTTTTAAAGTGGTTAAGTCATTTCCTAAAAGGCTTTGAAATTTATTGTTGCTTTTACCAAAGTGTTTGATAAATAGATTCACTGATGCCATTAGCAAAGAAAGTCACTGGGAATTTTCATTTCCATGTACACCTGAAGAGAAATGGACTGACAGGAAAGACAACAAGAGTTCAAATCCTTTCCTTCACTTAGAATTTGTTAGTTTACATACATATCCCCACATCCTAAGTGAATGTGAAAAGGTAGAAATCACGTCATTTTCTTCACCAGTCAAAATATGGTAACTAGAGGCAGGTTTGGCACACAGTTGTTGTCGTTGTTAGCTGTCATGGGGTTGGTTCTGACTCACGGTGGCCTTAAGGACAACAGAGTTTGTGGAGTGAGTTGGTTGTAACTCATCGTTTCTCTATGAACAACAGAATAAAACACTGTTGGGCCCTGGGCTTTCCTCACAATTGTTACACTTGAGTCCATTGTGGCTGCTACTATGTCAGTCTGTCTCTATGGGGGTCTTCCAGTTGTTTACTTTACCAAGACCCTGCACTTGACCAAGTATGGTGTCCTTCTCCAGGGACTGGTCCTTCCTGACAACATGTCTGAAGTGTGAAAAATAAAACTTTACCATCCTCACGTCCAAGGAGCATTCTAGCTGTACTTTTTCCAAAATAGATTTGTTCATTTTTCTGGAAGTTCAGGGTATTTTCA
>NW_006408547.1:14780317-14782514 GCF_000296735.1 Chrysochloris asiatica | reverse complement strand
CAGACTAGGAAGAAAGAGTGACAAACTACTGCCAAATCGCTAGTCACTGAAAACTCTATGAATAGTAGATAACATTACTCAAGATACGTGGTGCTAAAAATATTTTTAGGAATTTCCTCTCTTACATGATCAAGGTATTACAACATTCCAATAATGGAGTCCTGGAGTGGCACTGTGAGTTAATGCACCAGACTGCATAGCTGTTTGAACTGCAAGGTCGGTGGTTCAAGCTCACCAGCTGCTCCTCAGAAACCCTATACAGGGTCACTATGGGTCACAATCCACTCTACGGCACTTAACAACAACAACACCTATGATTGGCTCATCAACCTCAAAAACTTTGGTATATCCTAGCTTTGCAACATTGTTGAATTTGCATCCAAGCAAATCTTTTATGAAAATGGCTATAAGAATAGAGCCGTTGTGGTACACTGAGTTAAGCATCGTTCCAACTCCACCAGCCACTCCATAGGAGAAAGATGTGACATCTTCTTCCATAAGCTTTACAGTCTCAGAAACCCCAAGAAGCACTTCTGCTCAGTTCTGTGGGGACATTATGAATCAGCTATCTCAACAGAAGTGGGGTCATCAGGCCTCTGCAGAGCTTTTTGTTCAGTATTTTTTTTCTTTAGTAAATTCTCCCAGGAGTACTATTTCTTTTGTTTTAGCAGGCAGATTTTACAAACAAGATGTTAACTGTAAATGCTGTTTCTTAGGCAGCGCATCTGGCTCAGTTAAGACATTGTCCTTAGCTTGCGTGCTTTGACACTGCATTTGGAGTACGTAATTTGGAGGTCAGTCAGAGATGCGAGTAGTTAAACTTTGGAAACTCATTCTTGGACTCTTCCTTTTCCATGATTTCCTACTTTCCTCACACTCATATTTTCTCAGCTGTTTTCTGGACTCTTAGAGTAGAAAGATTCTGAATGTTTCCACATGTGCAAGATCCCCAAAGGAAAATTACTTCTATTACTTTCATGTCCCCTCCATTAAGCAAGCATTTGTATGTTTGCTTCTCTTCATCCTCCAGCGCCTTTAGGTAGATGCTTTTTCATGTGTCCAGGGATTGCGACTCTTTTGTTCTGGGAGTTTGTCTCATAAAGACTTAGTCCATCTCAGTTGAGGGACTTTTGTAAGCAGAAATTCCCCAAGTCACATTTCAAAATGCCAATTTCCATCTTTATCACAAATCTCCAAATGAGGCAGCAGAAATAGAAAAGTGCCCATGCCCTGAATGTCTTCATTAAAGACATATAGAGATAATTCATATTTTTAATAGTTATCCTTTTATTCTGTGAATGGTTTAGGCGATAAATATTTCTAAGTAATAACTTTCTATTGGCACAATATGAGAACATTAAAAGAAAATATTTTAAATAGAAATCACCATTGCTCACAATGGTATTAACAAAATAGGAATGAAAAAAAAAATCAACTTTACATCACATCTGTTCTATGTGAATTAGGGCTTACCTAAGTCCTTTTCATTACTAAAATTATTGACAAATGGTAGTTAACCGCCGTGTTGACATACTGGGAATTATATATTCAAGAAACTTAACATAGAATAATTTTTTAAAAATCTTTGTTGGCATTTTAATTTATTTTATTTATTTGTTGCCATTTCTATTTACTTCAGATTGCAAAAAGAAGTCTGACATTCCAGAGGAAATTTTATTATTATTGTTGGGTGCCTTCAAGTAGGTTCCAACTCGTAGCGCCCTTAGGTGTAACAGGAAACGTTGCCTGCTTCTGTGCCATCCTCACAATTGTTACATTTGATCACATTGTTGTTGACACTGTGTCAACCCTTCTTATTGGGGGCTTTCCTCTTTTTCACTGATCCTCCACTTTATGAAGGATGATGGCATTCTCCACTGGTCCCTCCTGATAACATGTCCAAAGTAAGAGAAACAAGGTCCTGCCATCCTGGCTCCTAAGGAGCATTCTGATTGCATCTCCCAACACAAAACTGTGTTTTTCCAGAAGACCATAGTATTTTTAGTAATCTTCTCCAACTTGAAATGAGTCAATTATTCTAGCGTCTTCCTTTTTCATTGTCCAATGTTCACATGCATGACAGGCAATTAAAAATACCATGGCTTAGGTCAGGTGCACCTTAATCCTCAAGCTGATATCTTTGCTCTTGAACAATTTAAAGAGGTCATGTGCAGCCACTTTGCCTGATACAATACAT
>NW_006408547.1:14766529-14770657 GCF_000296735.1 Chrysochloris asiatica | reverse complement strand
CTCTGTTTATCATAATATTACTTATTGGTTCAGTTATGAGGATTTGCATTTACTTGTGATAGAGATACAATCCAAACTGAAGGCTGCAGTCTCTGATGTTTATCAGCAACTGCTTCTTGATGCTTGCCTATTCCATCATCTATCTTTAGATAATTCTCATCAGCTTAATATAAGGAGGTGGCTGAAGTTATTTCTCTAAGGAACTCTGGTAGTGTAATGACTACAAATTGGGCTGCAAACTGCAAGGTCAGCAGTTCAAATCCACCTGCCATTCCGCGAGAGAAAGATGAGGCTTTCTGCTCATCTTTAAAGATTTATAGCCTCAGAAATCCTATGCAGGGTCGCAATGAGTTGGAACCGACTCCATGGCACATAACCACCACCACCAAACCCTAAACAGGGTCACAGTGAGTCAGAGGACTTGGCTCCACAGCGCACAATCATCACCATCACCACCACCAAAGCTCTGTCTACATAGTTACAGGAGATCCTCTGCCTTCCCACTGTCTCCAGTATTCCCAGGACCTCAAACTGCTCTTGTCTACATGCATACTGTCCTGCCAGGGGAAGGCCTCTCAAATGACTGCCCTCTCACTCCGTCCATCATCCAATTATTGAAAAATGTTCCCTTTCATCATCAACCCTTTGGAAATAACATACGTTCTGTTTTTCTCAACTAATCTGTTTGACTCAACCTATTCCAACTGACTTGTAACTCCACATTCATCACATTCTTTGTACGTCTTTCTTTCTTTACCTTAGGGTAATTGATGGTAGCTCTTGAAGCTCTTCCCCTAGACCTTTCTCCTCTCTGTGAGCTGACTTTCAGTGTTGAGATGTTAGCCAATCATGAATCTGCAGCATATTTTGTCTGGAAAACATTTACCTCACCAGAATAATTCCGCTAATGATACGGTAGCCGATTTCTCTTAGCGGCACCTATGATCTGTACAAGAGAAGGAAAATAAATTACTTAGGGTGGAAATTCAAATTTAATTTCAATTTCCAACTCATCGTGACCCTATATAGGGTTTCCAAGGAGAGGCTGGTGTGTTTGAACTGATGACTTTCTAGTTAAAAGTGCAAAGCTTATTCTATAGTGCCATACCAGGACTCCAAGCATGGATATTAAAACGTGATCCACTTTGGACCTAGTTGAGCTCTCTGGAGCTACAAAAGACAAAACCTAAAATGTTTCTTGAAATCACCGCTTCCTATATTTGAAGGTAACTCTCATGCCAACCTGCCCAAGCCCTTCCCTAACCCACATCCTAAGTGTTCTTTTTTCCCCTTATTTTTAAGATTAAAAATTCTTCAACTAATTAGTATCTTAGTCCCATGTTTGTGCTTATATCCTGCAATGTCCTAACTGCAGCCTTGAGAAAACAGCCAAAACGCAAAGTTAATGGCCAAGAGAAAACACTAGCTCAAAATATTGTTGTTGTTAAGCGCCATCCATTCAGTTCCAACTCTTAGCGACTTTGTATAGGGTTTCTGAAAAGTGACTGGTGAGTTTGAACTACCAATCTCTGGTTCAAACTGACCTTGAAGTCGAGTGCTTGTCCAATCTATGGTGCCACAACAGGACTCTTATATTTCAAGCTGAAAATACAAAGATCTTTAAATATTTCAGAGACTTCATGGGTATTAGCTTTCCAGTGTGGCACTATAGGATAAGCTCTAGACTGCTAACCATAAGGTCTCAGGTGATGCAAATGGCTTGTGTTCACCTGCTAAGCTAAAAGACGGAAGTTCAAACCCATTGAAGGGTACCATGGAGAAAGGGCTAGCAATGTGCTTCTATAGAGATTATACCAAAGGAGACTCAATAGAACAGTACTGCTCTGTAACATATGGGGTCGTCATTGCTCAGAAGCCACTCGTTGACAATGTGTTTGGATTTCCAGATGTGTAGCAGCACATTAAAAAAGTATATGGTGATGGGTGCAAACTCATGGACAGAAATAGAACACTGAGGTGTATGGAGCGCAGAGCTACATGAATCTGTCATATGTGAAAGAACAAAACGAATACATTCTTCTCATTGTTGTTAAATGCCATCCCGTCAGTTCTGACACATAGCTTACCCTGGATAGGATTTCTGAGGAGTAGCTCATGAATTTCAACCATCGCTCTCATGTCAGAAACCTAGTGTTTATCCTAGAGTGCCACACCAGGAAAGCAGTTCATTACAAAGGGATAATCAAGGCAGCAATATTAGCTGTAAGGAAAGTTGTTTATTACGGTTACATTATATATCTATCCATAGGTGTTATCAAGTTTGTTCCAATTCACAGCAACCCTGTATGGGGTTTCCAAGGTGCAGTTGGTGGGTATGAACCACCAACCTTGTGTTTAGCAGTCCCGTGCATAACCTACAGCAC
Organism: Chrysochloris asiatica; assembly: GCF_000296735.1. NCBI lineage: Eukaryota > Metazoa > Chordata > Mammalia > Afrosoricida > Chrysochloridae > Chrysochloris > Chrysochloris asiatica. The sequence continues at coordinate 14,768,273 of NW_006408547.1, read as the reverse complement.
CATACCAGGGCTCATATAGCTCCATCATGGGTCATTATATATAAATATCTTGTTGCTAAATGCCATCAAGTTGATTCTGACTCATAGCAACCCTGTATAGGGTTTCTGAGGAACAGCTGATGGGTTTGAATGGCTTACCTTGTGGTTTGCAGTCCAGTGCTGATCCTACAGTGCCATGCCAGGATATATACAATTTCTTTCCCAGGGTAGAGATTACAAGTTAGATTCAATAGTAAGCTGCAAATGAATTTATTCTAAAGGAGAAAGGGCATTAGGTTCTGGCCCCACATTCCTCATATCAGTTTAGACTTGTTAAATACCATCGAGTCATTCCGACCCATAGTGACCCTGTATAGGATTTCCAAGGAGCCTTTGGTGAGCTTGAACCACTGACCTAGCAATTCAAACTGACCATGCAGTCCAGCGCATTAGCCCACAGCGCCACACAGGACTCCAGTCTAAATAGTAGGAGGATGCAAAGAGAGCCAGAGTGAACGGCTCTCTGTTCCAGCAGAGTCTTCTGTGAGGCTCAGGAAGAACACAGGTGCCAATCATTTTGTGATTGTGCATGATAGGCACCTGTGAAATTTCTCTAGTGCTCTCATATCAAAACACCAGAGTGGATGGATAACTTTACAGAGACATTTTATTTTTTCTGCATAGTTTTTGAGAATAAAAATTCAAATCAAATTATCAGCTATGTTGATGATTCTTTGGGAAGGTTTTGAGAAAGGAATTGTTCCGTGTTACTCTCCTATTTCGGGGTGGCTGCCACTAATCTTGGGGTCTTGGTGTGGCACTGTGGGTAATGCGTCCAACAGCAAAGTCATTTGAACTGCGAGGTCAGTGGTTCAAGCTCACCAGCTGCTCCTTGGAAATCCTCTGCAGGGTCGGTATGGGTCGGAATCCACAGACAGCACTTAACAACAACAACAATCACCAGTCCTGGGTGTGTCTTTGCCTGTAGATGAGCGTTCACTTGGGGTCTCTGTGTGACCACCTTCATATAAGACTCCACTGAGTAGGGATTCGGATGAGGACACACTCTTCTCTGGTTTGACATAATTTGACTTAATTGAGAACCCAAACCAACAACCTATTTTTAAAGAAACTCACATTGATAAGATCAGAGGTTACAAATTTGACACATATTTGTGGTGGGAATGGTCCCTTTTCAATTTATGACAAGATCATTCAAATGTTTGGAGTTAGAAGCCTTGTTTTCATCATCTCCTCGCTCAAATGCATTATTACCACAGCTGTTCTAAACACAATCTGATGAGTTGTTAAAGAGTTAAATAAATGTTCACTAAGGGTTAACCTTCAGAACTAACTGTGAAACTTGGCAGAGAGGCAAATACAAGCAGGAGAGGAACCAAGCCGAGGAATTTTGGGGCAGGAAGGAAGACAGAAACAGGAGAGATACAGAAGCTATCTTTTCTGTTCCCTTACTCCTGTGTTTTTGATGTTTTTGAAGTGCCAGTCATTTCTGATTCATAGTGAACCGATACAGGATTGCCAAGAAGTGGCTGGTGGGTTTTGTCTACCAACCTTGGAGTTAGCAGCCCAGAACTTACCCTACAGTGTCACATTAGGCAAAAACTCATAGCCTAGGAAGGACACAAATGATTACTATTTCTCAACATGAGTCTCTCATATACGGTGCATTCAAGGGGATGGATTGGCAGCAGCAATGGACTCAAGCGTGGCAACAATTGTGAGGATGGCCCAGGACTGGGCATCG
>NW_006408547.1:14761386-14766253 GCF_000296735.1 Chrysochloris asiatica | reverse complement strand
TCTCCCATGTAAACTATCACATAATTCACAATAAAACATTTAAAACAAACAGCTATCAAACAGTATATGATCATTTAAAAATACTCCTTCATGTTATATTTGGGTCTCTAATATGTTCTGTAAAGGAGACCTGTTGTCATGGTAAGATTAGCACAGGACTAATCAAAAGGTCGGCAGTTCAAACCCACCAGCTGTGCTGCGGAAGAAACATCAGGCTGTCTGTTCCCATAAAAGTTCACAGTCTCGGAAACCCTCAACAAGACCTCTCTGAGTTGGAATGGACTCAGCATGGGTTTGACTTGTTTCATATGTTCTATATAAGGAGCCCTGGGGGCACTGTAGTGACTGCTGACTACAAGGTCAAGGTTCAAACTCACCAATCAGTTCAGGGGATAAAGATCCCACAAAGACTGCAGCCTTGGAAACTTGATGGGGCATTTCTACTTGGGACTACAGGGTTGCTATGAGTCAGAACCGACTCCACGGCACATAACAACAACAACAACATGATGCACAAAGCAGGAACTGCATCAAGGTTCATAGATGAAGGAGGATACTCAGGAAGAGCACCACTAAGTAAATGTCCCAAGGCCTCCACAGTAAATTCTGTACCCAGAACTTGGACATGGATCTCTGGAAAATTCCAGGAAATTTATTTCAGGAAAGTATAACTTAGTTTGACGTCACTTAGGACATTTTTTATGCAAATAATGCATGCAGCATGTTTCTATAAAAATTTGCATAGTGTACTTGAGAAAATACCTTAGGGGAAGGCACAACTGGCAAAAAAAAAAAAGTATAATATGCATATTATTTATGTAAAAACATAGTACATGTTTTTCATAAGAATGATTCATAGCTACCTGGATTTATAGATGCTACCTCAAAGCAAAACAGAGTTAAGTACAACTGCTAACAAGTCTACAGTGCAGAACTCAGTGTGAAAATGACAGCTCTTCATAGAGAAAAATGTCATCGATGATATTTGTCCAACTGGAAAATAGTTGTTGTTGGTACGTGCCATCGAATCGATACCCACTCATAGCGACCCTATAGACTCAGAATGAACCACTGCCCAGTCCTGCAACAACCCCACAATCATTCTACATCTGGTCATTTTTATGAAACATTACATCAATTTTCAAGTATTATCTACTCCTAAGGAGTTTGCCCTGTAACTCTGTAACAATTATTTCAGACACATAATAAATATTAATTGCAGTTTGCAACTTAAAAACATACAGCGTTTTTAAACAAAACTCATTAGTCAGTAACTCACATATCTAGTATATAATTGTGTATTTCCTTACTAATATAAGCATCCAAAAGGACACGAATGAAAATTAATAAAATTTTCACTAATTCATGTGTAACAGTTTGATTATTTGGTAGTCCATTTAACAAGTTGAGAATATTTCATAAAGTATTACATACAGCCCAGCGTACAAGGAGTTACCAGTATAGTAAAAAAGACAAAAGTCTAAGCAGTGGATTTCAATGTAGTAATAACAGAAAGATGAACACTTCATTACAAGAGCCCTAAGAGAAAACAAATCATGTACTTGGTAAGATGGACACAGGACTTTTGAGTCAGATCTTTACTGATGCTGTCCAGGTAAGCATGTCATTCCAGGCTGCAGAGCAGCTAATTCTTACATCCCTTATGTTAACAATAGGTTAAGGCATTGTCCTGGTGTGACAGAAGTTTGGTCGGAACCGCAAGGTTCATGATTCTATTTACCTGCCACTCCTCAGAAACTCTATAAGGATCGCTGTGAGTCAGAACTCACCTGAGGGCACTTAACAACAACCTGGGTTAGGGAGGAGCTAAGGAGTAAAGTGAAGTCCTTGTGTGGCACTGTGGGTTAATGCGTCAGACTGCAAAGCTGCTTGAACTGCAAGGTTGGCAGTTCAAGCTCACCAGCTGCTCCTCGAAAACCCTATAGAGGGTTGCTGTGGGTCGGAATCGACTCAACAGCGCTTAACAACAAGCAGTAAGGTAGAACTAAGGAATAAGGAGGGCCCCACCTTGCTAGACAGTCCTGCTGTAGGATAAGCACTGAACTGCTTGTCACAAGGCTGTTGTTGTTTTTAAGTGCCATCAAGTCAGTTCAGACTCATAGCAACTCTGTTAGGATTTCCAAGGAGTAGCTGGTGAGCTTAAACGGTCAACCTTGCTGTTCAAAGCAAGCTTGCAGTCCAGTATTAACGCATGGCGCCACACTAGGACTCCAAATCGCACAGTAGGTGGGGGCTATGATTTGGAATCAACTCGACATTGCTTAATATCACCAACTTTCTAGACTCAAGTGGTGACTCAGGTCACCTCCCATAGTTTTCCTTGGGTTCATGGTCTGCATCCAATTTATGGGACTGTTTTGGCAAAGTCCACTTGCATCTGGTTCATAACGTCTGACCTCCAATCTGTAGGCCTTCTGGCCCATCATCTGACTTGCCTACCAGCTCGTGAAGGCCCGTTCATCAACAGTCTGTTATTTGACCTGCTGATCTGGGTTCCTCAGCTCCTTCACTAATACACTTTGGTTGTTGTTAAGTGCCATCTAGTGGGTTCTGACTCATATTGACCCTGTATAGGGTTTCTAAGGCTGTAAATCTTTACAGGAGCAGGGAGCCTCATCTGTATCCTAGAGAGCAGCTAATAGATTTGTACTGACCTTATTGATGATTAGCAGCCTAACTGAAAACCCATTCTACCACCACAGTTCCTTTTAGTCTTTGTTGTTGTTGTTGTTGTTCTGTGCAGTGGAGTCGGTTCCGACCCATAGCGACCCTGAACAGGGTTTCCAAAGCTGTAAATCTTTACGGGAGCAGAAAGCCTCATCTTTCTCCCATGGAGCAGCTGATAGTTTTGAACTGCTGACCCTGAGGTTAGCAGCCCAATGTGTAACCACTACGCTACTGGAGCTCCTGTAGTCTACTGGGTTGTTGTTAAGTGCCATCGAGTTGATTCCGACCCATAGCGACCCTGTATAGGGTTTCCAATGAGCAGCTGGTGAGCTTGAACCACCAACCTTGCAGTTCAAATGACTTTGCAGTCTGACGCATTAGCCCACAGCGCCACACCAGGACTTAGGATACTTCAAAAAAAGGTTCAATAAAAGCAGTGAAATGAGTGAACATCAACCAGTTCTTTTTAGTACAGTGACTCTGTGTATTCCTTCCATCTTCTATTGATACTTCCTGGGACATTCAATATCTTGCCCATAGAAGCCTCAATATTTCAACCAGCTGCTTGAATTCATTCTTTAGTTCGTTCAGCTTGAAAAACACTGAGTGTGTTTCTTCTCTTTTGGTTTTCTAACTCCAGGGCTTTGCCTGTTTCATTTTAATACTTTAGTTGGTCTTGCCTAGTTGACTTTTGAAATTTTCTGTTCAGCTCTGTGTGAATAATTACTTTTTAGAAAGATTAGCACAAGGCTGGTCCCAGAGTTGGTGATTAAAGATATCCCAATTGTTTGACTTTTCCAACATGTTATACTACTTCATAGTCCTTGATGTCAGCCACTGCTCCTCAAGTCTCAGGGTTCTGCAGCATTACTGCAATGTCTCACAGAACTCACAAAGGAAATGCCTCACACAACTATAGAGGATGACATGTTTCAAATCAGTCTGGAAGAATCTTCCTACCTGCATAGTCTCAGGAACTGAAGAACTCATATCAGCATAGGCTGTTGATGACGAGGCAGTGGGAGCTAGTTAATCGGGTCAAGTGATGGGCTGGAAGTGCCAGAAACCGGAGGTCTGACTGAGCCAGGTGCAAGACCCAGATGCAAGATCCACGGAAAGACCCAAAGCAGTTCTATAAACTGGAATCAGGCCACACACCCCAAGGGAAACTACGGGTAGTGACTTGAGTCATACCTGCTAGTAGTGTGGGGCCATCTTCAGTCCTTAGTTTCACTGTAATCCTGACTTCTCAGCCCCACCTTCACCCTTACTCCGTAGCAACTCCCTGTCAAATGGGGTCTTGGGACAATGTGCTGGACTGCATTATCCTGCCCTCCTCAGAAACACTACACAGGGTCGCTATGAGTCAGAACCGACTGGATGGCACTTAACAACAACAGTATAATCACAGGCATATAGTGTAGGATTCGCAATAAATCACAGAACAGAAAAATTTGACTAGAAGATCCATAATAAACAAGTAATTGCCCTACAAGTTCTTTTACTTCCTAATCTCTTCCAGTAGCATTCACTTCTCTAAGTTCAAGAGCCAGATTCAGAGTCTCATTTGACAGCCACATTGGTGTTTCCTTTCTATCCCATCTTTTTAATGACATTTTGGTTTCTGCCTGTGTGATGTTTTTAATGTCATCCCATAATTCTGTTTTTCAGTCGTTAGTGTGCAATGCATCAAATCTGTTCTTGAGATGATCTCTAAATTCTGGTGAGTTGTATTCAAGGTCATGTTTTGGTTCTAGGTGACTTGTTTTAATTTTCTTCAGCTTCAGCCTGAACTTGCATATGGGCAATTTATTTCCGTGTATTCCATCAGGTGAGGTCCTCATGTATTGTTGCCATTTATGTTATTGAAAGGAAGGTATTTGCAATGAATAAGTCACTGATCTTGCAAACTTCTACCAAGTGATCACCAGCATTGTTTCTATCACCAAGGCCTTATTTTTCAACTGTTGATCACTCCTCTTTATTTCTAACTTTTGCATCCCAATCACCAGTAATTACCAATGCATTTTGATTGCATGTTTGATCAAGACTAAAGAAGTTGGTAGAATTCTTCAATTTTATCATCATTGGCTTTAGGGATTGGTGTGTAAATTTTATTAATAGTGGCACTAACTGGTTTTCTTTGTTGTTGTTGTTAAGTGTCCTCAAATCACTTCCA
>NW_006408547.1:14751795-14760946 GCF_000296735.1 Chrysochloris asiatica | reverse complement strand
TGACAATGTTATGCTGCTGTTCAGAATGTTTTCATCTTTTGACACTGTATCAGACAATGTTCTGCGGTTAGTCACAAAGTTCTCTGTGACTAACCCTTCAGACGGGATCTGCCTCCTTTTTCCCTATGTGTCTTTGTCTGGAAGCTCTGCTGAGAGCTGTCCACCATGGCTGATCCTGCTTAAAATGTCTGTGGTGTAGCTTACAGCATCCTTTCAACATGCAAGCCACCACAGTCTGACAAACTGATAGGTAAGTGGTGGAAACCAAACTATTGTTTAGTTTAATTAGTAAAGAATGCCAGAATTCTGGAATGTGCTCTTCTAAAGAACTACCTATATGGAACCAAATTGACCATTGTCATGCCAAGGATTGGATAGATTTGCTTTTGTTGTTAATTGCCATGAGTCAGTTCCGACTCATAGTGAGCCTGTGTAGGGTTTCTGAGGAGCAGCTGGTTTGAGTTTACCTTGTGGTTTAAACCGACCTTGCAGTCCAGTGCATTAACCTGCAGAGCCACACCAAAACACCCCTAGATAGACTGCTGTTGTTGTACTATCAAGTTGGTTCCAACCCATAGCAACCCTGCATAGGGTTTTCGAGGATTGGCTGGTGAGCTTGAACCACCAACCTTGTGGTTCAAACCGACTTTGCAGTCCAGTGCATTAACCCACAGCGCCACACCAGGACTCCCTAGATGTATTAGGGGGCAGTGAATTTATGTTAATGGGAAGGAACAACTCTGAAAATGAAGGGTGATAATGATTGCACAAATGGAAAAATATAGTCAATGTCAATGAAATATATATGTAGAAACTGTTGAGTCAGTGAATGTTCTATTATGTCAACAAAACAGAGAATAAATTGTTATTTTTAAGAAAGTAAATATAGTTACCTCCACGCATGTGTTCCTAAAGTTTCATTTTCCTTTCCATAGTTGTTGTTGTTAAGTGCCATAGAGTCAGTTCTGACCCATAGTGACCCTGTATAGGGTTTCCAAGGAGCAGCTGGTGAGCTTGAACCACTGACCTTGCAATTCAAACATCTTTTCAGTCTGGTGCATTAACCCACAGACTACAATCTCCTTCTATTTGAACATTGCAATGGACTTTTCTAATGTGATCTTCCCAGAAACCATTCCATCTTCACCGACATTGAAAAACTTCCCGCTGTTCATCTGAATCTAACCTTTTGGAGGCTACATTTGATTTTATAGTATTCATAGCACTATTTAAAATTTTTTTTATTGTTAGCTCACTGTCTGCCTTTTTCTTTCATGTCTGAGGAATCATTGGCATCTAGAGCAGCTGAACTAGAAAACGGATCCGTAATAATCACCGTGATGGGTCTTCGGTGAGCACAGGGTCTGTGCTGCTGAGTTAAGAGCGCTGGGCACAGCTGTGAAGAAGCAGAGTGTGCGCTGAGATTGTTAATGTTCTCATTCAGGCCCACTATACAACAGCTCTGAGACTGTAGACAAGACATAGGACTTCTCTATGCCTCCTCTTCTTCTTCAACTATAAAATAGAATTAATTGTGGTATATGGCATGCTGAATTGCACATAAGGATTCAATAAGATGATTGTGAAAATTGGTTTAGTTTGTATATGAATTGTTGCTGTTGTTAAGTGTCATCCAGTTGGTTCCAATTCATAGCAACCCTGGATAGTTTTTCTGAGGAGCAGCTGGTGAGCTTGAACTGCCAACCTGTGGTTCAAACTGACCTTGAGTTTCAAACCAACTGGCAGTCCAGCACATTAATCACAGGACCATGAATATGAATGTTGTTGTTGTTGTTAAGTGCTGTTGACTCAGTTCCAACCCATAGCAATCTTGTGTAGGGTTTGTGACGAGCAAATGGTGAGCTTGAACCATTGAACTTGTGGTTCAAGCTAACATTGCAGTCCAGCACATTAACCCACAACACCACCCCAGCACTCCAAGTAGGAATTTGAAAAATAAAATAACAAAGAGAAGGCAACTAGGCACATACATAAATATCAGGAAATAGCATTAGAGGTCAGCCACATATTTCATCACACATTGATCAAAAGTGTGCATGTTTGGGCTCTGACGTTAAGAAGAGTGTATAATCTTGAAATGAATTAGGAAGACTGAGCAATGATGAACCAGAAAAATTATGTCTGAGCAAGAAGAAATTCTACTATTTTCTGGTAAATCCAAGTTGGTTTTGAGAAGAAGCTACAGAAAGTCAAGGAGCCATGGTGATGCAACAGTTAAGCATTTGTTTGCGAACTCAAAGGTCAGCAGTTCAATTCCACCAGCTCCTCCATATAAGAAAGATGTGGTCATCTGCTTCTGTAAATATTTATAGCCTGGGAAACTTTGGGTGACAGATCTACTTTGTCCTCTAGGGTCTATGTGAGATAGAATCCATTTTACAGTCAGAGCTGAAGAGACGTTCCTCCAAAACCCACATGGACTTACCACAGAGTCTCTCCTCCAACCGCCCACTCCAGGCACCACTAATACCTGCCACTGTTTCTTTATTTTGCTCCCAAGCTTTGCGGAGGGAGTCCTGGTTAAGTGGTTAAGTGTTTGGCTGATACCCATGATTTGGATCCACCAACTGCTCCATTGGAGAAAGATGACGTAACCAGCTTCCAAAAATAATTTACAGCCTTGGAAACCCTTCAGAGCATTTCTATTAGGTCCTATGAGGCTGCTAGGAGTTGGAATCAACCATACAGAAACCGGTTTATTGGAGGCTCTGGGGACTATAAATGTGTCAACATCTCTAAGTATATGTAACTGACTTACTGAAACGCAGCTGGAATGAATTAAATTGGGAAAGAGTAGAAACTCGGATCTCACCAGCCTTCACGGTCGTTGTTAGGTGCTGCCCAGTTGGTTCTGACTCATAGTGACCCTGTGACTAACAGAAGCACTGCCCAGTCTTGTGATGGCTGAGCCCATTGTTTCAGCTACTGCATCAAAGCAGTTCATTGGGCTGTTCCTGTTTTTCACTGACTTTACCAAGTAAGACGTCCTAGTCCAGGGATTGGTCCCTCCTGATCACATGTCCAAAGTATGAAAGATGAAATCTCACCATCCTGGCTTCTGAGCATTCTGGCTGAACTTCTCCCAAGACAGATTTGTTTGTTCTTCGAACAGTGCATGGTACTCTCAGTATTCTTCACCAACACCATAATTGAAATGCTTCTAGAACCAGCAGATCCATTTTAGAAGAAGTGCAGCCAGAGTGCTTCTTGGAGGCCAAGATGGCCAAACTTCCTCTCTCATACTTTGGACATATTGTCAGGAGGGAGTAGTCGCTGGAGAATATCATGTTTGGTAAGGTGGAGGGTCAGAGAAAAAGAGAAAGACGCCCAATGAGATGGATTGGCCAAGTGACAGCATCGATGGACTCAAGCGTGGCAACAGTAGTGAATGAGGTTGGCTCAGGATCTGCCAGTGTTTCGTTCTGCTATGCATAGGGTCGCTATGAGTCGGTACCGACTCGATGGCACCTAACAACAATAACAATTCTTCTCCAGCGCACCTTAGTTCTCAAAGTGATGACTTTGCTCAGTAGCACTTCCTAAAGAGGTCTGTTGCAGCAGATTTGCCCAATGTTTGATTCCTTGACTGCTGCTTCCTCTCACTAGTTGAATATTGTTTGAGAAAATACTGAAAGGGTCTGTTTGGTATTCAACATCCTTCCAAATCATGGTGTTATAATTTTTAATGTTTCAATATTCTTTTAATTACATATAAAACACCAGACAGTTCACCTTCGTTGTTCTAGTGCTTCCCTCTAGTGGTTATTCGGTGTATAACAGATCGATACGGCAAAGGAAGAAACTTGCCCAACCTGAACATTCTGTGTTTGTTAGCGTGGTGTGTTTGTTCATTTAAGAAGTTTCATGTCGACAGAAAAGCATGAATTTGTAAACGATTTATTAAGAACTTGGCAAACATTACCTTGCCAAGTGATCATGCACATTATTTGATGTACTAAGACGAGTATTTCCCTTTACCATGTTCTTCCCCAAACTTTATAACCTCAATCGAACCAAGAGAAAAATATCAGCCAAACTCAAACTGAGGAGGCTCCTACAAAGTATCAGACCAGAACTCCTCGTAGCGTTCAAACCATGGAAATCTAGGAACAACGGAAACTGTAACAGACCAGGAGATTTGACAACTAAATGCAATATAAGATACCCTGTATACGATCCTGGAAGGGGAAAAAAAAAAGATGTCAGTGGGAAACCACATCAAATCCTAATAAAGTTTAATTAATAGCAGTGCACCTATGTTGGTTTCTTAGTTGTGACCAATGTCTGTAGTAATGTAAGGTATCAGCAATAGGAAAACGGGGCCAGGGGACACAGAATCACTGTGTTTACCTTTAACTATTGTTACCATTTCTGACATTTTGGAAACACAGGCTATTTTCTCAGGAGTCTCTCACTGGATTTGAACCTCCAATCTTTCAGCTAACAGCGTAGCACATTAGCTGTTTGTACCACCCAAACCTCCGCTTCTGTCTCTTTATAGTTATATAAATAAATGTATATGCATGTAAATTCTTTCATGCACACCTTGGGCATATTTAATTGTTTTAATTTTTCGTTCTTTCGTCTGCATTGCTGTGTTGAGGGAAGAGTCATCCTTAGATTTGCAAAGGGGACTATACTGGTGTCCAGGGGATCACTTTGTTTTTCTAGTCTTGTCCGAATGCATTAAAACAAGACAGAATTTTTAAAATCAGATCATCCTCAGTTTCCTGACAAGCTTTTCGATCGTGTTTTAGTTGCCTAACACTGCTGCAACACAAATACCACAAGTGGGTGAGTTTAAAGAAGAAAAACTTATCTTCTAACTGTTCTAGAGGCTGAAGGTCCAAATGAGGGTCTTGTGTGTGGCAATTCCTTCCTTGTTGATATCCCCTAATACTCCATATTGCATCTGACTTCCTTCACGGGAATCTCTGCGGCTATTCTGGTCATTTCATAACTTATAGTTTAGATTTCTGACCCAGCCTACATAAGCATGACTTCATTAGCATGACAAAATTAGAATGATCATTTCCAATAAGATTACATATTCAGGTTTTCAGTACATAATTGTTGGGCACCCAATTCAATACATAATAAATCTTACACAAAAACAGAACCAAGCAGTGTAAGCCTTATTTCTTCTTTTGAATTCCAACGCAAATCTCATAATGATGTGTGTGTATGTGAGTATGCATGTTTTGTAAGTCAAAGCATTTACACTAAGTTACTGCAGGTGTTTGTCTTTATTTTCTGGGTGGCACTGTGAGATAAAGCACTGGACTCCAACGTGAATTTGAACCACAAGGTCGGTGGTTCTAACTCATCAGTTACTCTTTGGAAAACCTATACAGGGTCACTGATGAGTTGGAACCGACTTGATAACACTCAACACTAACAACAATCCTCCAGCTGGGTGGGTTAAAACAACAGAAATTTTTTCTTTCAACATTCTGGAAGACAGAACTCTGAAATCAAGGTTTCTAGAAGGTTGGTTCCCCCTGAAGGGCTCTGAGGGGTAGCCCCTACCAATACTCTTCCAGTTCCTGGTGGTTGTTGGCAAGCCTTGGCATTTCCTCCGATAGCGGTCTTCACGACCACGTGCTGTTCTTCTCTTCACATCCCACCAGGACGCGAGTCTCATTGGATTAAGACCCACCTGTCTCTAATATGACTTCATATTAATTTAACGAATTACATCTGCAAAAAAGTTCTTTCCAAACAAGGTCATATTCACAGGTACTAGACACTACAACTTGAGCGTAAAAATTGGGGGCGGGGGGCCGCAAATCTACCCATAACTGTGCTTTTTCCTGTATTGACTCATTTACTCTTCACAGCAGTTCCATGAGTTGTGTTGTTGCTGGAAGTGCCGTCGAGTCGGTTCCGACCCATAGCGACCCTCTATAGGGTTTCCAAGGAGCTGCTGGTGCGTTTGAACCACCGACCTTGCAGTTCAAACGGCTTTACAGTCTGGCGCATTAACCCACAGCGCCACACCAGGACTCGCCCATGAGTTTAGTGGTACTATTATCCCCACTACTCAAATTATAAAACTAGTAAACAATGATGCTAGGATTTGAATGCAGCAAGTTTGGTTTGAGTGACATGCTCCTAAATCCCTTCCTCAACTTAATTCCCTTATTCCCAAACAGAGCTACTACATCATTTGTGGGGTCCAGTGGGAAATAAAGAGGAGGCCTCTTGTTAAAAAAGACAATAAAAACTTCAAAATGGAGACTGCAGAGCATTAAACAGGGTCTTGTGCACCTACCTACCAAAGTCATGTGCCTCACAAGTCAGTCACAACTTCAAATAAAAACAAAACCGGAACTCATTGTCCTTGAGTTGATTCTAACTCATGGTGACTTGAATTAGAATGTTTACTATTTTAATAAAGTTTGTTGTTGTTGTTCGGAGACATGGAGTCGGATGTGACTTACAGTGACTCAGTGGGTAACTAAAGGAACCACTGCTGGGTTCTGCAGTATCCTCACAATTGTTAAGCTTGAGCCCATTCCTTCTGCCGCAGGGCCAGTCTGTCTCGTTGGAGGACTTTCTTTGTTTCACTGGCTTCTATGTTATGAAGTATGATGCCCTTCTTCAGAGACTGGTTCCTCCTTATCATATGTCCCAAGTATGAAAGACAAAGTCTTGCCATCTTCTGGCATCTGAGGAGCATTCTGGTTGCATTTCCTCCAACACAGAGTTGTTTGTTCTTCTGGCAGTCCATGGCACTTTAAGTATCCTTCTCCAACACCATCATGCAAATGCATCACTTCTTCTGTGGTCTTGCTTATTCATTGTCCAACTTTGACATGCATATGAGGTTATTGAAAAGACCATGGCTTGGGTATTTTCAGGTGCACCTAACAGCATGGAGATTGGTTATGGAGTTCAATAGTTACATCAAGGAAACAGGATTTGAGAATGCCATTATCTCCTTGAACTCCTGGTGTGGCACTATAGGATAAGCACTAACTACAAGGTCAGTGGTTCAAACCCACCAACTGCTCCAGGGAAACCCTGTACAGGGTTGCTAGGAGTCAAAACAGACTTGATGGCTCTTAGCAACAACAACATAATCTCCTTTTACAATAATCTTTTCTATATTCAATTTATCTCAAAGCTTAGACTTTCTGACTTTGAAAAACAAAAAAAAAATAAATCCTCAAATTTGTGGTAAGTAAGGGGATGGTCTTAAATGTCACATTTTGGAGCAGAGGTCACTGGGAGTATAAAAGGGTGTAAGGGAAGATACAGGGGTGGTAGAAATAATTTTGTGTTAAAATCCATAAATATAGAAACAAACAAAACTCTGCATTCCATAATTATCCATTTGCCATCACTCTCAGCAGGAACAAAAGCAGGTGCTCTCAAATTCCAAATAGACAAGACTGTTCGTGTAATTTTCTCCCTTTGCACCCACAAAGAAGGACCTTCCCTATGTTGTTGTTAAATACCATGGAGCTGGTTGTGAGTCATGATGACCCTGTACAGGTTTCCAAGGAGAGGTTGGTGGATTTGAACTGCTGGCCTTTTGGTTAGCAGGCTAGTGCTTATCCTACAGTGCCACCCCAGGATTCCCGGCCTCCCCTATACAGAAGTGTATATGAGGGGGATTTGAAGAAGAGGGGCAGAATGTCTTTGTATGACCTGCTTTGGGCCTCCCTAGCATTTCGGGTTGGCCGTGACCTATTCCTTCAGCGAAGGGCATTCCTGGAATCGCCCTGAGTCTGTCAGACTCTCTGAATGCTTCCTCTCCTTTAAAATGGAATCCTCTGTTTGTGTGCCAATATTTTATTACACAAGACAAAAGTAAGAAATATCCACTGTCTTCTGGGAATTTTAAATATAACTGCATTTTGGTCAGAGTCATTAGCTTTTCATTATTTTTCTCATTTACTTTTCATCTGTTGATAATTTCAGATTTTTATATTCTTCTAGTTCTTATTTTTTTTCTTATTTCAAAACATACAACGTATTGACTCATACAACAGGCACTACGGATGTGGCACTGGGGGTTAATGTACTGGAGCGCAAAGTTGGTTTGAACCTCAAGCTCACCAGCCGCTCCTCAGAAACCCTATACAAGGTCACTATGAGTTGGAACCAATTCAATGGCACTTAACAACACCTACAAGTGATACACTGCCATGATCGGCCTTATATACATTGGTAAAATAAATATTATATTAGGAAAAGTTTTGCTTCACTGAATACATATGTATGAGAGCACGGCACAGTAGGAGTTGTGGTGAGGTGTGTAAAATAAATCCTGGCCCCATGATCGGCAGTTCAAACCCACCAGCGTCTCCTCAGAAACCTTATACATGGTTGCCATGAATTGGAACCAACTTGATGGCACTTAGCAATAACAAGAATGGCATTGTGGAATACGCCCTGGACTACCAACCACAAGGTCAGTGGTTCAAACCCACCAGCCACTCCTCAAAAACCATATCTAGGGATGCTATTAGTTGGAACTGACTTGACAACAATAACATATATATGAATATGTTTGACTATTATGTGAAATAATTGTAAAAATAACTTCCACACAGCTAAAAGAGATAGGTATATAAATGTAAGTTATAACCTTTATAAATGTTAGTACTTTTTCTTTACCTACAAACAACCCAACTTTAAAACTTTGGGGTGGCTCTCTAAGTATACATTTGTGCATACTTTTGATAATAATTGTATTGCTAAGTATCATTGAGTTGGTTCAGACTCATAGAGACCCTGGGCCCAATGAAACAAAACACTGCTGGATTCGGACCCAGCCTCACCCCATTGTTACGTTGGAGCCCATTGTTACAAACTGAGTTAATCCATGTCCTTGAGCATTTTTTTTGCTGACCCTCCACTTTACCAAGCATGATGTCTAGGGACTATACTCTTCTGACATGCCCAAAGTATGTGAGACAAACTCTCTCTATCCTTGCTTTTAAGGAACATTATGCCTGTACTTCTTCCAACAGAGACTTTTTTTGTTCTGGCATTCATGGTAATTTGACTATTCTTTGCCATTATGATAACTCAAAGGCATCAATTCTTCAGTGTTCCTATTCATTATCCAGCTTTTAAATGCATATGTGATGATAGTTATGTGCTGTGGAGTCAGTTC
>NW_006408547.1:14749786-14751005 GCF_000296735.1 Chrysochloris asiatica | reverse complement strand
GCAGTGCCACACCAGGACTTGGAGAAGTAAGTGACAAATAAGAAGGCATTAGATCAAAGTTAACCTTGTGGTGTTAGATTAAAAGGAGATATATCAGTGTAAACTCATATTTAAAATATAGATAGATAGATTTAGAAAAGATAAATACATTTCCAAATGCTTTCTAGCCCTCTTTGCTGAAATTTTCTAGAAACAATGATGTACCCAAAGCAAAGTGCAATCTAGCACCTAAATTCTGGTTTCTAGATATAATGCTCAGATAAAATTCTGTACGAATGTTCACTGCAACACTCTTCACAATAACCAAAACATGGAAACAACCTAACTGTCCATCAATGGATGAATGGATAAACAAAGTGCTGTATACACATAATGGAATACTACTTGGCCAGTAAGAGAAATGAAGTCTTGATACATACTACAATATAGATGGTGTTGGAAGATGTTATGCTAAGTTAACTAATCCAATCACAAAAGATCAGATATTATATGGCCTCACTTATATAAAAAGGCAAAAGCAGTCAAATGTATAGAGACAAGAATTTCTTAGTGGTTACCACAGACAAGGAAAGGGAGGGAAGGACTATTGCTTATGAGGTAACGAATTTCATTTCATGGCGATGAAACAATTGCACTGGTTAAGGATACACAACTATCTGTAAGTTATATACCTGTAAAGAGTTGAATTGACAAAGATGTGTGATAGCTGTTTTACAACAATAGCATACAACAAGAGTAGGTGCTGAGGCTGCTTAGGTATAGCCAAACTCCTAAGATTTGGTTCCTTGGCTTGGAGGTTGATGGTCATGGTTTTATGGGACATAACAGTTGACTTAATAAGGTGTTCAGTGCTTCTGCTTGACCTCCTGATTAACTGTTTAGTGGCCAGGGTCTTAAAAAGTTTGCAAGCTGCCATCCAAAGTACAATTGATCTCGATTCACCTGAAGCAACAGAGAAAGAAAGTAAGGTAGAAATCTATCTACTCACTGACATCAGGTCAATTTCAGCTCAGTAGAGTAGAGCTTCTTCAGAGGATTTCAGAGGCTGTAAATCTTTACGTTGTGATACGATGACAGAACGAAATCCAACTCAGCAGTCCAGAAGAATGAGCTTCATGCAACAACATGGAAGAATTTCACAGACAAAATTGAACACAGAAGAACAAACAAGATGGCAGATCGGGTGGACGTGTAGCAGAGAGCTCTGCCAACAACAACA
>NW_006408547.1:14737117-14738599 GCF_000296735.1 Chrysochloris asiatica | reverse complement strand
TTCTGACCCTCCATCTTACCAAACATGATATCCTTCTCCAGCGACTGTTCCCTCCTGACAATATGTCCAAAGTATGCGAGACGAAGTTTAGCCATCTTGGCCTCAAATAAGTATATGTATATAATCTGCTGTCTGTATTGGTCAACTGTTTACATCTTTGCAACCTCTTTTCTAGGGCAGGGACATCTTTAGAGAAATAGTGTATGATGCATAAAGATTACAGAAAGATAAATTCTTCTAACAGTAAATTGCTTCATTTATCACAAATGACACTTGGAAGATCTGTTTCATAATGACTTTCAGGGTAGATCTTATTTCTCCAGAAGCCATGTAGGCCTGAAAATTAGTTCACTTTTGAGGCTCTGCCAGCTCATTGGGTTCTCCCACAAGGGAACAATTTAGTGGCAAAACGTTGTTATCTAGAATCATAACTCTTGGCCTGGGATTTAGGTACCAGAGATTATATGAGCTGAGGGCACACATTCAAATCTTAGAAAATGTTCTATTTTAGGAAATCCCAGCATAACATGCTTTTCCTCTAAACTAAATTGGGTAAACAAGAGAGAATTCTGGCAATTGCCACTACAAAGGGATTCTCGTACATGACCACTGTGTATTCCTAATCTTACTTCTATTTGCTGATATTTAAGGAAACCTACTTAACAAAGATGAATTTTCCCCATGGCTTTTACATACAAAGGAAAACAGACTATGTTTTTTAATTCGATTTTAAACTGAAAGTAAGATAAGATTAAGAACACTTTATGTGGCTGATTTCTCCGTCTCCTGACATAATATGCTAAGTCACTCAAAACAATAGTAGTTCAAACTGTAGATCACAAGAGCTTAGTGTACTAGACTAGTATATTGTGGTACTTATTTTTTTAACCTATGTTCTAATAAATCACATTTAATTTATAGCTTTCTATGGTGTGGTGCTTTAAGATAAACACTGGACTGTTCACCACATGGTTCAAATCTACCAACTGCTCCTTGGAAGCCCTACATAGGGTCATTAGGAATTGCAACTGACTCAAAGGCACTTAACAACAGTGTTCAATTAAATTCAATCATTTTAAAGAATGGAAAATATCCATCCCTCTTTTCAGATATTTTATTGTTATAGTCTAACACATTTTACTTTGTATTGTTTCACAATATACATCTGATTTTTTAAATGACATTGAATTAATGCAGTTTGAGAACAGTTAATATATTTTGCGCACACTCAGCTGGACAATGATGGAAAAGTACTGGATTTTTTATTAGCAGCAACACTGGGAAAGTTACTAACCACTCTTCCTAGTATCTAAGCTCCAATTCCAGACGATCACTTCTTCTTTTCAAATTTTAGATACAAAATCTAAATCATTTTCTTCGTCTTATAAAGTACATCTTAAAAATATTGTAATACGTAGTGAAGAACTAGTCTTTCACCTACTGTTTAAATTCATTAAGTGCAAAAAAAAAAAAAAAAAAAAA
>NW_006408547.1:14690867-14737017 GCF_000296735.1 Chrysochloris asiatica | reverse complement strand
TCTTCTGGTAATCCATAATCTTTATCATCACATGTTATTAAATGCCAATCAGTCTGTTCTGACTCACAGCAACCCCGGGGAATAGCTTGTAGGTTTGAACTTCCAAACTTGTGGTTTGCAGTACCCAGCTTATCCTATAGCGCCACGCCCAGAATTCCTACCCTCAATACGTGGCATAGACTACATTTCAGGCTTTCAAGAACTTTAAGCTTCAATTTCTATAAAGCTGTTTCTTTATTTAAAAGCTGGAAAATGTGAACTACAATAGCAGCAGTTTGAAACGAAAAAACAAACAATAATAGGAACTAATATGATATCATTATAAATGTATCTCTTAACTTCTATTGGAGATTTTATTTTTGTATATATGAACATTTACAATGATTTTTCTTCCAGTTACTGCTTTCTCTATGTATGGACTAGCGCTTCCCTATCTAAAAGGTTTCTGAAGTTAATTGTAATTGGCTTTAAAAAATGCACCTAAGTTATGTGTATACAGGAAGTTTTTGTCTTCCTGTGAAAAATATTTGAGAAAATTCCATCAAGACGATATAATTGTTATTGTTAAGTGCCGTTGAGTCGATTCCGACCCATAGCAACCCTGTATAGGGTTTCCAAGGAGCAGCTGGCGAGGTGAACCGCCAATCTTGCAGTTCAAATGACTGCAGTCTGACACATTAGCCCACAGTGCCACACCAGGACTCCAAGAATACATAATATTAGGTATAAAAATAAACACTTTGAAATAAAATGAAAAGACTTAAATAGTACTTGTATCCTATTTTTGCTTTAGTTGTTTTACATTTTAACTTTTAGTTGCTTCTGGGTTTAATGCAAGATTCTATATATATTTTTTCTTTTTTTACTTTCCACAATGTTAACTGAAAAAACACAAGAAGGCACTTAACATAAAATAGAAGAAAACTCTGAGATGTCACAAAGTGTCTTATCTCTTTTAAACTGGACACTAGTTACATAGTAAATTATGGAATACCACATCTGAAGAAATCAGAATCGCCCCTTTCAACTAGGTCTTTCTTCTAAGATAAGAAGTTATGGCTAAGTGGTTTAATATGTCATTGTAGTGAAAAATATTTCTGTCTTTCCTTAAATATTTTCTATTTCTCATAATTCACATGATATTCTCTGGCTGCGGTTGTCTGTTAAATTTCCTGTTTTGGGCTAGTTTCAGTAAACCAAAATAAATAGCTCACAGAAAAACTGAGTGCTGTTTTTCTTTTCCTTTGGCATTTCCAGTTCAGTATTTTCTCCTTAGAGGTACAGAGAAGAGGAAGGAAACGGCCAGAGACATAGGAGAAGCAGGTCACAGCAGCTTCAATGCACCAAAAAATGTACCATCTCCATCCTGTGATATCTGAGCATTTTCTCGTGGTATCGCAAGTTGAAGTTCATCTCCTTCCTCCAGCTTGGCAATGCCTGGAAAAGAAGTATCCACAAGAACTTTAAGAGGCTGTAAAATGGAAAAAGAAAACTAAATTATTTTGTTTTGGAAAAACATTTTGCACATGAATTTCCAGTTCAAAGTGCAGTAATGAATTTCTAAACCAGTTACGGCTTTACTACTCAAATAACAGCACGAAATAAGCATAAGGAGTTATAACATATAAATGCTATCTATTGCCTACTGGTGTGGCACTGTGTGATAAGCACTGGGCTGTTGTTGTTGTTGTTGTTAAGTGTTGTCGAGTCAATTCCTACCCATAGCCACCCTGTACAGGGTTTCCAAGGCTGTAAATCTTGACGGGAGTAGAAAACCTAATCTTTCTCCCATGAAGTGGCTGGTAGTTTCCAAGTGCTTGACCTTAAGGTTCACAGCCCGATTTGTAATCACTACTGTAAGGTTGGTTTAAACCACAAGGTCAGTGGTTCAAACCCACCAGCTGGCTCCTCAGATACCCTAAATAGGGTTGATATAAGTCGGAATTGACTCAATGGCATGAACCAACAACCACTACTTATGTAATGCAGTCCTGGTGTGGCACTGTAGGATAAGCATTGTATTCTAAGGCCGGTTGGAGCCACAATATCAGTGGTTCAGACTGACAAGCTGCTCCTCTGAAACCCTATGCAGGGTTGCTATGAGTCAGAACCGACTTTACAGCACTTCACAACAACAGCATTTATAAAATGAAGACTCTGCAAAGAACCCAAGTGCTCGACTTAAAAAAATAACAGCTTAGTAAATAATAGCATGCCCTTTGATGAGATGTCATATTATAGAGGTAAAGGTCATTTTTGCTTAATTTTATTGACAAGGAAAACTTTTCAGAATAACATCAAATAAAAATGGAAAGACACACATAAGTGTACTATATAGTTCCTATTATAATTGAAATGTACATGCACATATTCTACCATAAAAATTAAAAATCAGAATACTATTTGTTAACATAACACATTTTAAATATAGTTTTTTTCTCTAGAGTTCAGTTTGAAAATAGGAGACTTACGGATTTTAAAACCTTTTGTATTTATGTTCCTTTGATGACTAAATTTATCTTCATAATCATAAGTAAAGTGTAGTTAAGTTCTAAAAAATTATCAGTGATTCTGCATTTGCCTAAATACAGTGAATCGGAAACATAACACACAATTCAGGAACTATATTCAGTGTATCAAGTAATTCTTCACCCCATTTTAAAAGAGAAATATGCAGAAGAAGAAAGAAAAGTGAAAAGAGAAGAAGAAATAAAGAATTTAACAAATAACTAGCTGCAGAATTTACCAATACTGTTTACAAATAATTTAAGAAGTGGTTGCACTGTTTCATCAAAAAAGTGTAAATTTATTTCCATGAACACATAAATCCATGCTGTTTTCTCTCCTGAAAGGTAAAGCACCCGGGTTTAATTGCTCTACAGCCAGTCCATGTTGATTTATTGAGCACTTACTATGTGCTAAATACTTTGCTAGACATTGATAGCTCAATGACAAACAATGGCAAACATTCCTGTCTCCAAGCATCTTCTTTTGCATTTTAATGAATGAAGAAATACTGGAATTTATTGACTATATCAGTCTTTACAATAACACTAATAATGCCTACAGATCTCAGAGTTTTAAGTAACATTAATTAACTCATGTATTTGAACTCTTTCAGATGGTATCAGCTATAGTTTTTTTCTACAAAAATTATATTTAATTTATTAATGAGATAATAAGAAAGTTTTTGCTTTGGTTCCTTCATAATATGTATACCTAGGTTCTTAAGATAGCCATTATTAATCTCCAGGTTAAAAGGAAAGCACTTTATCCATTCATATATTAATGTCTGCATTTAATGGTTTAAAACCATTTTACGCACTGTTGTTAAATGCCATAAACTTCCTAGTGAATGTTTCTCATAACTAATGCTAATTTAGTTGTTGTTGTTGTTAAATGCTGTCGAGTTGGTTCTCATTCATAGCAACCCTGCGCAGCATTTCCAAGGAGCAGATGGTGAGCTTGAACGAAAGACCTTGCAGCTAGCAGTCCAGTGCTTATCCTACAGGACCATACCTGTATTCCACTAATTTATTTGCATTGTGACATATCTTTCAAAGCAAGCTAATTATTCTTAAATTGTAAGACACCTAGGAAACTTGGCAAACTAATTGAAATAAGTATGTGAAAGGAGATCATTAGACAATTTTAAGGAGCATTAGTTTTAAAGCACTAACTAGTAATTAATAAAAACAATGACTACACTGAACTCGCCTCACCATTTGTAATTACTATGGAGTTTCAAAATACTGGTCGCCACTGGGTCCATGAAAATAGAATTGCTTATGTAAAGTAGGGAATTCTACTTTAATCGACTTCCTCATTACCCACTTCAAAGTCCTGTTTTTGCTGCACAGGCACAAATGATATTCCCTCAATTATTATGAACTTTGTTCCTTCTTTCTAAGGCTAGTTATTATGTAATTGTCTGTAAAAGTCAGCGAAGCGGACAAGTCACCAGCATTGTGCCGCGCACTGCTCTTCAAGGATGTCTGAAGACATCCTGCAGAGTTCTGGAATGCTAGGTAAAAACCACCACAGGGAACAAATGAGTTTGAGGTAAATTATTTAAAATGAAGAATGAAAAAATAAAACCAAACCAGTTTTCATCAAGTTGAACGCCTCACAGAAAGCCCATGTGGGTCAGGGTAGAACTATGCTCCACAGGGTTTCCAATGTCTGATTTTTCAAACGGAGATTACCTGGTCTTTATTCCAACATACTTCTGGGGGATGGGACTTAAACCACCAATCTTTGGGTTAGTAGCTAAGGGCTTGATCTCATTCACCACCCAGGAACTAAGTGGCAGTTATGACTGAAAAAAGCCCTGGAATGAAAGAGGCCCACTCATTCTCTTTCCCTCTGTCTTCCTTCACTGGTGCAGAATTTTACGTCGTTGTCCCTACATTTTCACATCCGGAATTCACTTGCCTGGTGCCCATTGACATCAGATGTCACATAGGTGAAGGAGTTTTGGGAAACAATTCTGCCACTTGTCCTGGTCCCTAAATTGAGACAAGGGCATTTCTTCTACAGCATGAAAAGGAGTTATATTGCTGATTCTATGGAACCAGACTGGCTACTTTGAACTGAGTTTTAAAACTTAGTAGCTAGTAGTAGAGAGCTAAGTTGTATTAGCTCTCTATGCCTCACACTTTACATCAGATGTATGAAAAAGATAAATGAGCCAGTGTATGTAAAGTACATAAAATAGTGTCCGGTACTCTGTGATTATGCTATTGTTATTTTTGTTGTTAATTCATGTTGATAAATATATCTATAGATGCCAAGTTTGCCCATACAGTAGTTTTATCAGTAAAAGTTGGACTTGTTGAGAAAGTTCTCTAGTAGTTTCAGTGTTACATATAGTTTTTCCCACCATACATCTGTGCATTTGCTCTTTAAATGACTGAATGTTTATGAGATTGTGTGCATAGTTGCTCAGCTTTTATGAACTGTTGTATCTTCTAATGCATATTGCTTTGTGACTCAAATATATCTAACCTGTACTGACCAAACCTAAATAAAAGATTTTTATTGTAATTTCAAAAAGTATATATATATATATATATATAAATTTTCTCAGTGCTTAAATAGAGAGAAAATACAAAGTTACTGTCTTTTCCAAATTGACATAAAATTAATAAAGCCATTAGTAATGTGTTGGGGTTTTTTTCTGATGCAGTAAAAAGGAGCTAGCTTATCACTTGAGATAATAAAAAACACAGTATATTGAGGACGGTATTTTCATCTATTTGTATGTCAATGCGCTGTCCTTTCCTTTCATATTGTAAAGCTGAGATCATCAGTTCACTGTTGCTGCATCTCACAATAAGCAGGTCTGCACCCCATTATTTACCAGCTGAATAACAGGAATTATTGGGTAGTGTTTCCGGCATATTTTGAATACATCGGAACAAAGTGACCAGACTCAATTCATCCCCAAAGACGTGGACTTTTTTCCTCTGTATTAAGTGTCCCATTGCAAAGGTATTATCCGTGTATAAAACCTGAAGAATGAAACAAAAAACCTTTGTCAGAAATGAGGGCAAAACAGTCAGCATTCTACAATGAAAGCAGAATTCAGGTTTGAACATACCTGACCGTATATAAAGAAGTAACCAGTTTCTTTGACCAATATTTTATTTTCTTTTTCTTCTAAGGCTGTTCCTCTTTTAAAGCTGAGAAGCCATGGAACAAATGTGAAAGATCCTACAATTTAGAGAAAGATTTATAAGAGAAGGAAGAGGACAGTAAATTTCTAACCTCCATTTAGTTATTTATCCAAAAAAAAATCTGAAGGACGATGAGAGGAGAAATTCCACATAAAAAAGAAGACAAGTCACAAGCTTTCATTTGTTTCTGGGTCATTATTTGTCTATTAACCCAGACAACTATCAGGAGCTTGAGTGAGACGTTTTGTTTGAATGACTGGGTTTTTAAAAAACCTCTTTATTTCCACTATTTTCTTAATAAGGGTTGGTCTGGATAGGAGACTTTGAGGACTTTTGTTCTGCAGAGTTCCTGGGTAGACTCCAACTGCTTACCTTGCAGTTACCAGCTGATTGGAAATTGCTGCCTCGTCCAGTCTCGTCAATACCCATGAAGACAAGAAGGTGTCTTAAATTTACATTGCATACACGCCGAATTCTCACCACTATAGTATGTTAATATTGAAGTAAAGGGTAAATCCTATGAGCAGAGACTGGAGAATTTGAAGGTAATATGTAAAGTGGTATAAAAATAAATAAGTCACATACTAGGAAAGTTGTGATATAAGAATTGTTGTTGTTGTTACGTGCTACAATGTCGGTTCTGAGTCAGCAACCCTGTGTATAGGGTTTCTGAGACTGTAGTCTTTGCAGAAACAGAAAGCCTCCTCTTTCTCCCTCAGAGCTCCTGGTAGGCTTAAACTGCCATCCTTGTGTTTTGCAGTCCAGTGCTTATCCTTCGGCGCCACCACACTCCCCCAAGCAACAACGTTGTTGTGTGCTGTTAAATCAGTTCCAAATCATAGTAAAACGAAATGATATTTAGTCATATTAAAATAAAATACCATTCAAAAGTTCCCTTCTGTATGTATATATATATATATATTGCTGATATAATGGGCCACACATGTCTCCAAACTTCACCTTGGCCATAGCAAAAATGATTGAAAAATCACTTATAAAATTTATACACTCCATAGGCGACAATACATCAGTTGCTTAAGAGAAGAACAACTTTACCTAGAATTGAAATTAGAAAAAATTTTGTCCCGTGGATTTTCATAAAATAGCACAGTAGATGTGATGATAGACAATGTATTCCTCGTTCCATAAATAAGATAGCTGACTACCTCATATAGTGCTCCCAAAGAAAACCAGCTCTATTTTCTTTGCTTTTTTCCAAAATAGGATTTGGGAGACGAATACAATATCAAAATCTCTTACTTTTGGAACATTTCTAAAGAGTTTTAAAACCTAGATGACAAAACAAAAGAAATCACACTGTGGATATGAATTAAAGTGAACAGATTTTAAAGGCAGATCTAAAAGTTTATCTTCCCATAGACAGGAGAGTGATGGCAGGGAAAGAAAGGAGGAATGATGGAAAAGAGGGAAGGAAAAAATGGGAGAGAGAATGGAAGGAGAGATACCAAAGATTCCCTTTAGCATCTTCTCTGTTCTGTTACTCTGAACTGTTCCTAAGACGCACCTCAGGGATTGCCTCTCACTGACAGTAAACGTCCCTCTAAATAAGGCAAGGTGAACTTGTTCTTAAGGAAGGGATCTTGAAATATTTTTTCTTACATAAAAAACCTTCCAGAGTCATACAGGGGAATAATAGTCAGTGGTCCTCAGTTATAAATCACAAAGGCAAAATAACATCACCATTTTTAGATGATGTCATTTCAGTTAAAAGATTGTAACACATCTTAAAGTTTTGTTTAAACTAGATCATATATGATCTCAAGAGTGCTGAAAACCTGAAAGAAAAAAATAATGTAATAATTGCCATTGTAAAATACAAACTAATGACAGAAGATATATCTTCAAGGAGAGATCATCAGGAAAAATGTAAAACAAAAATGTCAGTATGCCTGGCTACTACAAGAATAAGCAAGCTGAACACTAGGAAGCCATCAAGGCAAACAATCAAGTTCCTTCAGGACAAACCCCCACTAAGACTGAAATTCAAAGGAACACATGAGCAGGCATGTAGTCCTGCTAGCAACCACATTGGTCTACTGATGAGTGGAAGAGGGAGAAAGGCAGCAATGAAGAAATGGGCTGAGTTCAACCATGTTCCAGAGACTCCCCATTGACCTGAAGGTAAGAGAGAAAAGAGGAAGGACTGGTTGGTCCAAAGTGTGGTGAGACCTGGGGACAAGTGAGCCCCTGGACAAGGACATAGCCACAGAGGGCTAGAGCTGAGAGTGAAGCATCCAGCTGATATGAAGTGAGGGGAGACACACAAGAACACCCAAACTTGCAGATAGTACCCATTTGATCTATCTATAATGGTTAGATGATCAAAACTTGACTAAGGGAAGATTAAAAAAAAAAACAAAAACAAAACAATTTTTTATAAAGGAAATGAAAGTAAATTGTTACAATTTGATGAACTTGACCTATATTCATTGAGGTAGTAATGCTAAATACCAACAGAGAGGGAAGGAGTCTTCACATCAAGTATCAATGTTATCCTATCTGTACACAGGGTAGACAGGGACGGGCAACTTAGATACTGACTGCTTAAAATGAGGGGGTGATGGAAGCATGAAGTGACTGGCTTACAAGGTTTCAAGAGTGTGGTGGTGAAGAAAGAGTCCACACTGAAGAGTTTTCATCTTGTCTAGATGATTCTGGTTAAAAGATATGGGGATAAGATTCTTACAATTTCAATAGTGAGTAATAATTATCATGACTAATTGGAACTGTCACAATTGTAAAGGTAGAAGTTTTATAATAAAAACGGAGGAGTAGTTAATCTTATAGTCCAGAAACAAAGGACCCTAGGAACATCAAGTGATAAGAGCACAAGCAGAATGTGGGACCTTATCCAGAGAAGCAGCGATATCAGAGATGGAGGCAGAGCTGGGGACATGGAGAGAGGGAATAGCTGAGGACACTAGATTCATGGAAAGTGAGGGACTGAAAGCTGTCAGCCAGGAGGCAGACTTGCAGAAGGTGCCCTTTGGTGATGTAAATTATATATGCCTGAGTGTTTAGGGAAAAAAAGCTAAAGTGAATAGACAGAAATACAGTTAACTGATGGTACATGGTGGTGGTGGTAGTTATGTGCCGTGGAGTTGGGACCAACTCATAGTGACCATTTACAGGGTTTCTGAGGCTGTAAATCTTTAATTGTGCAAAAAGCCCCATCTTTCTCCCATGGAACAGCTGGTAGTTTCGAACTGTTGACCTTAAGTTTCACAGCCCGATTTGTAACCACTATGCTACCAGAGCTCCATGGTACATGGAGGGGATTATAATCATTGTAATGAAACAAGGTGTACGATTTGTTGAGTGTAAAATTGATGATATGCCCTGTAAACTTTCACTCAATCCACAATTAAAACTTAAAAAAAAAAAAAGGTAAGTCCGGAGAGGAAGTGAGAAGACTGCTGTGACATTGTGGGGAATGCAGTCAATGCCACAAGACAAAATGTGCATGAATTGTTGAATGAGAAATCAAGTTGCTCTGTAGATTTGCACCTAAATCACAATAGAAAGTTGTTTCTAAAGAAAACCCCCCCAAAAAACCCTGATAATGTTGGAGGCATTCTTTCTTGACACCTTACAATTTACCTAGGAATCACTCTTCTAAGCTGTTGCCAAGACAAGTCAGGGGCTGCCTGATGTATGAATTTTCTGAGTCAACATATCCAGCAGACCAACACCAAGCTATTCAGTAACCTTCCGCAGTTACAGAATCTTATCAATCAGGACCCTCCATCCTCCAATGAAGAGTTTTCACAGCAGTCTACAAATCCAATGTGGAGATTTTCAAATTACAACCAAATACATCCAGCAGAGATGCCTACGGCACAGACTGGTCGTCTAAGAAACATCTAAGTAACTTTCCTCAGGACCTGAAAGATCCACTCTCCTATAATTGCACCATCTTGGATCTTGATCTTTGGTTGACACTCTGAAAAGCTTCGATCTTGCTGAGAAATAAGAATTTCATCAACCCATCAAGTTTTCAAGAGCTCCTCTTTGAACTGTGTTGCCATGATAATCTTCTAGAAAAGCATTTATACATTCATAGTGTGACTGAATTTTTAAAGTATTGAAGAGCAGAGATGTCAGCTTGAGGACTAGGGTGCGCCTGACCCAGGCCATTGTGTTTTCAATAGCCTGATATGGATGCGAAAGCTGGACAGTGAATAAGGAGGATCGTAGAAGAATTGATGCCTTTGAGTTGTGGTGTTGGAGGAGAATACTGAGGGTGCCATGGACTGCCAAAAGAACCAATAGATCTGTTTTGGAAGAAGTGCAGCCAGAGTGCTCCTTGGAGGCCAGGATGGCTAAGCTTCGTCTCTCCTACTTTGGACATGTAGTCCGGAGGAAACAATCATTGGAAAAGGATGTCATGCTGGGTAGGGTGGAGGGTCAGAGAAAAAGAGGAAGACCACCAATGAGATGGATCGGCCAGGTGGCATCATTGATGGACTAGGGGGTGGCAGCGGTGGTGAGGTTGGCCCAGGATCGAGCATTGTTTCGTTCTGCTGTGCATGGGGTCGCTATGAGTCGGTTCCGACTTGATGGCGCCTGACAACAACAACAACAACAGTGTGACTGACGTCAATAACATAAATGCAAAATGCAAGACCAGTAAAGTGGAGATACTGCTGCTGTTACTGTGTGCTGTCCAGTGAGTTTTAACTCATAGCGGCCCAGTACAGGGTTGCTGAGACCATCAATGTTTCCTGGGTGGTTGGTGGATTGGAACTGTTGACCTTGGGTTAGCAGTCCAACATGTAACTATTACAGTATCAGGGTTCTACAGTGAATATAGTACAGCAAAATTGCCTGCACAACATGTTAAGAGACAGCAATGTGATTTCAACTAAGGTTATCTTTGAATGGAATGATTGAACTCTACAGAAGAAACTTCTGGAAGATGCCAGAACTGTCGATTTTATCACAACGTCCTATTTCTATAAGGTTACCAAGATATTCGTTGCTGCTTTGGCGTTCTTCCTAGGGAACGATGAAGAGGAAAAACAGGACAGCAACTCAGAATCCTAGGTGAAGGACCAACAGTGAGAGTATGAGACAGAGAAGAAAATTTCCGAATATAAGGAAAAATTGGGAAAGGCTATGGAAGTATTCAAGAAACAAAAGAAGAAATTTAAAAGAACAGGAATATATAACTTTTCAGATACTCACTGGATTCATGATCTGCAAGATTTTGCAGAGAAATTACTAAAACAGCCAGGTGAACTCTAAGGAGAGATTTGAAGTGGAAATGATCGTCATTACATTATCTCCAGACTGGTAGGAATTCACCAGTCTTTCTTCTTCTGTTCTTTGTTCAAAGGTTTCTGCATCACCACCAAAACGAAGAAACAAAGATCTTTTTGTTTGCTGCACAAGCATTTCTTCACCTTGCATCCCCAGAAATCATTTAGTCATTGCTTCTGACTGTGGCCAACAATTTTGCTAGTGACAAGAACTCTGGAAAAGTTTGACAGTAGGAATCAGTGCCATAAAAGAGAAAACAGCTTGATGTCCTCCAGCCATAATGGAAGAAACTCTAAAAAGAACTGGCCCAATATAAAACACACAAAGATAATATTGTAGTGATATATGCTAGAATTTTGATCCAGGTCTTCCAAATACTGAATCCTTAGACGTTACTCAAGAAATTCCAGAATAAGATGATGGAAGCCTTAATAAAAGTAGGAGTACAAGAATATGGAGAATTAGATGGTAAAGCTTACATTCAGGAGCAGAAATTCTAGAAACAGAGACAGAGGAAGCAACTCATGAAGACAGATGGGAACATGCCCATTTCAGTGAGGAGGAGGATGGGTGATGAATGGGTTGATGTGCACTGCTCTTTCAGTGAAGAGCAGAAAGATATTTCCAAGAAGTTGTACATAATGTTCATCAAGAAGTAGAAAGCCCAAGATGCAGCCATGAGAACTAGTGAGGTTTTACCTCATGAAGGCTTCCAGAAAATCCATATGTCCAACTGAGCAAAGTGCTGCCCTTGGGAAAGCAGAAAAGAGGGCATATATTTAAACAGTCAGTAATGGTGGGTTGCTTTCATTTCTAGACATTGAATACATTTATAAGAAGCCAAAGTCTGACAAGAAGACAAAACAGCAACTGCTGGAAAGACTGGTGGGACAGAATTTGTAAGAAAGGAAACCAAAATCAATCTATTTTCAAGTCCTACAAATAAGAGAAAGAAAAACAGAAGAACTTGATGATAATGTACTATATAGCCAGAATGTTCAGTCAGAAATCAGCATTCCTTCAGAGATAAACAGCTGATCCTACGAGATGCACTTTTGCAAGAGGGAAAAATAATGAAGTAAATTCCAAACAAGTTTTCCACTGCAAAAAGGATGCTAAATCTGTGTCATTACTTTAAAAATTTGTATGTCAAGAATATTTGTTCAGATTTAAAAGCCCAGAAGCACTGTATTTTGAAAACCACAGTAAACATGGTAGTTTTATGGTGTCTTAAAGATCAGCTAGGGTTGGAATGTTTGAAATGGAAGCCATAGTGGTGTGGTAAAGGCATTTCCATTTACCATTCACACAAAAGTATCGAGTGCCTCCTAAGCATCTCTGTAGACACCAAATGAAGGAGTCATCACGCCTTTACCTGAGGAACTCACAGCCTAAAAGGGAGACAGGTGTGTACGTATAGGTTTGCAGCATAAACAGTTTTCTAGGAACGTATTTCTGTCACAGAGGCACAGGGGCCTTGCAGACTAATTCTACAAGGAATGGAACTGTATATTCTCTTAAGATAAAATGCAGACAATGTTACAAGGATTGGTGTTATGTACCATGAAGTTGGTATCGACTCATAGCAATCTTATGCACAACAGAACAAAACACTTCCTGGTACTGTGCCAACCTCACAATCGTTGCTACATTTGAGCCCACTGCAGTTGCCACTGTGCCAATCCAACTAGTAGGGGGTCTTTCTCTTTTTTGCTGACTCTCTACTTTACCAAACATGTTGTCCCTTTTCAGGCACTGGTCCTTCCTGATAATATGACCAAAGTTTGAGAGATGAAGTCTGGCCACCCTAGCTTCTAAGGAACATTCTGGCTGTACTTCTTCCAACACAGATTTGATTTTCTTTTAATGGTCTATGGTACTTTTAATATTCTCCTCCAATGTTGTTGTTGTTGTTAAGTGCTGTTGAGTCAATTCTGACTCATAGCGATCCTGTAGAGGGTTTCTGAGGAGCAGTTGGTGGGTTTGAACTGCCGACCTTGGGTTCTGCAGTATAGTGCTGATCCTACAGCAACACACAGAAATCCTTTTCCTCCAAATCCCATAACTCAAATGCATCAACTGTTTAACTTTCACATGCATATGACGTTACTGAAAATACCATGGTATGAGTCAGGTGAACCTTAGCCCTCAAGCTGACATCTTTGCTCTTGATCACTTTAAAGAGGTCTTGTGCCTAATGCAATATGCCATTTGATTTCTTAACTGTGCTTCCGTGAGTGTTGATGGCTGATCCAAGCAAAATACAGTCTTTACAAGGGTTGTTGTTGTTAACTGCTATCAAGTTGGTTCTGACTCATAGCGCCCCTGTATAGGGTTTTGCAGGGGTAGGAGGTTCTTACTTGTAAAAAAAATCTTACCTGCTGAAAACTTGTTGTTGTTGTTGTTATGTGCTGTGGAATCGGTTCCGACTCATAGCGACCCTGTACAGGGTTTCCAAGGCTGTAAATCTTTACGGGAGCAGAAAGCCTCATCTTTCTCCCGCGGAACAGCTGGTAGTTTTGAACTGCTGACTTTGTGGTTTGCAGCCCGATTCGTAACCACTACGCTACCAGAGCTCCTTACTGGCCCCTGCTTTATAGATTGGTCAAAAATTTAGCTCTTTTAGTTCATCTCAAAGCTCTAAATATGTTTTACAACGCCATGCAGAGACTTACTTGTTAAATTTTTGTTTTGTCTTCACTATAAGTAATCTTGTTTTTACTTCACCATTTGCATGCCCACTCTTGCACAGAAGGGAAAAAAATCAGACTGGTTTCCATAGTTTCCCCTTACCTTGTAATATATTCATCCACATCTTGTATTGTTTCTGATGTCAAAAATAAATACCTCACTTATACTTTTAGCATGCTGGTTAACTAGAGATATGTACAAACAATAAAATGTGTTAAGTGTTTATTCTGCTTCTTCCAACTTGCTTGTATTACTTTTTATAGTTGATATTAAGAATTTGGAAGTAAACACTGAGAGTATCCATGTTTATAATTAGTAAACAGTGAAAATATAGATGTACTTTAGTACATAATTCTTGAACTTCTCAAATTCACCCAGCTTTTAGTATTTGATGTATCTAATGTTTTCAGCCCTCAAAGACACGGGCTGATACAGAGGCTGCAACAATGAGCTCAAACACACAGGAATTGTGAGGCTGGCACAGGAGTGTTACTAGGAGTTGGAACTGACTTAACATTGTTGTTGTTATTAAGTACCATTGAGTTGGTTCCAACCCATGGTGACCCTGTATAGGGTTTCCAAGGACCAGCTGGTGAGCTTGAACCACAGACCTTGCAAATCAAGCCAAGTTTGCAATCCAGCGCATTAAACCACAGTGCCACACCAGGTCTCCAAGTGAACATCACACATGTAAATCCTAATGTATCTGGCGGTGGTGATTATGTGCCATGGAGTCTTTTGACTCATAGTGACCCTGTACAGGGTTTCCAAGGATTTCAATCTTTATGGAAGCAGAAAGCCTCATCTTTTTCCTGCGGAATAGCTGGTAGTTTTGAACTGCTGACCTTGAGGTTAGGAGCCCAAATTCACAATCACTATGCTACCAGAGCTCCTTATAAAATATATATATCTTTATAAATATATAATATATTTATAAAGAGAGACAAATAAATCAGACTGAACATGGTAATCATAATTTTTGTTCTAGTTTCTGTTAGATAATCTCTTCCCAAATATTAGGACTGCCAGTGTTACTCCTTGGAATGACTGAAACAACATACAACAAAGAACAGTGTTCTTTTTTTATCTATTATCTCCAAGTGCCTAAGATCATTTTAAAAGAAAATATATTGACAAAACTTTTAAAAACGTAAATTCAGTAAATCAATTCAATGTTGTTGTTGTTGTTGTTAGGTGCCGTTGAGTTGGTACCAATTCATAGCGACCCTATGCACAACAGAACACATTGCCCAGTTCTGGGCCAACTTCACAATCATTGCTATACCTGAGCCCATTGCCACTGCTACTCTGCCCATCCACCTCTCTGGGGGTCTACCCCTTTTCCTCCAACCCTCCCTCCACTTTACTAAACATGATATCCTCCTCCAGTGACTGGTCCCTCCTGACAATATGTCCGAAGTATGAGACGAAGTTCTGGCCATTCTGGCTTCCAAAGAGCACTCTGGCTGTACTTCTTCCAACACAGATCTATTTGTTCTTTTGGAAGTCCATGGTACTTTCAATATTTTCCTTTTGATGATAATATGATGCCACATCTCTTCAACTTGTCATTTCCAGCATAGTAAACCATGTGATTGTCAGATTCAAAATGGCCATTTCAGCTCACTAATGCCTAGGATATCAATGTTTTTATACATTCCATTTTATTTTTGACAGTTTCCAATTTTCCTAGATTCATACTTCGTACATTCTATTATTAATGTCTGTTTACAGCTATTGCTCTTCATTTTACGTTGTGCCCCATCAGCAAATGAAGGTCCCGAGGGCTTTACTCCATTCGTGTCATCGTGTCATCTCTACTTTGTGGAGGCAGCTCTTACCAGCTGTACTTTGAGTGCCTTCCAAGCTGGGGGGCTCATCTTCTGTCACTATATCTGACAATATTCTGGTGCTCATCATGTTTCAGTATTCAGTAATCTGGTGCTGACAGTATTAAACAGTTATTCATAAGGTTTTCAGTTACTAACTATTCGGAAGTAATCTGTCTCTCCTTCTTCCTAGTCTGTCTTCATCCGGAAGCTCATCTGAAACCTGTCTACCATGGGTGACCCTGCTGGTATTGAAAATACCCATGGCATAGCTTTCAGCTTCACAGCAACACACAAGCCACCACAGTATGACAAACTGACAGATGAGTGTGGAAATCAATTCAATGCATAGTGATTATTTGTACAAAGCAAAGTTTTACATTATGAATCACAGTGACTGTATACTTGAATCTGTCAATGAAGGAAAGTTAAAAAATAGCAAATAGAAGTCAGTCATGGAGGGCCATGTAGGTTGGGTTAATGAAAGCACACCAAGTAGTCACTCTGTGGCAGTAAAGAAAAGTGATAGTATTTGTGCTTTATAAATATCACTGTGCAGGAACCAAGTAAGAGAGAAACCAAAACTGGAGGCAAACAAGCCAGTGCAGACAGGAGACAGTGATGACTTGTACTGGAATAGTGGGCTGGGGATGAAGATAAGCAGATTAATTTAAAATATATAATTAGAAGAAACAACTGATAAAGCCTAGAAATTAGTGTGTTTAATTAGGAGGAAGAGGCACTAATGATATCCAGAATTCTGGAATAAACAAGTGAGTAGAGACTTGTGGCATTTATTGAAAAGGGGAACAGAAAAGGAGGAAGAGACCAGAGAAAAAGTCCAGGCTGGGGTACCACAAAGATGTTCAAGAACAGATAGTCAGTAGACAGAAGTATGTATAGCTACAAGTTCAGGGAAGAGTCTTCTACTAAAGATATACATGTCAAGGTTGGGGAAATTTTTTCTGTCAAAATTTATAACTTCATTTTCAAGCCATACAAAATTATCAGTGTAGAAATTAGCCTGCTACATTTGGTCGAACATTTAATTAACTCACCCCTAATGCGATGGCACCCGACAACGACAACAACAACAAATGTGATGGCTGGAACTGTGGTTGCCTTGCCAGGGCCGGACCCAATGATTTCGTGGGCAGCCTGTGGGCCAGACATTCCGCAGCCCTGATGTAAGCTATCAGCATATGGTGGCTCACTGAAATTATAGGAATACTTACGAATGTCAAAGAAATGAAATAATGGAAAGAGGGTGGGTCTAGATCAGAATTCTGAAGAGCATCGTTATTATAAAGATACATTTAGAAAGAAGTAAAAAAAAAAAGTCCAAAAAGTAAGGAAATGTGTTTGAGAAGCAATCTGAGGGAAGAGTTATTTCAAAAATGCTATTGATATTTTAAATTTCATCCTTGTTGTTGTTGTTGTTGTTGTTTGGGGATGTAGAGTCAGTTCTGACTCTTAATGACCCTGTATAGCGTCTCGACTCATTGTGACCCTGCCCAGGGTTCCCAAGGAGCAGATGATCGGTTTGAACTGTCAACCTTGTGGTTAGCAGTCCAATGCTTATCCTTTAGCACCACATCACGAATCCTAAAATATTCTGTTGTTGTGGTTAAGTGCTGTCAAGTCAAGTCGTTCTGACTCATAATGATCCTGTATTGTGTTTCCAAGAAGTATCTGGTGGGTTTGAACTGCCAACTTTGTGTTTAGCAGTCTAATACTTTCACTACAGTGTCACACCAGGACTCCAAAAATATCATCCTAGCCACTATGAAATAATTATATTGCAAAATAAAGTAAACAAGACTTCCACTAACAATGTGATTATAAAAATCTGAATATGTCTCTTCTTTTTTCATGTTACAAATTACACAAAAGGAACAGATACATATGTTACAAAATTTCTAAAAGGATGCCCAAAATAACTGATTACCAGGTATAAGTTGGGTGAAGAAGAGAAGAAGCACAGACAATGGTGAGAAGACTGGCAATTGGAGACCTCAGAAAGGGCCAGCCAAACCAACTTGCTAATGATAATGAAGCTAGCCCACATGCATAGAAAGCTTTTATTAATTGACAGTCCTGGAAACAGAAATGTGATCTGGGAAAATTGGGGAAAACAGGAGGAAAAAAATTTTTAAAGAGATGAAAGTGCAAGTGTCAGAAGAGAAAATAAACTGCATGAAACAAAATGAAATGGAAATAAGAAAAAAAGTTTAAAAGAAATTAAGGAAAAATATAGATACTGAACGCAGGTAAACAATTACCTGCATGTACATAATTCTAACCCCAGATGAAAGAATAAGTAAGCAAACAATGAACAGTAGAACCAAATAAAAATGTAGAGGTTCTACAGAATTCTAAGGGCACACTGTGTCCTAGGGAAAGGTGACACAGGAACATTTATATTAATCTCTGATTACTGCTGTAAAGTAAACCTCATTTGCAGCTGGGACTGAAATGATGACATTTAAAGTTCACATATCAAGTGGTAGAAATATAAACACTTTAACAGTACATAGAGAAATATTAATGAATAGAATATCACTGATAAAAAGAGGAAGGTGGAAGAGAGGAAGGATAAATAAAGAGAAGAGACAGAAAGGACTCTAGCTTTATTACAGACCAGAGAACAGAGTTGCTATCAGTTGGCACTGACTTGACTGCACTTAACAACAACAGCCTTAACTTAATGGCAGTAGGTGGTTAGGGTATGGAGTGATAACTTTAAAGGTAAACACTGGATCTATGTACACACAAAGACAGCAAAGTAAACAGTCTACATAATAAGCAACTTAAAAAAAAATATATAATATAAAGGAAGCTTTTTTAATAAGTATAAAACAGAACCCAACAAAATAGAATAAAAGACTATCAGATCTCAGAAGTAAGTACATGCAAATAATATTAAATCTCGCAATGAATGAAAATGAACATGAGAAGGGATAAAAATCAAAGTTCTACTGTACATTGTGAAAAAGGAACCTACTTAAAAAGAATCATTGCAGACAAGTTAAAAATAAAATCATACAGGAAAACATACATGTTAGTTTCTGTTGAGTCAGTTCTGACTCATAACAACTCTGTATGTACAATAGACTGAAACTACCCAGGCCTGCACCACCTTCACAACCGTTGTGATGTTTGAGACCACTGTTGTAGCCACTGTGTCAATACATCTCATTGAACGTCTTCCTATTTTTTGTTTTTTCTTTCTTCCCCTCTACTTTACCAAGTTTGATGTCCTTTTCCAGGAACTAGTTCCTCCTGATGTCATGCTCAAAGCATAGTAGCCAAATACAGACCAAGAAAAAGCCTTTTCAACTTTTATATTAAAAAGATGCACCATGCAATTAAATTCTGTAAATAAGAATAATAACAAGCTAGAAGATACAAGGACCTCTGGTAGCATAGTGGTTACGAATCCGGCTGCCAACCTTAAGGTCAGCGGTTCGAAACTACCAGCTGCTCCATGGGAGAAAGATGAGGCTTTCTGCTCCCGTAAAGATTTACAGCCTCGGAAATCCTGTACAAGGGAGCTCTGGTAGCGTAGTGGTTACGACTCGGGCTGTGAACCGCAAGGTCAGCAGTTTGAAACTACCAGCTGCTCCGCGGGAGAAAGATGAGGCTTTCTACTCCCGTAAAGATTTACACCCTCGGAAACCCTGTACAGGGTCGCTATGGGTCGGTTCCGACTCCACGGCACATAACAACAACAACAACAACAAACCCTGTACAGGGTCGCTATGGGTCGGTTCCGACTCCACGGCACATAACAACAACAACAACAACAAACCCTGTACAGGGTCGCTATGGGTCGGAACCGACTTGACTGCACTTAACAACAACAACATATAATGAAAAAAATCTTCATTTATTATGATGGTGGTGACTGCGCCATGGAGTCAGTTCGATTCCTAAGCAACCCTGCATAGGGTTTCTGAGGCTATAAATCTTAATGGGAGCAGAAAGGCTCATTTTAGCCCAAAGAATGGTTGGTAGTTTCAAACTGCTGACCTTGAGGTTAGCAGCACAACTCGTAACCACTACATTACCAGAGCTTCTTTTATTATTGCACCTCACATAAAAATTGACATGAAATATCTAAGTCCTTTATGAAGAAAATTTCAATACACACTCAAAGGCACAAATGAAGACTGAACATGCATAATTATATAATTTGTTTTAAAATTTCGGTTTCATTAGGACAGCTAATGTCATGAAAGTGCTTTACATAAATTTAATAACGTAACAGGAATTCAGTAAAAATACCAGAAAGGGTTTTGATTGTTTGTTTTGTTCTTTTAAAAAGGCAAGTTGTTCCTACAGTTCATAATGGGAAAAATGAACAAATAAGAAAAATCTTCTCAGGAAAACCTTGAAAATGATGAAAACTGAGAGGGGCTGGGATTATCAGTTAATAAAATGTTATAAAGTCTTCTAATCTAAAACGACCTGATTTGTATATATGAATAAAGAGACAAATTAATATAATAGAAGAAAAGAAAGAAACAGACACAAATAAAGGCAGAAATTTAATACAAGTTAAAGGTAGCATCTCCAAGCAATGGAAGAAAAAATGGCTTGAATTGAATAAGTGTATTAAGGCAATATGTTGTTGTGTTGTTGTGAAGTGCCTTCAAGTCAGTTCCTACCCATAGTGACCCTGTACAGGGTTTCCAAGGAGCAGCTGGTGAGCTTGAACCACTGACCTTGTGGTCCAAACAGCTTTACAGTCTGGCGCATTAACCGACAGTGCCATAACAGGACTCCGAGGGCAATAGGTAGTCCTCTGGAAAAAGAAGTAAGTAAATTCCATAGCTAATATTTGTTGTTGTTAGGTGCCATCGAGTCAGTACGGACTCACAGCGACCTTATATACAGCAGAACAAAACACTGCCCGATCCTGGGCCAACCTCACTACTGTTTCCACGATTAAGTCCATCGATGCTGCCACTTGGCCAATCCATCTCGTTGGGGGTCCTCCTCTTTAGCTCTGACCTTCCACCTTACCAAACATGATATCCTTCTCCAGCGACTGATCCCTCCTGACAATATGTCCAAAGTATGAGAGATGAAGTTTGGCCATCTTGGCCTCCAAGGAGCACTCTCTGGTTACACTTCTTCCAAAATGGATCTATTGGTTCTTTTGGCAGCCCATGGCACTTTCAATATTCTCCTCTAATACCATAACTCAAAAGCATCAATTCTTGTATGGTCTTATAATATATTATAATATAATGTAGTTCATATATTAAACTAGAATAACTTTCAAACAGATAAATAATTTCATGATACTAAAGGCCTTTCTGGCCACAGCTCAAGACCCAGAAATTGTGAAAAGATATCGACAAATTAGCATTTTAAAAGGATTAACAAAATTGAAAATACAAAAAACAGTATGGGAGAAAATTCATACTGCAAAAGACTGATTTACTTAAAATATAAAATCTCACAGAACTAAATATAAAAATGATACAATTAAAAAGTGAGAAGAGATATGAACAGATAATTTAGCAAAAAAAGAAAAGTTGATAGGATATAAAGACATTTAATAGAAATACAAATAAATAGTTACTACAACATGAAAAAAAATAGTCAATAAATTTCATATTAAAAGTAAAGCAAATTGCAAGTTACAATGCAATTATGTTTTTCATCTATCAGACTGGTAAAATCTAAAACTTTGATAAAATTGATTGCTGACAAAGATACACACAATCATTATTTGGCATTTCCAATGGCCATAAAAAGCTTACAAACCCTATCTACTTGAGCTCTGGTAACATAGTGGTTATGAGTCGGGGTGCTAACATCAAGGTCAGCAGTTCAAAACTACCAGTCTTTCTGCAGGAGAAAGATGAGGCTTTCTGCTCCCGTAAAGCTTTAAAGCCTCAGAAACCCTACACAGGGTCTCTGTGAGTTGGAACCAACTCCACGGCACATCACTACCTCTATCATCTCCTTGATGCCACCAATTGTCTGTCAGTTAGTCATGTTGCGGTAGCTTATGTGTTGTTTGGAAGCTATGCCACAGGTATTTCAAATACCAGGAGGGTAACTCATGGTGGACCAATTTCAACAAAGCTTCTAGATTAAAACAGACTAGGAACAAGAAAGAGGTAGCTTGCTTTTGAAAACTTAGTCACTGTAAACCTTATGAATATTAGTAGAATGTGGTCTGTCAAGATGAACCACTCGAGTTGGAAGGCCCTCAAAAAGCAGCGAGGGAAGAGCTGCCCATGTGGAGTGTTTACATAGACCAAGAAACAGTCTTTCACACAGAACGAATCAGAAATAGTATGCCTCCGGCTTGTTTCCTTTTGTCATATTTATTCACAGACTCCTGGTGTGGAACTGGAGAATAAGCACTGGGCTGCTAACCTTAAGGTTGGTGGCTCAAATCTACCATTCGCTCCTTGGAAACCTTGTACAGCAGGGGTGGGTAACATCCGGCCCACGGGCCATATGTTGTTGCTGTGATTAAGTGCTGTGGAGTCAATTCTGACCCATAGCAACCCTGTATAGGATTTTCAAGGAGCAGCTGGTGAGCTTGAATCACCGATCTTGCAGTTCAAAAGACTTTGCAGTCTGACACATTAGCCTACAGAGCCATACCAGGACTCCTATACGGGCCATATAAGGCCCTTGAAATCGTTTGGTCTGGCCCTACCAAGGTAATCACAGCTCCAGCCATCACATTGTTGTTGTTGTCAGGTGCCATCGAGTCGGAACTGACTCATAGCGACCCCATTCACAGCAGAACGAAACAATGTCCGATCCTGGGCCAACCTCACTACCGCTGCCACACTTGAGTCCATCAATGATGCCACCTGGCCAATCCATCTCGTTAGAGGTCTTCCTCTTTTTCTCTGACCCTCCACCTTACTCAGCATGACATCCTTCTCCAAAGATTGTTTCCTCCGGACAATATGTCCAAAATATGAGAGACACGAAGCTTAGCCATCCTGGCCTCCAAGGAACACTCTGGCTGCACTTCTTCCAAAACAGATCTATTGGTACTTTTGGCAGAAAAAGAGGTTCCCCATCCCTGCTATACAGGTTTTGATGAGTCAGAATTAACTCCACAACTCTTCATAACAACAACAACATTCAGTCTGTATGTTGAGTAAATAATCCAAAAAGCTGGAAAATATGCAGACACATGCACTATCAAGACTGGAGGGAGACTCATCATGAACCTGTGATATGCAGATGATGCAATCTTGGTTGCTGAAAGTGAGGAGAACTTGAAACACTGACAGATAATGATCAGACTAAACCCTTCTGAAGAGATTACATCTCAATGAAAAGAAAACAAAAATCCTTACAAATGGACAAGCAGACAACATAATGATAAGTGGAGAAAACATTGCCTTTGTCAAACATTTTATTTTTCTTAGATCAACACCCATGGAAGCATCAGTCACGACATGAAATGATGAATTCCATTAGGTAAATCGGCTGCAAAACACCTCTTGAAAGTTGTCAAGAGTGACGATGCAGTTCCACTCTGTCTTATAGTGTCACTATGAGCCGGAACCAACTTGATGCAGTGCATTTGGTTTTTGGTATTCATTGTTTAGCTTTCCCATGCATATGAAACAATTGAAAATACCATGGTCAGACACATTTTAATATCGAAGTGGCATTTTTGGTTTTGAACATGTTAAAGAGATGCTATATAGCATATTTGCCCAATTTAGAAATATGTTTTTAAATTTCTTAATTGTTGCTTCCATGGGTGTGGATGTGAATCCAAATAAAATAAAGTCCTTGACAACCTCAATCTTTTCTCGATTTATTAAAATGCTGCTTAGTGGCCCACTTGTGAGGATTTTTATTTATGTTACACTGGGGTGTAAGAAAGTGGTAGTCTTCGATCTTCATTAAGAAGTGCTTCATGTCTCTTTCAGTTTCAGCAAGCAAGATTTTATTATATGCATAGCTTAACTTGTTAATGAGTCTTCTTCCAATCTTGATGCTGTATTTGTCTTCATATAGTCCAGCTATCTGGATTCTTTGTTCAGCACACCACCTTGCTTGCTGAAAGTGAAGAGGATTTAAAATACTGATAAAGATCAAAGAACATAGTCTTCAGTATGAATTGCATATCAATGTAAAGAAAATAAAAATCCTCACCACTGGACCAATAAACAACATTCTTATCAATGGAGAAAAGATTGAAGTCATCAAGGACTTAATTCTTCTTGGATCAATTATCAACACTCATGGAAGCAGCAGTCAAGAAATCAAACGGCGCATTGCATTAGGCAAATCTGCTGCACAAGAGCTTTTTAAAGTGTTGAAGAGCAAAGATGTCAACTTGACGACCAAGGTACACCTGGCCCAATCCATGGTATTTTCAATAACCTTGTACACATGCAAACGCTGGACAGTGAATAAGGAAGATCTTAGAAGAATTCATGCATTTGAGTTCTGGTGTTGGAGTAGAATATTGAAAGTGTCATGGACTGCCAAAAGAACAAACAGATCTGTGTTGGAAGAAGTGTAACCAGAGTGCTCCTTGGAGGACAGGATGGCCAGACTTCATCTCTCAGACTTTAGACATATTGTCAGGAGGGACCAGTCGCTGGAGAAGGATATCATGTTTGGTAAAGTGGAGGGTCAGAAAAAAAGAGGAAGACCCCCAATGAGATGGATTGACAGAGTGGTAGCATCAATAGGCTCAAGCATGGCAACAATTGTGAGGTTGGCTCAGGACCAGGCAGTGTTTCCTTCTGTTGTGCATAGGGTCGCTATGAGTCAGTACTGACTAGATGGCATCTAACACCGACAATAACACAAATATTGAATAAGTATGGTGAAAGCGTAGAAGCCAGAGGCACAACTTTCTTGATTTTAAACCAGGCAATATCAACTTGCTCTGTTTAAAAGACTGCCTACTGGCCTATGTACAGGCTCCACATAAGAACAGTCAAGTGTTCTGAACCCCCATCCTTCACAGTAGTATTCATAATTTCTTAGGTTCCACGTTTTTTGCCAAATGTATAATGTACACCTTTCCAAATAATTGTTCTTTTTTTCATTAAATTTTTGTCTTTAGGGTATTCTTTTGGCTTTCTTTGAATTCTTAAGAAGCAATCTGCTTACTATTAAAAGCTGCAAATGTGTTTTTAGAAAATTCAGGGTGATTAGTAATAGCAACTACAGATACTCAACCTTGCTTGCTGGAAGCGAAGAGGAATTAAAATACTTATGGCTGAAGATCAAAGTATGGACTCCATGTCAGTATAAAGAAAACAAAAATCCTCACAACTGGACCAATAAACATGATGTTGTCACTAAATACCATCAGCCAGTTCCAGCTCATCACCATCCTGCATAGGGTTTTTGAGGAGCAGCTGGTGAACTTGAATTGCCAATGTTGAAGTTTAAACTAATCTTGCAGTTTAGCACATTAACCCACAGTACCACACCAGGGCTCCATAATCATGATAAATGGGGAAAAATGATTGACGTTGTAAAAGGCTCAATTTTGCTTGGATCCACTCTCAACACTCATGGAAGCAGCAGTCAAGAAATCAAACGATATATTGTATTAGGCAAATCTACTGCACAAGACCTCTTTAAAGTATTCAAGAACAAAGATGTCAGTTTGGGGACTAAGGTGCACCTGTCCCAAGCCATGGTATTTTTAATAGCCTTATATAGATGTGAAAGTTAGACAATGAATAAGGAAGACCATAGAAAAATTGATGCAATTGAGTTATGGTGTTGTAAAGAATATTAAAAGTATCATGGACTCCCAGAAGAACAAACAAATCTGTGTTAGAAGAACTACAACCATAATTCTCCTTAGATGCCAGGATAGCAAAACTTCGCCCCTCATACTCCCAACATATTATCAGGAGGGACCAGGCCCTGGAGAAGGGCATCATCCTTAGCATGTTGTTGTTGTTGTTGTTAAGTGCCGTTGTATCGATTCCGACCCATAGTGACCCTGTATAGGGTTTCCAAGAAGCAGCTAGTGAGCTTGAACCACTGACCTTGCAGTTCAGACGACTTTGCAGTCTGACACAACAACCCACAGCGCCACACCAGAACAAGAGGAAGATGCCTACGAATGAAATGAATTGGCACAGTGGCAGCAGCAATGGGTTCAAATGTAACAATGATTGTGAGGATGGCAGTGTTTGGTTCTGTTGTGCGTGGGGTCGCTATGAGTTAGAACTGATTGGATGGCACCTAACAACAACCACAATAGACATTTAAAGATGAGATGAAAACAGTCCCTGTCTTTGAGGCTCTGTGCCTCTGGAATACATAACATGAGACTTCAAATTGTATATCTTTTCCTGAAAGGCTTCTTATTGATTTGTCTAAGTAAAGATACTTCATTTAGTACAATCTTTTTTAACAAAATGATTTTTGTAGGCTCTCTCCCT
Organism: Chrysochloris asiatica; assembly: GCF_000296735.1. Classification (NCBI taxonomy): domain Eukaryota; kingdom Metazoa; phylum Chordata; class Mammalia; order Afrosoricida; family Chrysochloridae; genus Chrysochloris; species Chrysochloris asiatica. The sequence continues at coordinate 14,711,112 of NW_006408547.1, read as the reverse complement.
GCTAAAATGCTTATGTTTACTAAGTTTCAGCACTGTAGGATAAGCACTGGGTGACAAACCACAAGGTCGGTGGTTCAAATCTACCAGCTGCTCCTCAGAAACCCCATGAAGGGTCACTATGAATTGGAAGTGACTCAGCACTTAACAACAACAACACTCCAAGGGGTTCACAGGCATCAAAAGTTTATCCATGGGTCCTAAGGGTCAAAGAGCCTCAGGTAAGAACTCCTGAATGAATGATACGGACACCACTCAGGGACGATGCTAACACAACTGCATAGCAGTTCTACCTTTTTGTGTGGTTTACCACAGGTCTAATTTTTTTCTGCCAAATTGGTAATGTAAACCTTTTCCAAGTAGCTATTCGTTTTTCATTTAGTGTTTTTTTTTCCTTAGGGTACTCTTGTGGCTATATTTGAATTCTTAGGAAACATTTTTCTGTCTACTAAAAGCCGCAAATATGTGTTTTTAGAAAATTTCAAGTGATAAATGAACATAGATTTTCAAATAATTTAGTACTTGTGTTACGTTTAGGGTAATTACAATCAAACAGAGAAATTTAACTTGGAAAACACAGATAAAAAACAGCACTCAAGTGTTATCATTACAATGACTAATCCAAATTCATTATTTATACTAGTTCTTGTTTCTCCACCCTTGGCCCCTGATATCCTGATAGCTTAACCTCCTGATACTCGGAAACCCACTGTTGTGGTTCACAATACAAAAATTCTCTGGCCTCCACCCTGATTCATTTTTTTCTAGCGTTCATCACTATATTTCACTGTATAATGTACATGTCTAGTTATGGGTTGTGTTTTGTTTTGCTTTTCCCCTTTACCTTTCATCAGATAGATTCCATGAAAATTGAGAATCATGCTTCTTTTATTCACTGCCATTTCAGTTACACTGGACTGCTTATCTAAAGGTCAGTAGTTCAAAGCCACCAGTCACTCAGCGAGAGAAAGATGAAGCTTTCTGCTCCTATAAAGACTTACAGCTTTGAAAACCCTACAAAGGGTCCCTATGAGTCAAAATCAACTCCAAGGAACTGGGTTTATGGGGACACTAGGACTTAGAATAGACTCTATGGATATGGATTTGATTTTGGTTTTGATATTTACATTGTTATAGAGTAACTGAAAAACTGTAAGTTCTGAATCAGTGTGTGCAATAAAATAAATAAACAAATGTGTGAATGAATCAGTGAATAGTTCTTTTTCTAGTACATTTTTGTCAATTAGTTATCTTGCATAAGCAATAGCTGCTATGAAGCAGCAATTTCAAAAGTATTTTGCTTCCAAAATGATATTGATTTGTCCTATAGTGACATGATCAAACAAATATTTTAAAAGCTGGATAAAATTAAGTAAAACATGTATTTATTTTACTATGAGTTTTCTCAAATTCAAGAATATGTACTATGCCTTGTGACAATTAAATTAAAAATACATAGGATATTATGTTTCCAATTTTTTTTGAGTAATCTAAATTTACATCATGGATAATTTCCCTGGATTAATATTCTATGTCTGCTGCACAAGATCTCTTTTAAGTATATCTGTCAGTTTAAGGACTAAGGTGTGCCTAACTCAAGTCATGGTATTTTCAGCTGTCTCCTATGCATGTGACAGCTGGACAGTGAGTAAGGAAGATCCTAGAAGAACTGATGCATTTGAGTTAGGGTGTTGGAGAAGAATATTAAAAATACCATGGTCTGCCGGAAGGGCAAACAGATCTGTGTTGGAAGAAGAACAACCAGAAAGCTCCTTAGAAGTCAAGAGGTGAGACTTCGCCTCTCATGCTTTGGACCAGTCCCTGTTGAAGTACATCATGCTTGGTATAGTAGAGGTTCTGCGAGAAAGAGGAAGACCCCCCCAAGGAGATGGACTGACAAAGTGGCAGCAACAATGAGCAGCTGCGAGGTTAGCACGGAACTGAGCAGTGTTTTGTGTTGTTGTGCTTAGAGTCACTATGAGTTGGAACCAACTCAACAGGACCTCACAACAGCCTAATAGTATTCTCTGTGACACATCTTAGTACATGATGCTAACGTTTATTCTCCATTAGCCTGGTTTCAGAGCATTATAGAAAACTTCAGATTATCTAGAAATCAAACTAACAGAAACTTCAAATAGTCAAAAAGTTTTAAAACATACTCTCTTTATGAGAATATGTTCAATTATAAAGAAATAGTTCGATACTATGAAGAAATGAATTGACATTTTCACAGATGTATAAAGCTTTCATACATTTGTTATAACATCTAAAACAATATGATAGAATAATTAATAGCTGTGAAGATGACCAGCAATCATTATAGAAGCCAGGATGATTTCTAAATAATTAAAAATGAAATTGGATTTAGTATTGTGCTTTAGGATGTTTTAATTATTTAAAGATATCTAAATACAATATAACATAACTTAAGCAATTCTGGTCATTAGAATATTATGTTAACATAATATTATATTATTCCCTAGCCATTTTGAATATTTTTTTTATTTGATTTAATTTTGTTAAGGGAGATAATTGACTTGAAATGTAATTCAGACAATGTCTGAAGGCTTGAAGTTTACAAATAATTGTACTGAATACTTAGTGGGAAAGGCAGGAGGACCATATTATTACCTTTTTGTATAGTTGGAGTGTCATTGTCTGCAATCAGCTGTAAGCAGTCTTGAGTAACTAAAAAATAAAAATATATTATTTTAGTTACTTGTGTATAACAGGATAATTATGATGCCTGAAAACACCAGACTACAAAATTTTCTTCATGAAACTCTGACACAGTTTATACTTTGAAAAAAAAAAAAAATGCTTTCATGATATTGTTCTTAAAGTTGCTTTGGAAGAGGTTTCTACAGGTACATAATGAAAGATACACTTTTAGTTCATGAAACTTTGACATGATAAGGAAAAAGAGCACAGAATTCTTCTGGGAAGGGATGTTATTGTTTCTGTGAAGTGCGATTGAGTAGGTTCTGACTGATAGCGAGCCTATGCACAAGAGAATGATATGCCACTAGGTCGTGACAATCTGACAATTGATGTTTTGGAGCCCACCATTGTTGCCCCTGTGTCAGTCCATCTCATTGAGGAAGGCTTTAAGAGATGAACACACCCCTGTTAGAAATGCACAGACCTAGATGGAGAATATGTCAAGAGAGAATCACTTCAAATTTTGAGAATTGTGTTTAATAAAGGTTACCTATAGTTTGGGCCACCACTCGTCTGTGACTGCTGTCTGTGGTGGCTTCTGTGTTGCTGTGATGCTGGAAGCTATGCCACAACTATTTTAAATCCCATCAAGGTCACCCAGGATGGCCAGGCTTCAGCTGAGCTTCACACTAAGACAGACTAAGAAGAAGGAGAGACGAAGTAGTTCTATTTTTATTTACAGAAAACCTTATGAATAGCAGTGGAACATTGTCAGATAGCACCAGATTATTGAATATTGAAACAGGATGAGGAACACCAGAACATTATCAAATATAGTGTGGGAAAATGAGCCCTTAAATTTGGAAGGCACTCAAAACTCAATTAGGAAGGAGCTAACTCCTCAAAGTAAAGTTGACAATGATGACAGGCATGTAATAACGATTTGGGGACATTCATTTACTGATGGGGCACAACTCAAAATGAGGAGACACAGCTATAAACATCCATTATTAATCAGAAGAGGGAACGTAAGAAGTATGAATCTAGGAAAATCTGAAGTAGTCAAAAATGAAATGGAATGCTTCAGCATCAATATCCTAGGCATTAGTGAGCTGAAATTGGCTGGTGATGGCCACTCTGAATCTAAGAATCACATGGTTTACTATGCTGGGAATGACAAATCGAAGAGGAATGGTGTTGCATTCACCATCAAGAAGAAAATATTGAGATCTGTTATGAAGTAGAATGATGTCTGTAATAGGATAATATTCATATACCCACAAAGAAGATCAGTTAATACCACTATTATCCAAATTTGTGCACCAATAACTAAAGCCAATGATGATGAAACTGAAGAAATTTACCATCTGTGATATGCAGATGATACAATCATACTTTCTGAAAGCAAAGAGGACTTAAAATACTTACAGTCTTAGGTATGGGCTGTACTTCAATCCAAAGAAAACAAAAATTCTCACCACTGGACCAATAAATATCATCAAGATAAATGGAGAGAAGACTGAAGTTGTGAAAGACTTCATTTTGCCCAGATCAAACATCAGTACTCATAAAAACAGCAGTCAGGAAATCAAATGACATAGTGCATTAAGTAAATCTGCTACACAAAACCTCTTAAAGTATTCAAGAACAAAGATGTCAGTTTGAGGACTAAGGTGCTTGTGACACAAGACATAACCTTAAATGTATGTGAAAGTCAGACAGTAAATAAGGAAGACTAAAGAAGAAGTGATGCATTTCAGTGATGGTATTGGAGGACAATATTAAAAGTACCGTGGACCAAAATAAGAACAAAACCTGTGTTGGAAGAAGCCGCCAGAATGCTCGAGGTCAGGATGGCTAGACTTTGTGTTTCATATTTTGGACATGTTATCAGGAGGGACCAGTCCCTGGAGAAGGACATCGTGCTTATTAAAGTGGAGGGTCAGAGAAAAGAGGAAGCCCACCAACAAGATGGATCGGCACAGTGGCTGCAGCAATGGGCAGACGTGTAGCAATGACTGTGAGGTTGGCACAGGACCAGGCGGTATTTCCTTATTTGGGGATAAGGTTGCTATGAGTCCCTACCAACACTATGACTCCTAACAACAACAACAGCAGCATAGAAGTTGGGTGTGCAGTGGTTCATACCATAAACACTGAAATGAGAACCACAAGTTTTCTGGTTCAAGCCTACTAGTCACTCTGTAGGAGAAAGATGAGGTTTTCTGTTCCCAGGAAGATTCAAAAGAGTCTCAGAAACCCTACACAGGGTCTCTATGAGTAGGAACCAACTCAATGGCAATTAACAACAGCAACAAAGGTTACCCAAGGTGAACTGTAAGGAAATAATGAAAAATGTGTGGCATGAATATATGTTTCTGAAGGAGAACTCAAAACTAGTAATAAAAATGAGTTTTCAATTTTGGGAAATCCAGAAAAATATAGCACTGTAATAGAAATGAAGAAGTAAGCTAAGTATACTAGGTTCTTTGGGATGGAACCAGAGAGGTGGTGATAACATGAACAGCAGTAGCTACAGCCAATATTGGTGTCCTGGTGGCGCTGTGGGTTAATGTGCCAGATTGCCAAGCCATTTGAAGTGCAAAGTCAGTAGTTCAAGCTCACCAGCTACTCCTCAGAAACCCTATACTGGGTCACAATTGACTCAATGGCACTTCACAACAACAGCCAAAATTAGTCACAAAAATCAGAACGCAAATAGTCTATATACTTTGTGTGTGTGCATAGATAAAGTCTTAAGCATTAATGCTTGATTAATGTTTAATTTATCAAAAATTGTCATGTACCCATTCGTAATCTATTAGAGATCATCTGTACTTAAGACAAATTTGTTGTTGTTGCTGTTAATGCAATTAAGGCAGTTCATAGTGTCCCTGTATATGGCTTTTGAGGATCGGCTGATGAGTTTGAACAGGTGACTTTGTGGCTAGCAATCCAGTGATTATCCAGTGCCACATCAGCATTCCTAAGACAATGTGGAAGATATCAAAGATGCTCCTCTGCATAGAATCATGGGTACTAAGAATAAAAAAATTATATTAATTTAATTTTGTTTCATTTAAAGATTAAGCAAATGTTTTTAAACTGTTCATTTTATACTTGCGGCATCATTTTCACAAGATAGATTTAATTTTGCCATGATTTAATTGCTCTATTTTAGGATCTTTCTATTTATTAAGAATATGTACTCAGAAGAGGCAGTTGTTCGAACAGAACAAGGGAAAAATTAATGGTTTAAAATTAGGAAAGGTATGCACTAGGATTGTATTCTTTCACCACACTTATTCAATCTGTATGTTGAACAAATAATTTGAGAAGCTGGATTATATGAAGAAAAATATCGATCAGGTTTGGAGGAAGACCCATTAACAACCTGCAATATGCAAATGATACAACCTTGCTTACTGAAAGTGAAGAGGACTTAAAATACTTACTGACAAAGATCAAAGATCACAGCCTTAGGTATGGGTTGCACTTTAATCTAAAGAAAACAAAAATCCTCACAACTTGACTAATAAATAACATCCATGTAAATGGAGAAAAGATTGACGTTGTCAAAGATTGTTTTGCTCTGATCAAACAGTAACACACATGGAAGCAGCAGTCAAGAAATCAAACGATGTATTGCATTAGGAAAATCTGCTGCATAAGACCTCTTTAAAGTGTTAAGAGCAAAGATGTTTATTTGAGGACTAAGGTGTACCTAGTCCAAGCCATGATATGTGCAATAACCTCATATGTATATGAAAGTTGGACAATGAATAAAGAAGATCACAGAAGAGTTGATGCATTTGAGGACTTAATATGAATCACCAAAGAATAAACAATTCTGTGTTGGAAGAAATACAGCCAGAATGCTGCCTCATAGCCATGATTGCTAGATTTTTCTCTCGTACTTTGGACATGTTATCAGGAGGGAACAGTCCCTGGAGAAGGATGTCATGCTTGGTAAAGTGGAGTGCAATGAAAAAGAGGAAGACCCTGGACTAGACGGATTGACCCAATGGCGGCAGCAGCAATTGGCTCAATTGTAGCAACAATTGTGAGGTTGGCACAGGAGTGGACAGTGTTTCGTTCTGTTGTGCATAAGGTTGCTATGAGTTGGTAATAACTCGACAACACCTAACAATAACAACAACTAAGAATATATATTATTTTATATCTATTATATATTTATGAATATCAGTAACTTTTCAGTGAGGAAAATATTAGCTTCATGACACCATATGTAAACCTGTCCGGAGTCAAGGAAGGAAAGTAAATGCAGCATAGAAATATATCAAAATGTCTATAGAAAGCTATAAATAAATTATACAATTAATTGTTACATCTTGAATTTTGGGGGGTACTTCTATCTTGAATTTTGTCCCAAATCTAATTCTGTACATTCCTACACACAAATACCACACTCATCTTCTCCTTCAAAATTTTACTCCTTAGTTGAAGTACAGTTATAAATATAGCTTGTTGTTTTTGTGGTGGTGTACGATGGCACTGATTCTGACACATAGGGGCCCTGTATAGGGTTTCCTAGGTGTGGCTGGTGGATTTGAACCATTGAGCTTGTCATTAGCAGCCCATTGCTTATATTACACTCTCCTTTATAGCCTATAAAACCATGCCTAAAACCTTCTCCTCAATGTTCATATTGAACCAATCATCATGTTCTAATGGTTTGAATTTAGAATACTTTATTCAATTTAAATTTTACCTGTCATGCATCTTATTCAACAAATATGCAGTAGTGAGCGCTTCAGGGTTGTGTTAGTTATGATAGGTACACTAACCAAAGTAGACACAATCCCTGCCTCCATGGAGCTTACAAAGTAGTGGAAGAAACAGATATTGATCAAGTATCTCACAAGAATAATGAAAATGATAACTGTTGGAGAGATGGAGAACCTATACAGGACGTTTGATCCAGTCAGTGTGGTAACACTGAATTAATACTGGAACAAAAGAGGAAGAAACGAGCATCCAAACAAAATCAACAGCAGAGCAGTATATATGTCCCTAGGTAGCACATACAGTTAAGCATTCAACCACTAACTAAAAAGTTGATGGCTTAAAATCACCCAGAAGTGATTCAGAAGAAAGATTTGGGTATCTGCTTCTGAAAGGTTGAAAATCCTATGGAGCAGTTCTACTGTGACGCTCCTGGGGTCTCCATCAGTTAGCATTGATGGAGCAGCAGTTGGACACTTTCAGAAGGGGACAACAAGTGTGGATAAGCAGGTGAGGAAGTGGAGAGAGACAGACAGAAAGACTGAGATGACCAGAGAAGGGCCTAAGCCTCAGAACATTTCCCAAACTGTGCTTGGCAACTGAACTATGCTCCTCAGTGAAGATCTTCTTGTTCTTCAGTTCTTAGCCTACGATTTCCATTTTCTCCTTAATTATCTTCCTAAAATCCCAATGGGACCTCATCTTTTTGGTATTTATAATCCCTTCAATGGATTGCTCTTGCACAAAAAAACCAAGAACCTTCCAACACTGACTCCAGTTTATGTTCACAGATTCCTGCACTCTACGCCCCCTTTTCTCCCAAATTATATTCAAATTTACCTCAGAACAAGAGATGTCTTTCAAGCTTTAACAACTTTATATTTCCCATTCCTTCTGGCTATATATGGTTCACTGGTTCATCTGGTGACACTCAACTCAGCCTTCAGGGCTCAGATTAATTATAACTTCTTTCTAAGAGCCTTCTAGCTAAATAATTGATTCCATTTCACTTTGTACATACATCTATAGACATACATTTCACAACATAGAGTGATGGAACCTAGACTATTAATCACATGATAGTAGGAATTTCCATGATATATATCTAATTTTTAAAAACTGTATCTGAAACAATGTAGTAAAGAATATAGATACCATGACAACATCCAACATAATCAAATAATTCTTAAAAACTCAGTCCCCCAATCTTCACATAAAACTTTGTGATACATATTAGGTCAAAGTAAATGAACACTTAAGCAGGTATGGGGAATGTCCAGCCTGCAGGCTGTATGGTGGTGGTTATGTGCCATGGAGTCAGTTTCCAACTCACAGTGACCCTGTACAGGTTTCTGAGGCTGTAAATCTTTACGGGAGAAGAAAGCCTCATCTTTCTCCCACAGAACAGCTGGTAGATTTGAACTGCCAACCTTACGGTTCGCAGCCCGATTCATAACCACTATACTAGCAGGTTGTGTAAGGCTCTCAAATTCATTTAGTCTGGCCAAGGCAACCGCAGATCCAGCCACCACATTGTTGTTGTTTTTGTTAAGTATCGTCGAGTTGGTTTTGACTCACAGCAATCCTGTATTGGGTTTCCAAGGAGCGGATGGTGAGTTTGAGCCACTGACCTTGTAAACCGACCTTGTGGTCCAGCACATTATCCTGTAGTGCCACACTAACCATCACATTAGGGGTGAATTAATTAAATGTTTGATCAAATATAGAAGGCTAATTTTTAACCTGAGCATTTGTATGGCCCGTGAGTGAGAAAAAGTTTCCCTACTCCTGTTTTAGGGGAAAGGGGTTCCATAAAATAAAACTACTTCTATAACTTGTGGACCTTCTAAGAACAAAGCTTTCAGCCTATGGATACATAGAACACATTGTCTGTAACAGATTTTGTAAGTACATTTTTAAAGCTTCATCCGTATAACCATAATTTCATATAATGGTTTTTAAAGTAAATGTTTGTGTAATATTTCCGTAAAATGTTTTCTCTCACTCCTAGGAAACACTTTAGAGTGCAGGTAAGAGAAAAGACTGGAAGCTACGGTGAGACTACATTGTTACTGCCAGATGCTATTCCTATGCATCCCAGCCTCCCAAGCAGGGAAAGGGAGAAAAACGGAAAGTATGCAGTTACAAAACTCTCCAACCAAATAGAGCTTGTAAACACTCATGATTTAGAAGCATAAAGAGGTGATGTTAAAGTGTTCCCATGTGATACACTTCTATAACCTACAAAAATAAGGCCACTTCTGGTATTTTCCCACTTCCTATTAAATTGCTTTTCCTTTAACCGCTTGCTTAAATCTCTTGTTTCATCACAATCTAGCTCAGCTCTTCTCAACCATGGTCTAGATAGATAGTTTCTCAGTCTGAGATCCCCACTACTAATATTCGATGATTCCATAACATACTTGATGCTCCTCTCATTGGATATAATAAGAGTAATGAAATCTCTCAATGGATCAATGTTTTTTCAGGTCAGGTCTTGCTTCAGTATTATAAAGGTTGTCGTGGTTACGTGCTGTTGAGTTGGTTCTGACTCATAGTGAGCCTGTATAGGGTTTTTGAGGGGCAACTGATGGGTTTGAACCACTGACCTTGCAGTTAGCAGTACAGCGCTTATTCTACAGTGCCACACTTGGACCCCACCAAACACTATGAAAAATGTATAATTTTTTAAGAAAATAGCATTGTCTATAGTCAATGGATAGTGAATTCAAACCTTCGTTCCTTTACCAAATAGCTATGTAACTGTGAGAACCACACTTGAATTTGAAATAACTTTCTTAGCTATATAATGAGAATAGCAATACCCACTTCATAGGGATGTTGTGAGAACAATTAAAGTCATAATTTATATATGTTTTATAATAGAAACGCTATATTATTGTTATTAAAATTTGAATTATTGTTGTTGTTAAGTACTGTTGATTTGGTTCTAACCCATAGCAACCCTGTATAGGGTTTCCAAGGAGCAGCTAGTGAGCTGGAACTGCCAACCTTGTAATTCAAACTGACTTTGCGGTCCAACTCATTAACCCACAGTGCCACACCAGGACTCCAAATTTTATATGATATTGTGTGTTGTTGTTAAGTATCATTGAGTCAGTTCCAACCCAGAGCGACCCTGTATAGTGTTTCCAAGGAATGGCTGGTGAACTCGAACCTTGCAATTCAAATTTACCTTGCAGTCCAGGATTCCTATAATTACATTTTTGTTGTTAGGTGCCAGCGAGTCAGTACTGACTCATAGCGACCCTATGCACAACAGAATGAAACACTGCCCAATCCTGGGCCAAGCTCACAATTGTTGCCATGCTTAAGTCCATTGATGCTGCCACTCAAAAGCATCAATTCTTCTACGGTCTTCCCTATTCACTGGTCAACTTTCGCATGCATATGAGGTTATTGAAAATACCATAGCTTGGGTCAGGCATACGTTAGTCCTCAAGCTGACATTTTTGCTCTTCAACACTTTAAAAAGGTCTTGTGCAGCAGATTTGCCTAATGCAATACGTCATCTGATTTCTTGACTGTTGCTTCCATGAGTGTTGGTCCAAGAAGAATGAAGTCCTTGACAACTTCAATCTTTTCTCCCTTGATAAGAATGTTGTTTATTGGTCCAGTGGTGAGGATTTTTGTTTTCTTTACATTTATATGCAATTCATACTGAAGGTTATGTTCTTTGATCTTTATCAGTATTTTAAATCCTCTTCACTTTCAGCAAGTAAGGTTGTATTATCTGCATATCACAGGTTGTTAATGAGTCTTCCTCCAATCCTGATGCCACGTTTTTCTTCATAAAACCCAGCTTCTCAGGTTATTTGCTCAGCATACAGGTTGAATAAGTATGGTATTGTTGTTAAGTGCTATCGAGTCGGTTCCGACCCATAGCAACTCTGTATAGGGTTTCTGAAGAACAGCTGGTGAGCTTGAACTGCCGACCTTGCAGTTCAAACCACTTTGTAGTCTGGCACATTAATCCACAGCACCACACCAGGACTCCAAGTATGGTACTGTTGTTAAGTACCATGGAGTTGACCCTGTACAAGGTTTCCGAGGCTGTAAATCTTTACGGGAGCAGAAACCTCATCTTTCTCCCGTGGAACAGCTGGTAGTTTTGAACTGCTGACCTTGAGGTATAGTACTGTTTAATTTCTCCAATTAAATTTTTAGCTTATTGGAAGTAGGTGCTGTCTATGTCTGGACCTCAAATTTCTTGGGGAAAGTAAAAATAATAATGGCAAAATAATAGAGTTGTTGGCAGGGTAAATGAAATCCTAAATACACATGACCTACACAATGCTGGCACTGTGCCTAGGAATTATTAGTCTCTCTCTTTATGGTATATAATATAGCTCTTCAGCCAGTGGGTGTTAAATGAGCATGCCCTTTATAAGAAAATCTCCTGTCAACAAAAATCCAACTGTTCAGCGTAGTTATCTTATGTAGGAATTCACCTATAAGAAGTATAATTAAACATTAATACTATATTATCCATTTACAAGGAATTACTAATGATAAAACACATTATTCAATATTATAAAAAAATTTTAGGATACCTACCAGCTGGTGTTGCACTGTAGGATAAGCACTGTAGGATAAGCACTGTACTGCTAGCAACACGGTCGGCAGTTCGAACCTACCAGATGCTTTTTGGAAGACTTATACAAGGCCTTTATGAGTTAAAATCAACTCAACAGCACTTTACAACAGCAACAACCCATGTATGCAAATCTAAGAAAATTGTTGCACATATACAGAAGCATTAAGCATTCAAAGAGAAGACAGGCTTACCTGTCATCATATTTACATTGCCTCATTCCTCACCCTTCATACCACTGATTCTCTTAACTCTGTCCTAATGGTGTCACTTTTTCAAATGATCGTTTTCTAGTTATTATAATTTACTTCTGAATTGTTCATTATTTTCTGGGACTCAGCCTCACTACAGTATGTGTTGTAGTGGTTAAGTGCCATGATCTTGGTACCGACTCACCGCAACCCTATATAGGGTTTCCAAGGAGCTACTGGTGGGTTTGAACCATCAACCTTGTAGTTCAAACTGACCTTGTGGTTGAGTACTTATCCTACAGCACCCCAGCAGGATTCCACAGTAGGAGAGTAAGGAAAAATACTGCTACTCAAATTCCAGCCCGTGTATGCATTGGTTTATTCCAAATGAAGCATGGGGTCAGTGGACAGCTGCAGTCAAGTAATCACAGTAATACAAGTCACTTTGTCTCCTTTGGGTGCTTTACAAAAAAAATAAATAATAATAAAAAAGGTCCAATCAAAATGGTGACTTCCATGGAGATCTGCTTGGTCACTTAAATTCAACGCAAAGGGGTCAATTCAGAAGGTTCTCTCAGTAATATACTTATCTTCATCTCCTTAAGGTACTTCCACCTCCACCTAACAAAAAGGTTCAATCAGAGTGGTGGCTTCCAAGGGGATCTGCTTGGCCACTAAAACTCAAGCCAGAGTGGTCAGTTCAGAAGTTACGGCAACTGCTTTTTGGGGATCCCAAAGGGGTAATCTTGATAGATTTTCTCAGAGAACATAGGACAATTTAAGGACTTATTATGAAAAAGTTTAAAGAAAAAGGCCAGAAATTGACATCAACATTTTTTTCTTCCCCTCATGCCAACACACCTGCTTATAATTCTCAAGGGTAGCAAGGTCTGTTTTGCTAGAATTTCATTTGGAAACCTTACCTCATCCATCACACCACCCATATCTTACTTTTTCAGACTTCTCTTTGTTCCAAAACTCAAAGAACACTTAAAAGGAGCACAAGTTGTGTCCCTAGAGGATGCCAAAACTGTGGTTTTAATGTGATGTAAATCAAAGAATGCAGACTTCTTTGGGAAAAGGTTAAAGAGATGGGTACACTCACTGCCTTCAGGAGTGAACCTGCATACATACAGGATACATAGAGTGTACCAACATATGTAAAGGACATGTAAAGAAACAACAGCCTCACAGTTTGATATTTTTGCTTAATAAAAGTTTCTTTTATTCTCTAACAATACTTTTTGACCTACCCTTGTATACTATAATTTCCAAATATGTAGTAAATTTTTATCTGCTTAGTCTTCTAACAAATATCAAACAATTAGAAGACTGTCTTGACCCTAGTGTTGTTGTTGTTAGGTACAGAGTCAGTACCCACTCATAGTGACCTTATGCACAGCAGAATGAAACACTGCCCAATCCTGGGCCAACCTCACTACTGTTGACCACACTTGAGTCCATCGATGCTGCCACTTGGCCAATTCATCTCATTGGGGGTCTTCCTCTTTTACTCTGACCTTACCTTCCACCTTACCAAACACGATATCCTTCTCCAGCAACTGGTCCCTCCTGACAATATGTCCGAAGTAGGTACTCATTAAATATTTGTTGAATACATGAAATAGACATAATATCACTTGGACTATTTTGGTTGTCTTTTTTGCCTAGCAATCAGTTTCCCAAAACTTTAAACTTAACAAGAGCAGGGTTCAAATATTTTGTTGCTAGGTCATCTTCAACTTTCCAACTTTCTTGGAAATTGGACAGAAACCAACTCTTGCAACACTGTAAAGAGTTTCTCACTATTAATGGAAGGGAAGAGTCTGGTCAAAGGCCACTAAGACAAAAGCCAGCTCTTTCTGTTCCAGGAAGGAGCCCACCCTTATAGGAGACAAGGCTCAAGTAAACCTAATTCTTATACAAATTAGATGGATGAGTTCTACAGTGCATCTTGTCAATACTCATTTTACAGCCTTTAAGTCACAAAAGAGCCCCAAATGCTATGAAGCCAAGTCTGGATGTATAAGCATCACAGACATCCCATCTTGCTTGGATTTGGGGACACAAGAAAAGGACTCATAAATTGTATATATATTTTTTGTTTTTCAATTTTAAGAATAGAAAAAGGTTACCACAAATAAATACTTAAATTATACAATGAGATGATAGTTTCTTGCTTATAGTCAACATTTGGGAGCTTGGTGGTTCTGTAGGATAAGCAAGAGGCTGTGAAGCAGCAGGTCAGTGGTTTGAGCCTAGCAGATGCACTGTGAGGAAAAGACAAGGCTTTCTGCTCTTGTGAGGATTTCCAAAGCCTCAGAAACCCTATACAGGGTTGCTAAGAGTCAGCACCCACTCGATGGCACTTAACAACAACAATATTCAAAATTATTACTAAACTGTGGTGCTGTAGGATAAGCACTAGGATGCTAACCATGAGGTAAGCATTCAAACACACCAGTTGCTCTTTGGAAATACAGAGTCATTCATTATGTGTTGGAACTGAACTTGATGGCACTTACTAACAACAAAAGAAATGTTACATGCAATGTTGTATTACGGATGAATGGCGCAGACAAAGCACATTAGTAGAAAAATTAGTAGTAGATGCAGTTCAAATAAAATCTGGAGTTTCTTTAACAGTCATGTCCCAAAGCTGGTTTCTTACTGTGACGGCCAAGATTTCATGATCATTTATGATGTCAAACTACAGTAAGCTGGGAGACATACATACGTGAACTCTGTGTTTGTTTTTTAAGTTTTCTGAACTTATAAACTTATTCCAAAACAACCCTTCATTTAAAAAATTGAAGGAAAAAAAGATAGCTTAAAGAAGTATTGGTCAACATTTTTACAGTAATCATTGGAAGACAAAATAAGAGCAAATTGTCTTTCTTTTTATATTTCTTTGAATTGTTTATATTCTCAACATTGGTTTACTATTATAATTGAGACAGGTATAAAAATCATTGCCTATAAAAATATATTTTATCTTCCTACAAAATAAAAAAATAAAGATTAAAGATAGCTTTTCAGTCCCCTACTGGATAGCATTACACAAAATACATAAAGTCACACGATTTTATTAATAAACTGTTACTATTTAATAGAACCCATTTAAAGGAATTAACTATACTGATAGACTCTAAATTGTTTATCTTTAGGTTTTTAAAATAAATTGAATTATATTGAGGTGACTGTTTAAAAGTTCCATTTGTAAAGAAATTTAAGATGTAATTTTTAAAGTCATATTGTCTTCACTATGCACAAAAAATGACTTGAAGGTGCTTAGCAACAACAACATCTTTAAACCATGCTTATGGGCTTAAAAGTAAAATTTTAGCTAACATGGACTCTTTTGGCAGTGCTTTATCCTGGATTTCCCCACATTTCTCTTTGTTATATTGTAATAAAAAATGATCTTATGAATTACATGAAGCTTAATAAGACTAATTTAAAACTCAAAGTAATTAAGTTCTAAACTGGAGTCAAAGTAGTAAATCTTAATATTGAAATAAAAGCAATGTTTACCTTGGAATGATTGGGGTGGGGGTAGAGTACGAAGGGGTGTGGAGACGGAAAATACTGTCTGTCACTCATCCATGGTTGCTCAGTTTGTGAATAATGATCAAGTTGTACATTGAAGATAGGTACACTTTAAATCAATAACACAAACAAACCCAGGCCACCAAGTTGGTTCCAGCTCATGCTAACCCATAGGGCAGAGTAGACTGCCCCATAGGGTTTCCAAGGCTATAAATCTTTACGAGAACAGATGGCTCCATCTTTTGCCTGTCCAGAGGCTGATGGGTTCCAACCACCAACCTTTGCAGCCAGGATCTTACCCACTGTGCCACCAAAATGTCCTGTGTACATTTTACCTAATACAAATAATATTTTGATTAAATGTTAAATATTAAATAAAAAGAAAGCTCAAGAAAATTAAAGTTAAAGACCTTTTGGGATATGAAAGCATGGGTCTGACTTTTCAGAGAACCCAGTTTATATTCCAACCCAGTAAACCAAGAGGGTCTGAGGGGTCACCAACCCCAGCTCCTCTGTCTCCCTACAATTCTGGTTATGGTCCAGTTCATTCTTTAATTGGTTGTTTTAAATGTCAAGTTAATAGTTTTCATAAGAAGACCTGTGATTGAAAACCTGGCAAATAAAGAAATGTTGGAAATTCCAAAATAAAAACGCTGCCAAATCAGTCTATTGAGTCCAAATATGATCAAAAAAACATTTACAGAATACCTACTATGTGAAGATGTCATAAAGGATGCAACAGAAGAAAAATTAGGACCCAGACCAAAAGAAATATCTGCTATTTGGACATAAAGATGGAATATAAACAAATAAAAGATAAACAACTTTACTACATTGTGTTTGATAAGTACCAAGTACTTGAATGGTGTCCTGGTGTGGAACTTCTTCAGGTTAGTGTGCTGGACTGTAAAGGTGGTTTGAACTACAAGGTTGACAGTTCAAGCTCAACAGCCACTCCCTAGAAACCGTATACGGGGTCACTATAAGTCAGAACTGACTCAGTTACACTTAACAACAACACAAGTACTTGAATATACCATACACTGCCAGAAGAATGAACAGAGCTATCTTGGAAGAAGCACAGCCTGACAGGAGCTTCTTCAAAAGGACATATCATATCAGACATTTTAGACATGAGTCCCTGGAGAACCACATTATATTTGCTATAGTAGCATGTCAGTGAAAACAGAGGAAGTCCCTCAATGCGATGAAATGACATAGGGGCTGTCATAATGGGCTCAAACATGGCAAAAATTGTGAAGATGGAAAAGGAGGGGTGCTGTTTTGTTTTGTTAAATACATGTCTCTGCAAGTAGGTTTGTATGAGTAGGAACCAACCTGACAGCATCCAACAAACAAATTCATAAAACAAGTAAAAAGGTATATTGATAATTACTGGTGATTGGAATGCAAAGACTGAAAACAAACAGGAAGGATCAGCAGTTAGATAAAATACTCAGGAGTTAAGGATTTGTGGAGTTGAAGAGGTTAGGAAAGACTTGTTTTTCAACACACTGGAATTCAAATACAAATTGAACATATACAAGATAAAAGTGAAGTGGCTGTTAAGATGTTTGGTCTATTTATAGGAAGATAAAACAACAGGTAATAACTAATCTGTCAGTTTGTCATACTGTGGTGATTTCAGTGTGTGCTGTAATGCTGGAAGTTACGCCACTGATATTTTAAATAACAGCAGGGTCACCAATGGTGGATAACAGAGCTTCCAGACTGAGACAGACTAGGAAAATACAGTAGCAGACTATTTCTGAATGTTTAGCCCTGAAAACCTTAGGAATAGCACCAGAACATTCTCAGATACAATGCCGGAAAATGAGACCCTCAGGTTGAAAGGCATTCAAAATACAATTAGGAAAGATTCGCCACCTCGATGTAGAGCTCACCATAAGGATGTGAATGGAGTACAGTTTCAGGACCTTCATTTGCTGATGGGGCACAGCTCAAAATGAGGAGAAACAGCTATAAACATCCATTAATATTCAGAACGTGGAATATATATAAAGTATGTAGTTAAGTACCATGGAATCGGTTTTGACTCACAGTGACACTATACAGGGTTTCCGAGGCTGTAAATCTTTACAGTAGCAGAAACCTCATCTTTCTCCCATAGAAAAGCTGATAGTTTTGAACTGCTGACCTTGAGGTTAGCAGCCCGATTTGTAACCGCTATGCTACCAGAGATCCTTGTATAAATAAAGTATGACTCTAGGAAAATTGGAAGTTGCCAAAAATGTAATGGAATACATACAGATCAATGTCCTAGGCATTAGTGAGCTGAAATGGACTGGTATTGGCCATTTTGAATCAGGTAGTCATAAGGTTAGTCTACTGGGAATGAAAAATTCAAGAGAAATGGCCCTGCTTTCATCATTAAAAAAGAACATTTCAAACTTTATCTTGAAGTACAATGCTGTCTGTGATAGGATAATCTCCATATATTTACCAGGAAGACCAGTTAATACCACCGTTATTAAAATGTATGCACAAACCACTAAAGCCAGAGATGAGAAAATTGAAGAACTCTATCAACTTCTTCATTCAGAAATTCATGAAACATGTAATCAAGATGTACTGATAATTACTGATGATTGGAATGCAAAGACTGAAAACAAAGAGGAAGGATCAGCAGTTAGAAACAGAAATGATTCTGGAGACCACACGGTAGAAGTTTGCAAGACAAACAATTTATTCATTGCAAATAATTTTCTCAAATAATAAAAAGGTGACTATACACATGGACCTAACCAGATGGAATACACAGGTATCAATCTGACTACATCTGTGGGAAGAGACAATTGAAACTTCAATTCCATCACCCAAAGCGAGACCAGGGGCAGATTGTGGAATAGATTATCAATTTCTCATAAGCAATTTCAGGCTGAGTTTGAAAAAAATTATAACAAATCCACGCAAATAAAAATTTGCCCTTGAACATGCTCCAACTGAAGTTAGAGACCATCAAAAGAACAGATTTGATGCATTAGACACTAATGAACAAAGGCCAGAAGAGTTTTGGAATGACATCAGAAAATCATACAGGAAGAAAGCAAAAGGTCATCAAAAAAAGACAGGAAAATTGAGTAATTGTTATCATGACTAATTGTCACTGTCACAACTGTAAAGATAGAAGTTTTGTAACAAAAATGTGGAAGTAGTTAATCTTACAGTCCAGAAACAGAAGACCCTAGGGCCATTAAGGGAGAAGAGCACAACAGAAATGTAAGATCCTATCCAGAAGAGCAGCGACACCAGAGATGGAGGCAGAGATGAGGACATGGAAAGAGGGAGCAGCTGAGGACTCTAGATTCATGGAAAGAGAGGGACTGAGAGCTGGAGGCCAGGAGGCAGGCTTGCAGAATATGCCCTTTGGTTATTTAAATTATTATATATTCCTGAGTGTTGTTGTGTACATCTTCCCATCCCTAATCCCCCAAAAAACAAAAAGAAGGAATGGAAGCAAATACTACTGAATGATGATGCATGGAGGAGATAATAATCATTGCAATGAAATGATGATGTAAAGCCGGTGTTCTCTCATGTAAACTATCACTCAGTTCACAATAAAAATTAATTAATTCTTTTTTTAAAGCCAGGAAAGAAAAAAGACTAAAGTGGATATTAGAAGTGACTCTGAAATTTGCTGTCCAGCATAGAGATGCTAAAGAAGATGGACGAAATAAGGAAATATAAGAGCTGAAAAGAAAACTTCAAAAAGCACAGCTCAAGAAGACAAACTCAAGTATTTTATGAAATATGCAAAGATCCAGAGTTAGAAAACCAATAGGGAAGAACACACTCAATATATCTCAAGCTGAATGAAATGACAAAAATAAAAATAAATCATTGACTTGAAATACTGAAAAATCCATATAAGTCCTGGTGTGGTGCTCTGTATAAATGCACTGGACTGCAAAGTCCATTTGAAACACAAGGTCGAGTTGAAACTCACCAGCTTCTCCTTGGGAACCCTATACCGGGTTGTAATTGTTTGGATTCAACTTGATGGCACTTAACAATGGCAATGATGGAACACTGGCAAAAAAACAAGGCTCCAGGAACTGATGAAATACAAACTAAAATCTATACACAAACTGATGTAGCATTGGAGGTACACACTCATCAAGACCAATAAATTTTAAAAACAGCTACCTGGCCAATCTAATGGAAAAGATTGATATGTATGCTCATTTTAAAGAGAGGTGATTCAGTGGAATGAAGAAATAATGAAACAATATCATTAACAGCACACACAAGTAAAATTATGCTGTAGATAATTCAAAAATGGCTGCAACAGTATATCAACAGGGAACTTGCAGAAATTCCAGCCAGATGCAGGAGAGGACATGGGGGAATACCAGAGATATTTATGCTTGTTTGCTATTGACTATGCAAAGGCTTTCGACTGTGTAGATGTTGACAAGTTATGGATAACTTTGGGAAGACTGACTATTCTAGAACACTA
>NW_006408547.1:14685213-14686175 GCF_000296735.1 Chrysochloris asiatica | reverse complement strand
CTATACAGGGTCGCTATGGGTCAGAACCGACTCCACGGCAAATCACAACACAACAACAGTAGGAATTGGAGTTTTGTTCTACATTTTTCTCCTATCCTCCTGAGGCCCATCAATTATGTCCCTGGTCAAAACAGAGAATAAAGGAAACTGGACTCCAGCTATTTATTCTGGGGTCATGATTCATGTGGGCCAGCAGTCCTGTATAGTAATGTCTTCTTGAAGTGTCAGAACTCTGCATATTTTTGACATAGTAATAAACTGATGGCATGTTGACAATCAGAACAAAATAGAGAAGTGAAGTTATTTTCAGAATGTCTAGTACATGAGTTGACATAACTTTAGAATAAGCATGTTGTTAGTTGCATCAAGTCTGTTCCGACTAATAGTGACACAATGCACAAGAGAAAGAAATACCGCCTGGTCCTATGGCATCCTCACTACCATTGCAAAGCATGAGCTCATTGCTGCTACCACCATGCCAAATGATTTTGTTGGGGTCTTCCTCTTTTTCACTGACCCTCCGCTTTACCCAGCATGATGTCCTTCTCCACAGACTGGTCCCTCCTGATAGTATGTCCAAAGTATGAGAGATGAAATCTGTCTATGCTGACTCCTAAAGAGCATTCTGGCTATACTTTTTCCAACACAGATTTGTTTGTCCTTCTAGCAGTCCATGATAGTTTAATATTCTTCTCTAACACAACTGAAATGCATCAGTTCTTGTATGGTCTTCCTTATTCATTGTCCAACTTTCACATGCCTATGAAGCTACTGAAAATACCATGGCTTGGGTTAGATGCACCTCACTCTTCAAACTGACATCATTGCTCTTGAACATTTTAGAGGTCTTGTGCAGTAGATTTACCTAATGCAATATGTCATTTGATTTCTTGACTGAAGCTTCCATGAGTGTTGATAATGAATTCAAGAAAAATGAAGTTTTGAAAGCTTTAATCTTTTCT
>NW_006408547.1:14682195-14683573 GCF_000296735.1 Chrysochloris asiatica | reverse complement strand
TGCTATATGATTTACTTAAGTATTTTTATATTTTTTAGTAAATTCACAAATTGAAAATTCATAATAGCAACCAAACATAAAATCTTTTCAAATGAACAATAAAAGAATGTTGTTGTCATATGCGGTTCAGTTAGTTTAGACTCATAGCAATCTTACAGAGGGTTCCTGAGAGTGAATGGTGGTTTTGAACAGCTAACCTCTGGGTTTGGCAGTCCAGTGTTTATACTATAGTGCCATACATGAACTCTACATGAAGAAAAGAACTTCTTATTGTAATTTTCTATTTATTTTTAATAGTGATATGGTCAAACATATTCCTGGACATATAAACTAAATTTTTTAAAGTTCTTTCTATCATTTGCACTCAATTTTTAATATTCATACAATGCCAATAAATATCCTAGTGGTTCTACAACACATGTGAAAATTAGTAAGCTAACTGAAAATTTGAAAGGAAAAAGGACAGCCTAAGATTTTTTGAGTCTTATTGAGAATAAACTAGAACAGCTAAAATGAAGGCAAAAATCAATGAAAATTGTAATACATTTTCTCATCTCAAAAAATCATGGAACACTACTTGCTGTTGTTAAGTGCCATTGAGTTGGTTTTGACCCATAGTGACCCTGTATTGGGTTTCCAAGGAGTGGCTGGTGAGCTTGAACCATTTACCTTATGGTTCAAAAGACTTTGCCGTCCAGCACATTAGCCCACAGCACCACACCAGGACTCCTGGACCCCTACTAAGCAGAAGGTGAAAAAAAAAACTTTGTTTCAAACAAGACAGTTCCCAAAAATGACATAACTGTTAATTTTGGAGAAGAAATAACAAAATACATTTTCCCTTCACAAAAACAGAATGTCAACCACAATATTCAAGCAATTTCAATTGGTGGGAATAACAGGCATTATCTGTCATTAAAATTCTCCTCTTCAAATGTTCCATCTTGAATCTAAGAATCCCCAAATCAAATGTATATACATACTAGTACATATATGTATATACATATGTAAATAAAAGTGTATATGTGTGTATATGCATGAACGTGTATGTACAGTATATAATCAACTTTAATGTACGACTTATCCAAAGAACACCCCTACTGCTGTTGAGTCGACTCTCACTCCTAGGCACCCTTTATGCCAGAGTAGAACTGCTCCATAGTGTTTTTTGAGGCTATAAATAATTATGGAAACTAACAGCTTCATCTTTCTTGCATACAGCAATTGGTGGATTTGTAGCCTGAGCTTTTGGTTAGCAGTTCAAAGTGTAACTTGCTTTGGCCGTAGAATTCTTTGTGTATGGCATAATAAGCTCAAAAAATAAATGAACAATTAAAGTCAGAAAGGTCAATGAGTTAAATGCTAAAGTAAAATATTA
>NW_006408547.1:14679953-14681131 GCF_000296735.1 Chrysochloris asiatica | reverse complement strand
GCTAGTTCATAGGGCATTTTGATTTCCAACTTCTAGATAAAGCTGTGTACCATTTTCCATAATAGTTGCACCATTTTACACTTCCACCAACAGTATAGGAGGATCCCAGGATCTCCACACTCCTGCCAGAGTTTCTTGCCTTTTGCCTTTTTAATGTAGTCATTAATCTTGGGGTAAGATGATACCTCATTGTTGTTTTGATTTGCATCTCTCTGACGATAATGATTGTAAGCACTTTCTCATATATTTGTTGCCTGCCCAAATGTCCTCTTTCTTTCTTAAAGTGTCTGTTTATGTCTTCTGCCCTTTTAAAAATTAGACTTTTTGTCTTCTTCTTGTGGTGGTGTTCACATGTTCTATAAATTTTAGAGAATAGTCCATTGTCTGAAATGTCATTGCCAAAAAAAAAGAAAAAAAATTCCTTGTCTCTGGGTTCTCTTTTTGCTCTCTTGGTAAAACCTTTTTGATGCATTTTTGTTGTCGTTGTTGTTAAGTGCTGTGAAATCAGTCTTGTATAAGTTTTCCAACGAGCAGCTGGTGGGTTTGAACTGCTGAGCTTGCAGTTAGCAGTCCAGTGTTGATACTACAGTGCCACACCAGGACTCCATTAATGCATATAAGTGTCTAATTTTTAGAAGGGCCCATTCACCTATTTTCTCTTCTGTCGTTTGTGTATTTTCAGTTATGTTTGATAGTGTATTTATGCAATGTATCACAGCTCCTAAATATGTATCTGTCAGATACAGGACCAGAAGGTAGGAAGGCACTCAGAATGAGACTGGGGAAAAAATGCCTCCTCAAAGTACAGTTGACCACGATGTCGTGAATAGAGTTAGGCTTGGGGAGAAAAGCGCACAGAACCTTCATTTGCTGATGGGCCACAACTCAAAATGAAGAGAAACAGCTGTAAACATCAACTGAAAATCAGAACATGTAATGTATGAAATATGAATCTGGGAAAATTGGAAGGTGTCAAAAATGAAATGGAATGCATCAACATTGGTATCTTAGGCATTAGTGAGCTGAAGGGGACTGGTATTGGCCATTTGGAATCTGAAAACCACATGCAGGGAATGACAGATTGAAAAGGAATGCTATTGCTTGCATTCATCGTCAAAAAGAACATATCCAGATCAGTCATGAGGTACAATGCTGTTTGTGATAGGATAATATCCATG
>NW_006408547.1:14676675-14677928 GCF_000296735.1 Chrysochloris asiatica | reverse complement strand
AGGACTAAGGTGTGCCTGACCCAAGCCATGATATTTTCAAAAACCTCATATGGATGCGAAAGCTGGACAGTGAATAAGGAAGATCGTAGAATAATTGATGCCTTTGAGTTGTGGTGTTGGAGGAGAATACTAAAAGTACCATGGACTGCCAAAAGAACCAATAGATCTGTTTTGGAAGAAGTGTAGCCAGAGTGCTCCTTGGAGGCCAGGATGGCTAACCTTCGTCTCTCATACTTTGGACATATTGTCAGGAGGGAACAGTCGCTGGAGAAGGATGTCATGCTGGGTAAGATGGAGGGTCAGAGAAAAAAGGAAAACCCTCAACGAGATGGATCAGCCAGGTGGCATCAAGTGTGGCAGCAGCAGTGAGGTTGGCCCAGGATCGAACATTGTTTCGTTCTGCTGTGCATGGGGTCGCTATGAGTCAGTTCCGACTCGATGGCACCTGACAACAACAATAGTTCTAGGTTTTACATTAAATTATTTAATTCATGTTGCATTCATTTCTGTATATCGTGTGAGATATGAATCTTGTTCAATTCTTCTGAAAATTGATTCCAGTTTTGCCAACACCATCAGGTGAAGAGAGTATCTCTTTTCCATTTAATATGTTTGGGCCCTTTCTCAAAGATCAACTGAGTGTAAGTGGGTTCTTCTGGTTCTTAATTCTGCTCTATCGTTTTATGTGTCTTTTGTTGCACCATTTCCAAAGTATTTTGACTACTGTAGTTGTGTACTAGGAATTAAGATCAGGAAGACTCAGGCCTCCTACTATGTTCTTCTTTTTCAATGTGCTTTACTTATCCAGGGTCTCTTTCCTTTCCATATAAAGTTAGTGATTAATTTTTCCATTCTTTAAAAAATGATGGTGGAATCTGAATCGGGATTGCATTTCATTTATAGTTGGTTTGGGGTAGTGTTGACAGTTTCACAATGTTAAGTTTTGCTATCTACAAACATTGTACATTCTTCCATTTTTGTTGGTGTCTTTTAGTGTTTTGTAGTTTCTTTATTTCTGTGGTTAGATTTATTTCTGACTATTTCATCTTTGGGGTGGTTATTATAAATGGTATTGCTTTCCTGATTTCCTTTTCAGCGTTCTTTTTATTAGTGTAAAGGAATCCACTATTTTTTTTTTATGTTAATCTTGTACCTTGCCACTTTTCCGAAACTCACTGAGTTCCAATAATTTTCTTACTGAGGCTTTGGAATTTTCTAAGTATAGGATCTTATCATCTGCAAAAAGAGATTCT
>NW_006408547.1:14674536-14676575 GCF_000296735.1 Chrysochloris asiatica | reverse complement strand
CATGCTGGGTAAGATAGAGGGTCAGAGAAAAAGAGGAAGACCCTCAACGAGATGGATCAGCCAGGTGGCATCATTGATGGCATCAAGTGTGGCAGTGGTAGTGAGGTTGGCCCAGGATCGGGCATTGTTTCGTTCTGCTGTGCATTGGGTCGCTATGAGTCAGTTTCGACTCGATGGCACCTGACAACAACTTAGTTCTAGGTTTTACATTAAATTCTTTAATTCATGTTGCATTCATTTCTGTATATTTTGTGAGACATGAATCTTGTTCAATTCTTCTGAAAATGGATTCCAGTTTTGCCAACACCATCAGGTGAAGAGAGTATCTCTTTTTCCATTTAATATGTTTGGGCCCTTTCTCAACAATCGACTGAGTGTAAGTAGGTTCTTCTGGTTCTTAATTCTGCTCCATCATTTTATGTGTCTTTTGTTGTACCATTTCCAAACTATTTTGACTACTGTGGTTGTATACTAGGAATTAAGATCAGGAAGACTCAGGCCTCCTACCTTTTTCTTCTTTTTCAATGTGCTTTACTTATTCAGGGTCTCGTTACTTTCCATATAAAGTTAGTGATTAATTTTTCCATTCTTTAAAAAATGATGGTGGAATCTGAATTGGGATTACATTTCATTTATAGTTGGTTTGGGGTAGTGTTGACAGTTTCACAATGTTACGTTTTGCTATCTACAAACACGGTACATTCTTCCATTTTTGTGGGTTTCTTTTAGTGTTTTGTAGTTTTCTTTATTTCTGTGGTTAGATTCTAACTATTTCATCTTTGGGGTGGTTATTATAAATGGTATTGCTTTCCTGATTTCCTTTTCAGAGTTCTTTTTATTAGTGTAAAGGAATCCACTAATTTTTTTTTATGTTGATCTTGTACCTTGCCACTTTTCCAAAACTCACTGAGTTCCAATAATTTTCTTACTGAGGCTTTGGAATTTTCTAAGTATAGGATCTTATCATCTGCAAAAAGAGATTCTACTTCTTCTTTGCCAATCTGGATGCCTTTAATTTAATTTGTATTTCTTTCCTATTAGCTCTGGCTAACCCTTCCAGTACTATAATAATAGGAGTGGTGATAGGGTCATCCTTGTTTGGTTCCTGTTAGCAAGAGGAATGTTTTCAGTTTCTCTCCATTCAGAGTGATGTTGGCTGCTGGTTTGATATCTATGCCCTTAATTATGTTGTGGAATTTCCCTTCTATTCCTATTCTGTTGAGTATTTTTATCAAGAATGGGTTTTAGATTTTGTCAGATGCATTTCTGCAACGATCAATGTGATTGTGTGATTCTTTTCCTTTGTTTTATCTATGTATTATATTTTTATGATTTTTATTTCTGGTGGTTCTATTGTGACATCACCTAACTAATATCTTATTTGTGTTATTTGCATCTTCTTGGTCTTTTAGTACATTTGGCAATGATTTACCGATTTTAGTAATTCTTTCAAAGAAGCAACTTCTTGTCTTATTGATTGTGTCTATTGTTTTTTTGTTTTCTGCTTCATTTATTTCTACTGTACTCATTAGTTTCTTCTGGTGGCTGGAGACATACTTTGCTGCTCTTTTCCTAATTGCTGGTGATATTAAGTTAGAGTGTTGATTTGGGTTCTTTCTTCTTTTTCAGAGTTTGTGTTTATTGATATAAACTGCCTTATAAACACTGTTTTTGTTGTATCCCAAAGGCTTTGGTATGTTTTGTTTTCATTCTCTTTTAATTCAAGGAATTTTTTATTTCTAAGGAGCTCTGGTAGCGTAGTGGTTATGAATCGGGCTATGAACGGCAAAGTCAGCTGTTCAAAGCTACCAGCTGTTCCGCAGGAGAAAGATAAGGCTGTCTGCTCCGGTAAAGATTTACAACCTCAGAAACCCTGTACAGGGTCGTTATGGGTCAAAACCAACTCCACAGCACATAACAAACATTCCATTAGATTTCAAGCAGGGTGTTATCCAATTTCCATGTATTTGATGTTTTATCCCTTGATCTTCCTATCAATTTCTAATTTTATAGCACTGTGATCTGAGAAGATGCTTTGT
>NW_006408547.1:14672559-14673986 GCF_000296735.1 Chrysochloris asiatica | reverse complement strand
CACTCAAAATGCACTTGGGAAAGAGCTGCCTCCTCAAAGCAGAATTGACTGTGATGATGCAAATGGAGTAGAACCCTCGAGACCTTCATTTGTGATGGGACACAACTCAAAGTGAAGAGAAACAGCTGTAAACATCTATTAATAATCAGAACACAGAATGTATGAAGTATGATTCTAGGTACACTTAAAATTGTCAAAAATGAAATGAAATGTATAAACATTGATATTGTAGGCATTAGTGAGCTGAAATGGACTGGTATTGGCCATTTTTAATCCGACAATCACATGGTTTACTATGCCAGGAATGACAAATTGAAGAGCAATGGAGTCACTTTCATCATGAAGAAGAACATATCAAGATCATCATGAAGTGCAACACTGTTTGTGATAGGATAATAACCATACGCCTACACGGAAAACCAGTTAATGCCACTATTATTCACATTTATGCACCAATCACTAAAGCCAGTGATGATGAATTTGAAGAATTCTACCAACTTCCTTAGTCTGAAATTGATCAGACATGCAATTAAGATGTATTGTTAAATACTGGTGATTGATATGCAAAAGCTAGAAACAAAGAAGAAGCCTCAATAGTTGGAAAATATGCTGTAGATTTCATGATAGAATTTTGCAAGACCAATTAATTCTTTTTTGCAAATACTTTTTAAAACAACATAAAAGATGATTATACACATAAACCTCACCAGATGGAATACACAGAAATCAAATTGACTACACCTGCGGAAAGAGATGGTGGAAAAGCTCCCTATCATCAGCCAAAACAAGACAGGGGTAGATTGTGGAACATACAACCAATTGCTCATACACACATTCAGGCTAACAGCTGAGAGCAAAAATATGACCTTGACTATACCAAATTGAATTTAGAGATCATCTCAAGA
This sequence comes from Chrysochloris asiatica, assembly GCF_000296735.1. Taxonomy (NCBI): domain Eukaryota; kingdom Metazoa; phylum Chordata; class Mammalia; order Afrosoricida; family Chrysochloridae; genus Chrysochloris; species Chrysochloris asiatica. The sequence goes on along the minus strand of NW_006408547.1, from coordinate 14,673,081 downwards.
ACACATTTGATGCATTAGACACTCAAGACTGAAAACCAGAAGAGTTGTGGGATGACATCAAGAATGCCATATAGGAAGTAAGCAAAAGGTCATAAAGAAGACAAGAAAGAAGGAAAAGACCAAAACGGATGTCAGAAGAGACTCTGAAACTTACTCTCCTGTGTAGAGATGCTAAATCAAATGGAAGCTATAAAGATGTAAAAGAACTAAACATAAAATTCAAAAGTCAGCTCAAGAAGGCAAAGTCAAATATTTTAACAAAATGTGTAAACACCTGGAGTTAGAAAACCAAAAGGGAAGACCACACACAACATTTTTCAAACTGAGGGAACTGGAGAAAAAATTCAAACCTTGACTTGCATTATTAAAGGATCCTCAGGGCAAGTTATTGAATGATGTAGAAAGCATCAAAAGAAGATGGGAGGAATACATAGTCACGGAACCAAAATGAAATGGTTGATGTTCAACCATTTCAAGAGGTAGCATAGGATCAAGAGCCAACAATCCTGAAGGGAGAAGACC
>NW_006408547.1:14671791-14672459 GCF_000296735.1 Chrysochloris asiatica | reverse complement strand
ACACTGGAAGCACTCACACATCTATACCAAGAAATTTGGACGACAACTACCTGGCCAACAGACTGGAAGAGATCTGTATTTGGATCCATTCTAAATAGGTGACTGAAAGGAGTGCAGAAATCAATGAACAATATAATTGATAATGCATGCAAGTAAAGTTTTACTAAAGTTAATACAAAAACAGCTGCAACTATATGGCAAGATCTGGGGACTCCTGGGCCCAGAGACACTGACATGGACACAGAGGACTAGAAGGGAGAGTGAAGTGTATAGCTAATATGAAGTGAGGGGAGATGCACAAGAACACCCACACTTGCAGATAGTACCCACTTGATCTGACTTCCAATGGCTGGATGATCAGAACTCAACTAGAAGAAATAAGAAGAGGGAGGGGGAACAAAGAAGATGACGGATCAGATAGATGTGTAGTAAAGAGCTCCATCAACAACAACACAGAATATCCACCCAAGCAGGCTCAGGAGATGGTACCAGAACTCTGAACCACATAAAAAGGAATATTTAGAGGGTTGGAAGGCTTACAGCTGGGGAATTTGTGGCAGAAGCAAGAAAACTATTGTTTTCTAGTCCAGGACGCAAGACTGCTCCAGAAGCCACCATCTTGGGTGAGACCAAGCCGGGGAAGGATTGGAGCAGCCACAAACGCCTGG
>NW_006408547.1:14666048-14667567 GCF_000296735.1 Chrysochloris asiatica | reverse complement strand
TACAGTCTCAGAAACCCTGTAGAGGGTCGCTATGAGTCGGTTCCGACTCCACGGCACATAACCACCACCACCATATACATGTAAAAGTTGGACAGTGAACAAAGAAGATAGTAGAAGAATTGATGCATTTGAGTTATAGTGTTGAAGGAAAATATTGAAAGTATCAGGGATTCCCAAAATAACAAAGAGATCTGTGTTGGAAGAAGTACAGCCAGAGTGCTCCTCAGTAACCAGGATGGCCAAACGTCATCTCTCATTGTTCAGACATATTATCAGTAGAGAACGATTCCTGGAGAAGGATATCATGTTTGCTAAAGTAGAAGATTGGAGAAAAAGATAAAGACCTACAAGGAGATGGATTGGTACGGTGGAGGCAGAGATGGGCTCAGGCATAGCAACAAATGTGAGGTTGGCCCAGGGTGGGGCAGTGTTTCGTTCTGTTATGCATAGGGTCGTTATGAGTCAGTATCAACTCAATGGCACCTAACAACAACAATTATTAATATAGAATCGTCTGTTTCTTCAGTTCTATTAGAGTTTGGTACATGTATTATAAGGTTCTTGCATATCTATTTACTATGGTTATGTACTCTTGCTCAATTGATTCTTTAATCATGATATGTTGTTATTGTTAGGTGCCATTGAGTCACTACCGACTTATAGCAACCCTACGCACAACAGAACGAAACACTACCTGGTCTTGGGGCAACTTCACAATTGTTGCCACACTTGAGCCCATTGATGCTGCCATTGTGCCAGTCCATCTCCTTGGAGGTCTTTATCTTTTTCTCCATCCTGCTACTTTACCAAACATGGTATCTTTGTCTCTTATGCTGGTTTCTTTCTACCTCAAAGTCTATTTTACTGGAGATTAATATTGCCACTTTTACTCATTTTAATTGTCATTACCCTGGTATATTTTTTCTATCCTTTGATTTTTAGTCTATATTTGTCTTTTAGCGTCTCTTACAGACAGCATATTGAAGGAACTTGTTTATACTGTCTTTTCACTGGTGCATTTACTCCACTGACATGAGATCATCCGATCATCTCCAGTGATCAACTGACAACAGGTTTGAATTGATTGCCATCATTTTGCTGTGGGGGTTTTGTTTTTTTGTGGTGCTGCTGATTTCTTTGTCCCACATAAAATTCTCTGTGCTGAGTCTACATTGTTCATGGGTTTTCTTTTCATTTACTTCATTTCTTTTGTTTTAATGTTTACTAAATCTTTCTGATTTCTCAGTTTTTTATTTTGATATGAAGGTGTATTAATTCTTCCCCAGTTTAAGCAGTCTGTTTAAACTTGAAATCTACTTGATTTCCTCACCATCTAGAAATTCTGCATTTCTGTATTCCCTCTTTTGCTTTGTAACTTATAAATCAATATTTCTGTTCCCATTTTGTCAATCTGATAGGTTTTGTTTTACTTTAAATACTTTTATGTTTGGATTGTTCAACCATTTCAAGGGGCAACAGATGATCAAGAACTGATGATACAGAAGAAGCCCAAGCTGCA
>NW_006408547.1:14655262-14662178 GCF_000296735.1 Chrysochloris asiatica | reverse complement strand
AAGAAGTGCAACCCGAGTGCTCCTCGAAGGCCAGAGTGGCCAAATTTTGCCTCTCATATTTCGGACATATTGTCAGAAAGGACCAGTCGCTTGAGAAGGATATCATGTTTGGTAAGGTGAAGGGTCAGAGAAAAAGAGGAAGACCCCCAGTGAGATGGATTGGTCAAATGGCAGCATCAAAGGGCTCAAGCGTGGCAACAGTGGTGAGGTTGGCCCAGGATTGGGCAGTGTTTCCTTCCACTGTGCATAAGGTACCGACTCAATGGCACCTAACAACAGCAACAACAACATACCCCCAAACCCATATTTGTTCCTGATTCACAGCAACCCCACAGGACAGAGTAGAACTGCACCATAGATTCAAATCTTGACGGAAGCAGACTGTCACATTTTATTTTAACTAAGTGCTTTAACCACTGAATCACCAGTATTCCTTCCATTTTTCAGAGGAACTTTATACAATACAGTAAAATTTCAACATAAGTATATTAAGGAAAATTATCTAACTAGTTTGATTGAGATATTCAAAAGCAGTTTGGGAAGAATAAGAAGGAAAAAAATGAGGAAGTTTAAGCCAGTATGGCATGACACACCAAAATAAATGTCAGAAAGGTCAGTGAGTTAAAGTTTTACACTAAAACATTATATGTGTGTGTGTGTGTGTGTGTGTGTGTGTGTGTGTAAAGCCAGGGGAGAAAATAGAAAAGGCTATCAAAGAGGCCATGAAAGAATATAGTTTTAGCTTAAATGTGCTAGAAGAAATAAAAAATATTATCACATTAAAATGTACAAATGTTGTGAAAATATATCAAAATTTTGATACACAATATGTCTAATATATAAAATGAGCTTATTCAAAAATTACATTTAGCCAAACAAATGGGCAAGTTAAAAATAAAATCAGAGTAAGATAAAACTTGAAGTAACTTGAATATGTGGACAGAAATTCATTTTTATCAGTAAACAACAACAAATTAAAACACATTTTAGATAGTATACAACCACTGAATCAGATAAAACAATTGTAAAAGATAAAAATCTAGAAAGAATATAGAGAAAGTGGCACACTACTTGACTCTGATAATTCATTTTGAAAGTACGATAGCAATACGGAGCAAGGAGGATAGTCATATTGTTTCCCGGTGGCTCAGACACTGCATTCCAGGTGGACCTCAGACACAGCACAGGTTGGTTCCAGACCACCGCAATAAAGTGAATATTGCAGGAAAAGAGAGTTAGACAAAGTATACGGGTTCCCAGTGCATGTAAAAATTATCCTACACGGTAGTCTTCTGAGTATGAAATAACATTATAAAAAGATTTGAAACATGAGAATTGACAGAACGTGACACCAAGACATGAAATGAGCATGTGGTTGTGAGAAGAATGGTAGCAATAGATTTTCTTGATGCCAGGTTGCCACAAATAGTCAACTGATTGTTTAAAAACACAGTATCTGTGAAGCACAGCAAAGAAAATCACAATAAAAACTAAATATCCCTGAGCACACTCATTTATACTGAATACATTCTCAAAAGGAAATTTTATTAGCACAAAAATATTAATGAATACTACTATAATAACAAAACAGCCTATAATAATAGAATTCTATAATAATAGAATAAAAGTGAATTCATATACATATATGAGAATTACTTAGAAATAGAGAAATGGCTTGAGTGAACACAAACCTATAAAATAGTATACATACAATGTTATTTTCAATGATATGAAAAAAGACAGTAAAATGGAAAATATATAAATAACTGACAAAATGTGTGTATTTCCTAGTTTAAAGGTATCTAAGTACAAGTGTTTCTGGTAATTGGCACTAAGGTATAGTAATTGGTGCAAAATGTTTGACTTTATACATTTTGAGAGAATTGTTTTAACAAGTAAATCAAATAGTGAAAAATAAATGCATATATAATCAGAACACCTAGTGGAGAGTTGTGTTTGTCTGTGTGTGTGTTTGCATGTAATAGAAAGAGTATTTAGTCTACCAATGGTTAGCTTTCTCACACATTTCCTCACGAGAAAATAGTCACTGCTTGTGTTTTGTTTACTTCATGTAGTCACTGTGAGGGAGTCCTTGTGTTGCAGCTGTGGATTGCTACCCACAAGGTTGGCAGTTCAAACCCATCAGTCACTTCTTGGAAACCCTATTTAGGGTCACTATGAGTCAAAAATAATTCGACATCACTTAACAACAACAGTTGCTGTGAGGGTTAAATGAAATGGCACATGAGGAAAACATCTATTCCAATGCCTGGCATATTCTTAGTACACACAAAAAACTGTCCTCTGAATATAAAAAGGAGGCAATATCAAGGATTTGTTACTATCCTAACTTGCAATATTAGCAAACACAATCTAATGTTGTTGTTGTTGAGTATTGTTAAGTTGGTTCCAACTCATAGCAAACTTGTATGGGGTTTCTGAGGAGTGATTGGTGGGTTTGAACCACCAACCTTGTAGTTCAAACCCAATGCTTATTCCACAGTGCCACATCAGAATTCCACAAATAATCTAATGGTGGTGGTGGCGGTGTGCCATGGATAGTCTTCTTTAATGTTTTAAGTAAAGGAACTAAAATTGATCAGCTCTAAGATTTTATAAATCTGCAAAGTTCTCTAGAAAAAATGGTACATAAAGGCAAACATTTCTCTAAAGAACTATTATCAGAAGATTATAAATGGATAGGCATCTTGGAAAAGCATACCTTAAAGAATTAAAAAGAAAACAAAAAAACAGTATATACACGACATTATTTTCTTTTAATTCCATTTTTCCAGAAACTTTTTAAAGTCCCCTCATGTATGTATACAGGTACATATATAGACACATATTTTATTTTGTTGTTAAGTGTCACTGAGGCACTTCAGACTCATAGAGACCCCATAAAACATATATTAACATATATAGAAACTTTTTTAAAACAAGAAACAGTTTCTTCAGTTGGTTTCACAAAGTGCCCTTAAGAAAATGTTTGTCTTTAACTGACTTTCTATGACTCAAATAAATAAAGTATGATTCTAAAGTGACATGATGTGGAGAAATTTATTTCTGGACTCATGAACAATGTTTCTGGCATAGGTGTAAAGTATCCAGTTGAAGAAATTTATGTGGGTTTTTTTTTTTGTCTTTTCTATGCTTAATCCTCAATATCAACACTCCATCCGTTGGTTAATAAGACAAAAATGGTAACCAGAAAAAAGTGCTAATGAAAAAAGCCTATGTTAAAATAATAACAAATACTAAGGACTCCTGGTGTGGTGCTGGCTGTAGGATCAGCCCTAGTTTGTGAACTACATGGTCAGTAGTTCAAACCTACACAGCTGCTCCTCAGAAACCCTATAGAGGGTTACTACGAGTCAGAACCAACTCAAAGGCACTTACTAACAACAAAATTGGGTTCGGGTTAGTAATTGTCCTTATATTTATTTTTCTTGGGTGAATTTATCACAATTGGTTTGTTTGTGTGTGGATTTTTTCCATGTGTGCTTTTATTCGGTTGCTATGAGCCATAGAGTCAGTTTGTACTCATAGTGACCCTATAGAGGGTTTCTCAGGAGCAGTTAGTGGATTCGAATGGCCAACCTTGCTGTAAACAGTGCAGTTCTTATTCTATAGAACCACACCAGGACTACTGCTTTTATCCAAGAACTGTCCAAAATATCCAGAGTCCAAAGTTTCAAACTGACTGTGAGGGTGATGTAGGACATGGTATTATTTCATTCTGCTGTCCGCTATAAGTAGGAACTGATTCAAAAGTACCTAACGGCTAATACTTGTGTAATACTCAGCAGAGAAGGTTTGCTCTCTGCTGAAGTCAGTAAAGGACTGTTTATCCCAACACACTGGAATTCAAATGCAAACTGAATTTACACCTGATAAAGCTGATATCCCTGTTGAACTCTAAGTTCTAGTTTATAGGAAAACAAAAACAGATAAAGATCTGCTATATTATTTAGCAATATTTAACTATGTGTATACTGCTAAACGCAACGTCAGCGGTTCAAACCCACCAACCTCTCCTTCAAAACACTATACAGAGTTGCTATGAGTCAGAACCAACTCGATGGCACTTAACAACCCATAGCAACCCTGTATAAGATTTCTAAAGAGCAGCTGGTAAGCTTGAACCGCCATCCTTGCAGTTCAAACCAACTTTGCAGTTAAGGTGCCCCAGGATGACAGTTTTGGGCTCCTCTAGTCTCTACCCAAAGGTCTCTGGTTTGCTCCCACCTGCCCTTCAGTGAGCCTTTGAGGGAGTTCTATTCTGTTCTGCACAGTTGCCTTGAGTCAGAATCGACTCCGTGGCACCTAACACGGGAGAACATGAAATGTTGCACAGTTTGCCCCTGCCAGGGCTTTACTATAAAGCCCAGTCTGGTTTTAACAGTAAATTTTACAATATCTGCTTAAGTGTTTTAAAGAGATTACGTTCACCCCTTCTTCTCCAAATGTAACATTAATATCTAAACTTGTCAACGCTGTCATCCCTAACTCCTAAATGCAGCTGTCCCCAAAACGTACCTGGTTCTTCTGGACTCTGAACAGCACGTTTGCTCCTACTGCTTTGACTGGAGTTGCTTTCTCCTGTGGCTGGTGGTGCAAAAATCCCCTATTGACAGAAAAATCCCATGTTATTGAAAAGACATCTGAGTTCACAGAGATAGAACAGTGTAGGAAGAATTGTGTGGGCTGCAGCTGCTGACAACTCACTCGCAGTCCGGGGCTGACATCTGGAGTTTCCCGCAAAGCTGCCGTGGGGACTCCTGCATTTGCCTTGGAAGATGCTGGCAGCTGCTCAGCTTGGTAAGACTGTAGTTCTGCCCGGAGATTCAACAGCTCTGCTTGCAGGGTGGCCACTCGGTAAAAAGACACCATTGTCAGACAGGAGGACAGCAGGGTCAGCAACAAGGTCACTGGCAGGAGCTTTCCATCTTTAGAGAACCAAGCAGAGGGGTTTTCCTTCTGGGTCAAGATGGAAACACACTCTGTACGTTTCATTTCTTCTCTTTTCTTAAGGCAAGAAGAAAGGCGTAACTGCTCCCTTTCTGTGGAGTCATCCATTTCACTACTTGAGCTTTGAAGGTTGGGACCTTTCGAGTAACTGACCACAGGGAATGGATCATTTCCTGTTATCTGTATTTGTTGATGTCTTACATTTAATACATCACAGAATTTGGCTCCCCTGGTCAGGAGAATTCTCCTGAATTTTCTTCCTTCTTCCCTTCTGCATCTCCACTTCTACTGTCCGATAGGTCTTCCTGGCATTCACACTTCTATTGGATTGCTCAATCAGTCTTCCTCATTTCACTTTCAGTTTTTGTAAGAATTTTAGTGACATGTCAAAGCACTCATACACAAATAGGACCCAAAATCTCCTGAATAAACTTTGAATTTGGATTGACATATGCAAAGGATTACTTGAAAGATATGTACATGCTCAAGGAGCTCATCCTAAGCCTTGTGGGATAACTGTGTTGTTTGGAGCCATGTGGTTTTGTAAAGAAGGGGGAAAATAGCATTAAATGTGCCTTATGGTGTAATGAAAGTAATTAATGTGAAGGTCAGATAAGCTCAGTGCTTTAGCATGGAATTGTGCTTAGTTGGAGCTGTGATTTATTAACAGTCTTCAAGTAGGAATTAAGATGAAGGATCATGAAAAAGAAAAAGAAGCCATCTGGCTATAGTTCTTGCTATTATTTTTATTATTACAATGTAATCGAAAAGACTGTGACTAAATTTTAGAAACACTTAGTGAGGGGAGATTAGACGTGAGGGGAATATATTTTTAAGGGAAAGTTGCTTTTATTTTGTTCTTTCCCTTCTGAGACTCTCTGGGTAACTAATCAATGATTCTGGCAGCCTGCCCCTATGGATGGGTCTGGTTCTGCCTCAGCTGTTCTGAATAAGTCTCAGCTCAGTCTGATGCTATTTTGAAATGAGTCTGGCCTTTTCTCCAATTCCTAAAGCTTCAATGCCACCTTTCACTATTCCTTCCATAAAGTACATTATCTTCTAGGTGCACACTGGACTGACTCTACCCTCACACAGTGTATACAAACCATCCTGACTCAACCAAGAGTCATAGTCATTTCAGATCATCTTATTGTCAGCCGTGTGGTGCTGCCCAGACAATTGGACCCATTCCAGCCCTACCTTGCTTTGATCTCTGTTGCCAATCCATTCCCCAGTTTCTGGCTGTTCTGTGTTCAACACTCAATATTGGTTCATCATTCAGCAACTACTGTTGAGCAGTTACTATGTACTAAACGAGACACTGCCCCAAATAAGTTGTTCTCTAATTGCTCATATTTTCTTACATAAGTGTTAAAACTCTTTTGAGTCAGGCATCACATAATTCTTTTGTCATTGTCCTGGTCCCTAGGCTAATCAGGGTGATATATACTAGATAGCAGTGCAGTTAATAAATAGAATCCCTGTAGTCCAGGTCCTGCTCCATTAGACTTTCACCTGTTAGTCCCCTGAAAGCAGCCCTTTGAGAATGAAGATTCACCTCTGATGACAAAGTGAAGACAGCAGTGCAGGTGTGGTTGGCAGCTCAGCTGAAAACCATTTTTAATCAGGTAAATGAAAGCTTGTTGACAGATGGACAAAGTATATTAGAAAGCAAAGAGATTCTGTTAAAAAAAAAAAATTACGTATTTGTCTTTTCTAAAAGTTGATTAAAATAAATTCTACAACCAGAGTGCAGATAATTTTTGACTCACCTTCATATGAGCTGTTGTTGTTTGCCGTGGAGTCGGTTCCAACTCATAGCGACCCTACACAGGGTTTCCAAGTCTGTAAATCTTTACAGGAGCAGACTGCCTCATCTTTCTCCTGCGGAACCGCTGGTAGTTTCAAACTGTTGACCTTGCAGCTCACAGCCCGATTCGTAACC
>NW_006408547.1:14643379-14648671 GCF_000296735.1 Chrysochloris asiatica | reverse complement strand
AAGAAAAAGAGACAGCTGGTCATAGAAAAATAATCTGGCTGACCAGAGATATTAATTACTATGCCTTAATAGCTACATTAATGGGCAGAGTGCATTATTTGCTGAGGCTTAATTTTCTACACTGTGTGTGGGGGGGAACTCCACATTCCTAATAACCACAAACCAAATAATTTACATTATCAGTTTCATTTGTAATTACGTTCTCAATTCGTTCTTTAAGTGCTTACAGATTTTATGTTCTTAAATCACATAATGTTTGTCTTTTTAAGGGGTTTCAAAAAACGTTAATAATACTTCAATTACAGTGCAATTTAGTTTGCTTTTCTTTAACTTGACAGTACTTGCAAGAATATTTTCAGTAATCTTAAGGTGAATATGGGTTATTGACAGACATGGATGAAATGTTCTATTTTATGTTCATAAATCACATTGACACACAGGTACGCATACTTCAACAATACCTGTTTAGACTGGTCTCCCTTAAAAACTTTGGGAAAAATCATAAATTAATTTTCCCCATGCAGGAAATGTTACATGTGACATTTACTTTGTCTTTGAAAGCCAATCAAACAGTGTTGACAGACTTTCATTTATTTATTTGGTCATTTACTAACAGCTGCAGGTAGGGAGTGCAGGTTTAGAAGTCAGACATTTAAGTATCTTCAATTCTGCTCCAGGATTTCAAGAGAATCTTTGCTGACCAACATCCACACTGATTTTGTTTAACTATCTGTGTTTCCAGAATGTGGACCCAATCACACACTTGAGGGAAATTCAAATTATTGCAAGGCTGTCATGGTGACTGCATATACAATGAGATCACTGGCTAAGGGTAGGAAAATGACAAGAGCTCTTTACAATCAAACGTCAGAGGGAGTCTCTTGGGGTGCTTCTGAGAAAGAGGTGCATAATTTTAAAGAGAAACATAGGAAAACACAGTATTCTTCCACTGGACATTACAAATCTTCATAGGAGAGACTAGAAAGGTAGCAGCCATCTTGCAACTATCTATGGTGATGCCCAAGCTATGGTGATGGAAAAGAGCAGAGCAGAGGTGTAGACGAAATATGTCCTTACTGATGCTGCTGTATTGTTGAGTTAATCCATGCTTCATATTTCCTATTGGAGGACTTCTTGTTATGGTAGCAGGAGCTGGCCAGGTTGTATTAATGCGCTCAGCTGCTAATGAGAAGGTTAGTTGTTCTAGTGAACCCAAAGGTACTTCAGAAGCAAGGCCTGAAAATCGGCTTCTGAAAAATCATCTGTTGAAAACCCTGTGGAGCAGTTCTCCATGGTTCGGAATCAACTCCACCGCGTCTGGTTGGTTGGTGTTGCCTATTCTATTAGGTAATACTTTTTCTTTATTGATTAAGCCAATTTGAGGTAAGATTATGGTTAACCTTATTGAATTCTGCTAGTTTGCACATTTATATTGCTACAATCAGAGAACTACGATTTATAAAGTATTGAATGTTGTTTCAGAAGTTTTCTATTTTGAATATTAATAAAACTAAAGTGTAAGGAGAACCTGTCAGTGCCCAAACAAACTCATGTGTCAGGAAGTATCGTCTTTCCAGTTCAATGAAGTTTTAAAGTTATTGATAATTTTAGTGATTTAATTGTGTTATGAAACGAAAGAAAAAATATCAATAAAACTGGTATTATGTACAAATTATATCTATTGAATCGGTCCTCTCTGCATGAAACTAGAATAAGTTAAGCCATATCTTTCAGAAAGGAATATATGAACTCAGACTAGTACATCCCCATGTAAGAAAGGGATCGTCTCAAACAGAAGAAGAACAATGAGTAGCCCAGGGCTTTCGAGGGAAAAGGTAGTGTGAATTACTCTTTTGTGTCTCTTACTAGGAATGAAGTTCTGGGAGCACAGCGCTTACGAATCGGGCTGCTAACCCCAAGGTTGGCAGTTCAAAACTACCAGCTGTACCACAGGAGAAAGATGAAGCGTTCTGCTCCCGTAAAGATTTACAGCCTTGGAAACCCTGTGTAGGGTCACTATGAATCGGAACCAACTCCACGGCACTTAACAACAGCAACAGCAGGAACTCTAAACCATCTCCATCTTCTGAAGCAAACTCCAGTTGAACCTAGAAGTAATTGGATGTAAATAAGGCTTTGGGATAGAAAAAATGATGTAAGACTTTTTCTCAAAAAGTAAGACTCTACCCAACTACATCTGAAACCTGAGTATCAGTGGATTTAGAGGAGAATGCATGAGCACAAATCTGTGGACTCCAGGTTGTGGTCAATACCAGCCCCAAGGGAATGTGACAAGTTCATAATGGAAATAGAAGGGGAAGGTGAGACCTCCTTGTCTTTGAGGCAAGGAAACTATAAGATGAGAGGAAATGAAAGCCTCCCTCAAAAACATTATCAAAAACTAGAAATTACCTCGTTTATTCAGTGGGGTCTCCGTTAAAGATCACTTGATTTTCCAACCTTCTGGGACTATCCCTGCACCAGTACAATTCTTTCAAGAAATCTCATAACCTGTTTAAGGAAGCTACACAGTTCAAGAAAGAAGACATAGAACACATCTCCTCAAAACAGAAGAGACAGAAAGTAACTTGAACTTTAAAAAAATCAATAAAATCCTCAAGATGATCCAAATGCAGGAAAAAAAATTTTTCACCATTTAAAAAATTAACTAAGCTCTCAATTCCTGGAATGCAATCTCAAATGAAAGAAAAACCTCAAAATATAGTGGTGATATAAAAAGGAAGAAATTGAAGAGAGACAATGATTTTTAAATGTATGGAAGAAAGAAAAATTCTTAATCTAAAAATGTCCTGAAATTCTACTTTGTGCCCCAAAAGCTTCAAGCCAAAATACTGAGGAAACAAACAAAACCCTGAATAAGACCTGATGAAATTTCTGACCAGACCACAATTCGTGCACCACATTGAAAATCAAGCATCCAAAACCTGCAAGATTCTCTTAAAGCTTTTTCTACAAGGAAAATGACAGCTTTAATGAAATATCTTAGGGGAAAAAAAGAGCAGAAAGGCAAGGAGTGAGCATACAGATGCCAAATTTTTTTTAAAATCAGTAAAGTAAAACTAAACTAAGCTAGAGAGAGAACTAAGAAATTTAAAAAGCAGAGAAGAAACTAACGAAATAGGTAACAAAATAAAAAGGATAAGGAATTTGATTATTGGAAATAATCAATAAAATTAGTAATTTATAGAAAGATAAATTTTGATAAAAGAGAAAGTACAAACATATAACAACAGAACCAAAAAACAGGACATTGATACAGTTATTAGAGATTCCAAGATGATCATGTATCATGAACAAATCTATATAGAACTGTTAAAGAAATAGAAAAATATTTATGTATTTCTCTTATGTACAGGAAAATAAAATAATACAGGAAGAGCCATTGGCAGATGAAGGGCATTCACCATTCACACTTCCAACTATGTACCAATTTCTAGTGATTTAAAAAAAACACAACACAACAACAAGTTGCATCATGAAGTTTAAATTTGATTGTATGTGATTATTTAAAGTAATTATTTCAAATATTTACAAAATATAGTTTCTTATTATGTTTTTTTTTTAAATTCTTAGTTGTTAAGTGTCATCAAGTCAATTCTGACTTAGAGCAATTTTGTACAGGGTTTCCGAGGAGTGACTGGTAGGTTTGAACCAGTGACCCTGGGGTAAGTAGTCCAAAGTTTATCCTACAGCACCACACCTGACTCCGATTTTCTTAATAACTATAGTTATTTCTCATTGTTAGAAAAATGTCTATTTGAGATTTCTCCCTTTCTTTCTTGAAAGGGTGTCTATCATCTGTTTTAGGGTTGCTGTTTAAACAACCATCATATGGCAATCTCAAGTACATTGTATGAATCAGAGGGAGTTACTAGTTTCAAAAACAGCATTAAAAGAATGTTGGGGGTTAATTAGGTAAGATTTATAATGGATTGGCTATTTTTTGTTGTTGAATAACCATAGACTATTATTTCCTTTATTCTGCTTTTCTTAAAGTGATTTTATTGTTCATTTCCTTATTTATTCAGGTGAATGCTTAATCATTCAATTCCTTTTTTATTTCTTATTATAATCATAAAAGCTATTTGTATTGTGAGCAATGATTAGCCGTATTCAATCAGTATTTTATATGTAATATTTTATTGCTCATATTTTCTGATCTTACTCATTAATTTATTTCTAGATTTCTACTTTGACTTAAAAGTTTCTCAATAGATGCTTCTTAGTTAGTTTTCATTAAAGTTCAAATAAAATTTAATTTCTTTAGTTTTAGTCCTCTATTAGGGAAGACTTCTTTTGTGTTTTCTTGTAAAGCAAAATATAGACCCGAGGACTTCTGTGTTTTCAGATTGCTTTAGTATGCAGTCTGATTACCTGATCAAAATAAAACTTATATTTGAAAATTTGTGAAGCCTGTATTAGGAAATAACAGAAAGTCATAAAATATGTCTAATACAAGAGAGAATAGGAATTCATAAATTGTACTTACTGCTAATTAAGTACTTCTGAACGTAGTCAATGTGAAATGAACTTGCTGCATTTTTGGGCCTGTTCCTTTGAATGTAAGTCTCTTTGTTCTAATATTAATATCTTAAAAAGAGGTGATTTCCAGAATTTTAACCAATAGCACAATCTGTTCTCTCATGGCCACAACTGTTTACATATTTTAAACTAAGGAATGAGCTTTTAACAATTCTAAAATTTAACACAATCCACACCAGTATCGATAATTTTTTCACACAGCAAACCTAATCATAATCACCTATGAAATCCATGTGAAATTCTTGTTATCATTTATCAACCGGTCCCAGTCATAATTAACCAAGGATGATAAGACAAATCAAATAAACAATGTATGGTGTGGCACTGTGGGTTAATGCACCAGACTGCAAAGCCGAGTTAACTGCAAGGTTGGCAGTTCAAGCTCACCAGCTGCTCCTCAGAAACCCTATACAGGGTCGCTATCGGTCGGAACTGACTCAATGGTGATTCACAACAACAACAACAAACTCTATTAGTGCCTATTAAAATCCTTCACCATTTCATAACACTATTCTTAAGTTATTAACCAAAGACTTTGTTAAAAATTCTTTCAAAAACTGCTTTAATAAATGTATCAAATGCAAACTTATTTACAATGTTAAATACAAATATATATATATATACGGAGCTCTGGTAGCGTAGTAGTTACGAATAGGGCTGGGAACCGCAAGGCCAGCAGTTCGAAACTACCAGCTGTTCCGTGGGAGAAAGATGAGGCTTTCTGCTCCC
>NW_006408547.1:14641514-14643279 GCF_000296735.1 Chrysochloris asiatica | reverse complement strand
GTCTGCCTGACCAGTCCTCTTCAGTAAAATTCTGAAGGGAAAATGAGTTAATAATATTAGAAAATTACCACTATGTTTTTGGCCAAGATCTTCATCTGAAACTCTCTCTAAAGAGGTACCAGCCAGTGTATATTCAGATCAGTTTCAAACGTGTATCAGTCTTGGTTCCAGAAATGGACAGTTCTGTTCTGTGGTCACTAGTGCTTCTTCAGTGGGAAGAGAGCTATGAGGTTTCCTTAGGAAGCAGACATTGCAGTAGGCATGTCTTCTACAGGGATCACACAGCTACATTTTCTCTGGAAACTGATAAAAAAAAAACTAAGAGGACATTCATACTCTCTTGAATTTCTTATTAGATAAACACAAGGAAGTTATTACTCCATGAATCTAGCAACTGCTTCCTGTAGAGGAAGTGGTTTGACAATGATGTAACCGAAATACTGTTAAACCGAAGCATAATTATAGTCATTGAACAGCACACCATAAATGGATTCTTAGAGAAAATACAACTATATCTGAGGCACATATTTTATAGTAAAATGTACACAAATTCAGGGTTTATTGCTACTTTGTATACATTTCTTTTTTCTCAATTCAACTGTAAAGCATTCTCCTGTAATAGAAGTAGACCATGTTTAAGAAATACACTGGGGAGACATTATACCTGGGATTATCAAGTTGTCTCATCCACTCAATGGTAGGCAGATAGGATAACGTTGTTAATGTTAGGTACCATTGAGTCAGTAATGACTCATAGTGACCCTACGCACAACAAAATGAAACACTGCCTGGTCCTGGGCCAACCTCACAACAGTTGCTATATTTGAGCTAATTTCTGCTCAAATGGATATAGGATAACAGGTATGTGTGAAAAGAGGGATTCTCGTTGTTGTCACAGTAGTTAAGCATTCAGCTGCTAACTAAAATGTTTGCAGTTCCAATGCATCCAGCCACTCCGCAGGAGAAAGACCTGGAAATACATTACACTAAGATTGTTGTTGTTGTTAAGTGCCATTGAGTTGGTTCCGACCCACAGTAACCCTGTATAGGGTTTCCAAGGAGCATCTGGTAAGCTTGAACTGCCAATCTTGTGGTTCAAACCAATTTTTTTAGTCCAGCACATCAGCCCAGAGTGACACACCAGGACTCCAACCCAGGAACCCCTATAGGGCAATTCTGTTTAGTCACATAGGGTCACTATGAGTTAGAATCTACTCAATGACACTTAAAAGCAATATTTGAAAAGAATATAAGTGATAGGTCACCAAAACAACAGAAGCACAGCAGAAAATCAGGATCAATTATTGGGCTATTTGCTTCTTACTATGACAACCTCAAAAATATTCAAAAAGCTTAGTAATAAATTTGTGACGCAATACTACTATGGAAGATTAGCAGGCTTAGGGAATCTTTTATATCCCTTTCTTTGTTGAAGGAGTTTGTTTTATAAGGATTTGAACAGCTCAAGTATGAAGACAGCAGCTTTCCTAGATTTGTTGTTATTGTTATTAAAGTGCCATCAATTCAGTTTCTGACTCACAGCAACCCTGTATAGGGTTCCCAAGGAATGCCTGGTGGGTTTGAACCACCAGCCTTGCATTAGTCGTCCTGTGCTTACCCTACAGTGCCACACAAGGACTAGATACATTGTTTGGTTGTTGCTATTAAGTGTCATAGAATTAGTTGCGACCCAGACCCTGCATAGAGTTTCCAAGAAGATACTGGTAAGCTTGAACTGCCGACTTTGTGGTTCAAACTGACTTTG
>NW_006408547.1:14634499-14635871 GCF_000296735.1 Chrysochloris asiatica | reverse complement strand
AGAAGCAATTATTTAAAAAGAAAAGAAGGAAGAAAAAAATCATTTATCTAAAAAAGAACTAAGCTAAAATTCTACTTTGAATAAGATACAATTCTTATTCATTGATCACCAAATCATTTTCAAATATGTTGATCCATATATTTGTGCCAAATTTACTAACAAACTATAATTAGAAGTACAAGTTTGCTAAGTTGACCAGTGGATTTAGTTGGGTTAATTAAAGAGCTACTTTTAATAACCCATGTTACAAAATAGCCTACATCCTCCACAAGGAGGCCAGCCATGTCACTGACACCCTCTTCCTTGGTCATGCTACAAACTTACTGACAATTTGACTTCTGTTTTCTAAGGCTCTGTTACTGACCAATCTTTTCTCTAATTTAAACATATGTTTCCCCTTTGGCTTTGTTAGTCCTGTCCTATACATCATACTTTCTCCCTGAGGTAATTTTGCATCTATTTGATCTACTACAGTTTGCTTTGTAAATCTCAAGTACATTGTATGAATCAGATGGAGTTACTGGTTTCAAAAGCAGCATTAAAAGAATGTGGGGGGTTAATGAGGTAAGATTTATAATGGATTGGCTATTTTTTGTTGTTGAATACCCATAGACTTCTGGAAGAACAACCAAACAAATAAAATTGCATTGATCCTTAGAAGCAACAATGGGAAAACATCATGTGGCTTAGTTAAGACACAGCATCAAGAAAGAACAATCCTACTTGAGAGTTTGTGAATAGCATCAAAGACAAGAAAACATATTTGCATTGTCAAAATCTATCTGCAGCTCTCAGAAAGAAAGGAAACAGCAGTTGTGGCTATACAGCCCAGGTATACACGTACCTTCTATAATCCCCCAAATTGGACTACAGTCAATACTAGCCACTGAACACCAGATCAATAACAAAAACCAACATCAGATAAACCCACATTGAACTGAATTACATGAAGAGTGAATGGATCATACTCACCAGGAGGCAGTTGGTGAGTGCTTAGGAATATCCCAACATACATTCATCAACTTAATACAAATGTAAATACACCATAGTGCCTTGAAACCAGCAAACAATTTCTGTTCACATTAAAACACAAGACAGAGCAGCTCAAACAAATGACCAAGAGGCAGAGCTAGAAAATGTTTTTTGAGGGGGAAAAAGACACTGAAGCAACATACAAAGGAATTCAGGAAAATGATATTGAGGTGCCACCAAATGATTGACAGAAAAGTCAAGGGAAAAAAAGAAGAAGTCAGAACAGCACTACAGGAACAATCAAACAAAATAAAGGATTGGAGAGAATACAAAACCTGCCAACAGAAATCCAGAAGATTAATATCAAGATATCAGAAATGGAACCTGCACTGAAAGGGCA
>NW_006408547.1:14631179-14632645 GCF_000296735.1 Chrysochloris asiatica | reverse complement strand
CTGTACAGGGTCGCTATGAGTCGGAATTGACTCCATGGCACATAACAACAACAAGCTAGAAGAACAATCAGAAAAAATCTGAAGAAGGCCGAACATGAAAGGAAAGCATGAAGAGGAATAACCTGTGGGTTACTGGAATTCAGAACAAGAAGAGGCAAAGAAAAGTACAGAAAAGATAGTCAAAGAGCTGCTGGAAGAAAATTTCCCTAACATCATGAAAGATTTGAGAAGCTAAGCATTTAAGAAACAGAATGAACCTTAGATAGGATAAACCCCAAAAGAATTTCATCAAGACATGTCATAATCAAACTCTCTAAACTCAAAGACTAGGAAATAATCCTAAAAACAGCTCTGGGAAAATAAAATGTTACCTACAAAAGAAAACCAGTAAGATTAAACTCTGATTTCTAATAGATACCATGCAAGCAAGAAGCCAATGGGAGACATATGCAAAGCAGTGAAAATAAAAACCTGCCAACCAAGAATCATATACCCAGCAACACTGTCCCTCATATACAATGACAAAATAAGAACACGACAAGATAAACAGAAATTAAAGTAGTTTGTAAAACACAAGCCCACTTCACAAAATATACTAAAGGGAGTCCTTTGGATTGAGGACCAACAACAGCAGACAACAACTTGAGATTAATATACATGGTAACACCACCCAGAATTCAATCCAAATACAGAAGTTTCCAGAGTAAAATTAAACTAGAAGGCTGAAAACAGGGACTCAGAGATACCAGCACATGATGAAGACAACCACAAAGCAAAAAAAGAGAAAACATAGTTAAAGAATTCCAAATAGTGAAGACATTAAGCAGATATGTAGACAAAACCGACTACTGTAAAATGAGGACGACATGAATAAATCACAGGGTAACCTCAAAGAAACTTTTCACACATTTACATCAAATGAAGAAAAGTAAAATTTTGCAATTTTCCTTTTCTTGATTTGATGTAGATTTTGCAAACATTAAAACTATGAAGAAATTGGCAAGAAAAAGCACACAAAAAATGAACTCAGCACATGAAAATACATGGAAAAAAAGAAATCAGCAACACACAAGACAAACAAATAAGTAAAATTACTGCAATCAAGTCATACCTATCTATAATTAGATTAAATGCGCTAGTTAAGAGGCAGAGAGCAGCAGAATGGATATGAAAACAGGATTATTCAATATTCTGTCTATAAGAGACAACCTTTACACAATGACAAACATACATTAAAACCCAAAGAATGGTCATTAAGGCAAGCAACCAAGTTCCCTTAGGACAAACCCCCCTCTAAGACTGAAACTCAAAGAGAACACATGAGCAGACATGTAAGCTTGTTGATGACCACAACAAGAACAACGCCAACAATTCCTTGGAAAACGGCATTGTCCTCAGTAAAGCAGAGTGAGACAGGAGGAGGACCCTCAAAGACATGGATTGATGGAGTGGCTGCAACCATGTTA
>NW_006408547.1:14629231-14630260 GCF_000296735.1 Chrysochloris asiatica | reverse complement strand
GAAGAAAGCAAGTGGTGATTTAAAAGACAGGAAAGAAATTAAAGACCAACATGGAAGTCAGAAGAGACTCTCAAATTGCTCTTGAATGTAAAGAAACTAAACTGAAATGAAGAAATTATGACGTTAAAGAGCTGAACAGAAAATGTCAAAAGGTATCTCTGGAAGACAAAGAAAAGCATTATAATGAAATGTGCAAAGATCTGGCATTACAAAACTACAATGGAACACACTCAGCATTTCTCAAAATGAAAGAACTGAAGAAAAAATTCAAGCATCAAGTTTTTATTCAATGTAATTCAAGCATTGGGTTCTGTGGATAAAACACTGAAAGATGCAGGAAGCATCAAAAGAATATGGAAGGAATACAAAGAGTCATTATTCTAATCAAAATTAGTTGGCCATCAGCCATTTCAGGAATTGGGTAGCATGTGAACAAGAACTGGTGGTTTCGAAGGAAGGATTTCCATGAAACAAAAAAAGGCCAATGCTGCAAGTTCTCACTCGTTTATGTCAAGAAATTTAGATGATAGCTATCTGGCCAACAGAGCAGAAGAGATTCATATTTGTGCACATTGCAAAAAAAGGTGACTCGATCAAATGTGAAAATTATCAAACAATAGCGTTAGTATCACATGCAAGTAAAATTTTAATGCAGATAACTCAACAACATTGCAGCAGTACATGGACAGGAACTGCCCAAAAGTCAAGCAGTATTTAGAAAAGGATGTGGAATGAAGGATATCACTGGTGATACCAGGTGGATCCTGGTTGAAAGCAGAAAACATAAAAAGATGTTTGCCTGTATTTTGTTGACTATGGAAGGCTATTCCACTGTGGACTGTAACATGTTATGGAAAACATTGGGAACAATGAGACTGTCAGAACATTTAATTCTACTAATGCAGAACCGGTACATAAACCACAAGGCAGCCATTTGAAGAGACAAAGGAATACTAAGTAGTTTAAAACCACAAAAAGTGTGTGTCAGGGTTGAGCCCAGTCACTGTACTTGTTCAATCTATATGTTGA
>NW_006408547.1:14617095-14625696 GCF_000296735.1 Chrysochloris asiatica | reverse complement strand
AAAAGCTAAAGTGGATAAAGAGAAATACTTTTAACTGATGGTATATGGAGGGGATTATAATCAATGTAATGAAACAAGTTATATGAATTGTTGAACGTGAAACTGATGATGTGCCCTGTAAACTTTCACTCAATCCACAATAAAAACCTTAAATTAAACAAAAAGAAAGAAAATTAAAAAAAAAAAATTGTAGCAATTGACTATCCTACCAGCAACACTTCCTTATATTTTTGCCAAGATGGGATATTACCAATTACTTGAATTTTGTTCACAGTAATTTTTAAAAACAAAAGTATTTTTCACACCAAATTAAATTACTTCACTTGTCTCCAAAGTTAAGTGCCCTAATAACATATTTTTATTAAAATTGAAGTTTTATGATTTTATCCAAATCTGTAGGAAATCTTCCTAGAATTTTACTCTAAAAGAAATATGTACTGAAGATGCTCATTATGTCTTCCGACCTTCTCTACATCCTCTTCTTTGACAATCTGCCCTGTTAACAGATCAATCACTGAATAGTGGTAGTGAGCACATTATTGGTACCACCAATGATTGGTCAAACACAAGAACAGAAATTGTTCTGTTAATAGAGGACAGATACTTGTATGTGACACCATGTAGTTCCAGAGCAAGCCAGAGTGAAGATTCAAGCCATCATGGTAAGCTCCTTTGGGAATATAGTAGGATATGAAAAAGTATTGATTTTATGGTAATAACAAATGATAAATGAGATAAAGTAAAAATCAACACTTTCTGTAAAGTTACCTGATAATGGTTGATGCAAAAATGTCTCTGAAAACTAAATTAAAGAAAGGAACAAGTTCTTCATAGTGAATAAAATGTGTGGCTGTTTCCACATATGGGGTGTTGCAAAAAAAAATTGTGGTACCAATCAACCTTCCCACCCACTCCTTCCTCATCTGGGTTTGATAATTTGTTGCAGTGGTCATGCAGAATTCAGACAACATACACACAATTATGTGGTTTATTAGAGACGTTAACAGGTTACGGTTCAGGGTGAGAAATGTTCAGGGCACAATTATTCCAGTCAACACAGCCTTTCCTCAGTCATGCCCACAAGCGGGCATCTATCTGACCAGACAATATTATAAAGCTCTTTTGGGGATTCTGATAAATGCTCACAGGGCATTCCACTCCACCATAAGCATCAGCCTGAAGGCACTTGGCTCTAGCTCTGTGACTCAACAATTCTAGTTCCCCAGTTAAGTACCTCGACAAGTAAACCACCTGTACAAATTCACTCAGCTTTACTTGCCTTTTGGATTAGGAAACCCAGCATTCTGTCTCATGCTCTGATTCTTGGTTCTGCAACTGCTGTTCCTCTGCCACTAATCCAAGGTCACAGCTTTTTGTCTCTGGGATGAGAAGGTTGAAAGCACAGGGATCTCAGGTTCTAAAATATATGCTCCACTCCTTGAATTTCTTCTTTGATGGTAGTGAGATCATCCTTCCTGCTGCGGAGATGGCTCATTTTGTACCCATGTTAGGGTTTTTCAAGTTTTTACAATTGCAATGAACTCTGTTAATATTCACAGTGGAATCACGCCATCCTATCAGTATCTTCTACCACCTTCTCTTGCCAAAACTCTTCAGGAAAACAGCCGTTTGGTGGGAGATACAAATATTAAGGCTAGAAGAGCCATATTAAATAATTCACTACGCTGCAGGTATGGTACTCAAGCAACGAATGGATAGATTTGAGAAGTACAGAAATCCTTTGTAGGAACAAGGAGCATTCAGGTGATCTAGAAGAGTACAAGAAGCAAAGATAAATTTTAACCTCTGTGGTGAAATGAGTTCCTTTATGTGGTCTTTTCTATGCTTCTAGAAGCAGTAGTCAAGAAATCAAACAATGTACTGCAGTAGGTATATGAACTAAAAAAGATGTCACTTTGAGGACTAAAGTGCATCTAACCCAAGCTATGATATTTTCAATCACTTCATATGCATGCCAACGTTTGTCTGTCAGTTTGTAGTACTGTGATGACTTGTGTGTTGCTGTAATTCTGGAAGCTATGCCATAGACAATTTAAATACCAGCAGGGTCACCCACAGTGGACGGTTTCAGCTGAGTTTCCAGACAAAGACAGACTAGGAAGGAGAGACAGACTACTTCTGAATATTTCATCAATGAAAACCTTATGAATAGCAGTGGAACACTCTTAGCACCAGATTGCTGAATATGGTAAAATGATGAAGAGCACCAGAATATTGTCAGATATAGTGCGGAAGATGAGTCCCTCAGGTTAAAAGGCACTCCAAATA
This sequence comes from Chrysochloris asiatica, assembly GCF_000296735.1. NCBI lineage: Eukaryota > Metazoa > Chordata > Mammalia > Afrosoricida > Chrysochloridae > Chrysochloris > Chrysochloris asiatica. The sequence continues at coordinate 14,623,407 of NW_006408547.1, read as the reverse complement.
CAACTGAAGAAGACCTGTCTCCTCAAAGCAGAGTTGACAGCGTTGACACGAATAGAGTAAAGCCTTCTGGACTTTCATTTGCTGATGGGACACAACTCAAAATGAAGACAAATAGCTGTAAACATCTATTAATAATTAGAACATGATGTAAATCAAGGAAAACTGGAAGTTGTCACAAATGAAATGGAACGAATACACATTGATATCCTAGGCATTAGTAAGTTGAAATAGACTAGTATAGGCCATTTTGAATCCGACAATGACATGGTTTACTATGCAAAGAATGAAGTGAAAAGGAATGTTATTGTATTCATCATCAAAAAGAACATATCAAAATTCGTCTTGAAATACAACACTGTCTGTGATAGGATATATCCATACACTTATAATAAAGACCAGTATAAAACACTATTCTTCACACTGATGCACTAACTACTAAAGCTAGTGACTGAAAAATTCCACTAACTTCCTTAGTCTGAAATTGATCAAATATGCCATCAAGATGTATTGATAATTACTGGAGACTGAAATGCAAAAATTGGAAACAAAAAGGAAGTCTCAATTACTTGGATAATATGATCTTGGTGATAGAAATGACGCTGGAGATTGCATGATAGAATGTTGCAAGACCAGTGACTTTTATTTTAAAAATACCTTTTTAAAACAACATACAAGGTGATTATACACATGGACCTCACCAGATGAATTCCACACAAAACAAATTGACTATATCTATTGAAAGAGATGATGGAAAAGCCATCATCAGCCATCATCAGCCAAGATAAGGTCAGGAGTAGACTTCTGACTCAGTTGCTCATATGCAAGTTCAGGCTGAAGCTGAAGAAAATTAAAGTGAGTCCACAAGAGGCAAAATATGACCTTGAACATATCCTACCTGAATTTAGAGATCATCTCAATAACACATTTGATACATTAGACACTAAAGACTGAAGACCAGAAGAGTTGTGGGATGACAGCAAAAGCATCATACCAGAAGAAAGCAAAAGGTCTTTAAGAAGACAAGAAAGAAGGAAAAGACCAAAATGGATGTCAGAAAAGACTCTGAAACGGGCTCTTCAGAGTGGAGATGCTAAAGCAAATGGAAGCAATGAGGAGGCAAAAGAACTGAATAGAAAATTTCAAAGGTCAGCTCAAGAAGACAAAGTCAAATATTATGAGGAAATGAGCAAAGACATGGAGTTAAAAAAGCAAAAAGTAAGAACACACTCAGCATTTTCCCAGCTGAATGAATGGAAGAAAAAATTCAAGCCTCGATTTGAAATATTGAAGGATTCTATAAGCAACATATTGAATGATGCAGAAAGCATCAAAAGAAGAAGGAAGGAATACAAAGAGTCACTGTACCAAAAAGAAATGGTCCATGTTCAACCATTTCAAGAGGTAGCATAGGATCATGAGTCAATTATATTGAAAAAAGTCTAAGGTGCATTGAAGGCATTGGCAAAGAATAACGCACCAGGAAATGATGGAATACAAACAAATTTAAATCTTTCAACAAACTGATACTGGAGATACTCATCTATGTCAAGAAATTTGGAAGACAACTACCTGGACAACTGACTAGAAGGGATGCATATTTATGCCCATTCCAAAGAGAGGTAACCCAACAGAATGTGGAAATCATCAGACAATATCATTAATATTCCATGCAAGTAAAATTTTGCTAAAGATAGTACAAAAATGGCTGCAGCCATACAGTGACAGAAAACTTCCAGAGATTCAAGCCAGATTCAGAAGAGGATGTGGAACAAGGACCATTATTGTTGACATCAGATGGATGTTGGCTGAAATCAGAGAATATTAGAAGAATGCTAACCTGTGCTTTATTGACTATGCAAAGGCTTTTGATTGTGTGGATCATGACAAACTTGGACAACATTGCGGAGACTGAGAATTCTGGAACATTTAATTGTGCTTATGAGGAACCTGTACAGATCTAGGGAACACAGAATGGTTTAAAATTAGGAAAGGTGTGCACCAGGGTTGTATTCTTTCACCATACTTATTAAACCTCTATGCTGAGCAAATAATTTGAGAAGCTGATTATTTGACAAAAAAATATGGCATAAGGATTGGAGGAAGATTCATTAACAACTTGCAATATGCAGGTAATACAATCTTGCTGAAAGCAAAAGGACTTAAAATACTTATGATGAAGATCAAAGGTCACAGCCTTCGGTATAGATTGCACCTCAGTGTAAAGAAAACAAAAATCCTCACCACTGAACTAATAAATAACATCCATATAAGTGGAGAAAAGATTCAAGTTGTTAAAAGACTTCTTTTTGCTCGAATCAACCATCAACACTCTTGGAAGTAGCAGTAAAAAAATCAAAGGATTAGGCAAATCTGCTGCACAAGACCTCTTTAAAGTATTCAAAAGCAAAGATGTCAGTTTGAGGACTAACGTGTATCTGACCCAAGCCACAGTATTTTCAATAACCACATATGTACATGAAAGTTGGACAGTAAATAAAGAAGACTGTAGAAGAGGTGATACATTTGAGTAATGGTGTTAGAAGAAAATATTAAAAGTACCATGAACTGCCAAAGGAACAAGCAAATGTGTGTTGCAAGATATACAGCCAGGATGCTCCTCAGAAGCCAGTATGGTCAGATTTCATCTCTCATACTTCAGACATATTATCAGAAGGAACCAGTCCCTGGAGAAGGGTATCATGATTGGTAAAGTGGAGGATTGGAGAAAAAGAGGAAATTCCCCAATGAGCTTTATTGACACAGTAGCGGTAGCAATGGGCTCAAACATAGCAATGATTGTGAGGTTTGTGCAAGACTGGGCAGTGTTTCGTTCAGTTGTGAGTCGTTACTGAGTCGATTACACCTACAATAACAAGATGTGTGTGTGAAAGTTGGATAATGAAAAAGTAAGACAGTAGAAGAATTGATGCATTTGAACGATGGTCTTGGCAAAGAATATAGAAAGTACCATGGACTGTCAGAAGAAAAAACAAATCTGTCTTTGAAAAAGTACACCCACAGTGCTCCTCAGAAAAGAGAATGGCTTTCATGTTGTCAGGAGGGACCAGTCTGTGGAGAAGGTCATCATGCTTAGAAAAGTGGAGAGTTAGCAAAAAAGAGGAAAACCCCCGATGGGCTACTTGAAAGCAGAGACTCAGAGTCATGTACATAAATTTTCATTGCAACACTATTCACAGTAGTCAAAACATGGAAATAACCTAAATGCCCATGAACAAGTGAATGAGTAAACAAAATGTAGTGCATACATACAATGGAATATAGCCAGTAGGAGAAACGAAGTCTTCATACATTCTTTACTATGGATGGAGTTGGAAGAAATTATGCTAAGTGAAATAAATCAATCATAAGGAGACAAGTATTGTATGACATCACTTACATAAAAAGAAAAGACAAGATATATGTATACAGTAAAAAGTTTATTGGTGGCTACCAGGCGTAGGGGGAGGGAGTAAATGGTGCTGCAAAGATCACACTGATTAAAGCGTAGGGTTGCATAGCCACTCTAAGTGCTGTCAAGAAATTGTTGTTGTTGTTAAGTGCTGTCGAGTCAGTTCCAACCGATAGCAACCTTCTATAGAGTTTCTGTGGAGCAGCTGATGAGCTTGAAGCGCCAGCCATGTGGTTTGAACTGACTTTGCAGTCTAGCACATTAACCCACAGCGCTACACCAAGTCAATAAATTGGACCTCTGTAAAAAGTTGAATTGGTAAAAATTGTGTGGTAAATACATTTACAACAATGATCAAAATATAAAAGAAGAAAGGGCAGTTGCAGAGGGTGACTAAAACCAAACACCCCATGAGATTTGATTTCTTTATTTAGAAGTTTAGTGTCATGATTTATGAAACATCCCAGATAATTCGGCTGTTAGCATGGTAACTTCCTCTGTTGTGTCTCCTAGTGTAGTGCCTTGGTTCTTCTAAAAAGAAGACTTAAGAGCTTGCCAACACTGATCAAGGCAGGACAATTCATCTCTATTCTCCAGGAGCACCAGCAAGGAGAGTCAGGAATAGTAGGAGGAGATGAGATCTGAGGCTAATTGTTTCCATAAACAACTGCTTTCTTTGGCATGAGACCAGAAGAAGTGAATGGTGCCTGGTTATTACTTCTGAACATTTTCATCAAAGATTCCATATGAGAATCTGGATAAAAGAGGGAGAACAGAACAGAATTTCACATTTTCATGGAATTCTTATTATCTGGAGTCATGGAGTCTCCCAAAACTAGTGCCCTTGTTGTTAAGTGCCGTGGAGTTGATTCTGACCCACAGCGACCCTATATAGGGTTTCCAAGGAGCAGCTGGTGAGCTTGAACCACCGACATTACAGTTCAAACAGCTTTGTAGACTGGTGCATTAACCCACAGTGCCACACCAAGACTTCTTAGATCATCTTTAAAACTTAAACCAAATTATTGTTGTTGTTGTTGTTGTTGAGTGCCATCATGTCAATCCCAACCCTGTATAGGGTTTCTGAGGTGCAGCTGGTGGATTTGAACCATTGGCCTTGTAGTTGGCAATTCAGTGCTTAGCCTACAGGGCCACACCAGGAGTCCTTAAACCAAATATATCCCCTGAAATCTTCTTAATACCAAACAACAGTTTGGCTTAATTAATAAAAAAAATGTCTGTCTTTAGCATTATACTCTTTAAGAAGTAGTTATATGAGATCAAATCGACAAAAGCAACTCCAAAGGAAAAGGTAAGAACCTTACGGAGCAGTTAAATTATGTTAATGGATAAGAACCCAGTAAAGAAGGACAAAGAATGTAATAATGTCACAAAATTTTACATGGAAAAACCGTTGAATTGGTATATGCTTTGCTGTGAATATTCTTAACAACAATAAAATGAATAAAATTATATATAAACAATATATGAAAATTATTAGACATGGCATAAAAGAAAAAGAAAAAGCCCATAATCACGAAGAAAAAAGTCAGAATAAGCACACCCTAGATAAACTATATGTTGAAGTAGCAAGTACTTTGAAATAAACATTATAAATATATATGTTAAAGAAATTACAAAAAAATGTAGAAGAGATGGGTAATGTTAAGGAAGAAATACAAAGTCTAAAAAACAACAGGCCAGAATTTAGAAAATTAAAATTATTTAATATCTGATTTTTTAAAAATTAGCTGGGTTTAACAAGCTGAGAAGCATTCAACAGTAACCATCCAAACTAAAACACAGAGAGGAAAAAGTTTAAATAAAATAAATTAAAAGAACTCCAGTTACTTCTAAAGCGATCTCAACAGTTCAACATATTTGTAATTATTAATAGAAGGTGGTGGTTATGTGCCGTGGAGTTGGTTCCAACTCATAGTGAACACGTACAGGGTTTCTGAGGCTATAAATCTTTACCGGAGCAGAAAGCCTCAGCTTTCTCCTGCAAAATGGCTGGTAGTTTCGAACTGCTGACTTTGAGGTAAGCAGCCTGTTTTGCAACTACCATGCTATCAAAAACTACTTAAAGAAATAATGATTTGGAATTACAAATTTGATTAACTCTAGTAATCTTTCTTGCCTTTCTATTCTTAGCCAATGAATGGTTAAAATTCCATTGTATTCACCAATTAATGGAATCCTGGTATGGAACTGTAGGATCAGCCCTGGATAACTAACTGTAAGGCCAGTAGTTAAAAACCCACCTGCTATTACAAGGAAACCCTATACAGGGTTGCTTTGACTTGGAACTGAGTCGATGGCACTTAAGTACAACAACAATTCACCAATAAATAGTCAAAATTTCAAACCTCAAAATCTCCATATAACAGAACATGTAAATGCAAATGTAAACCCTATCATCTGTTTTTCTGTTCGTCCACATATCCATTATCTTTAAGTTTAAAGTTATAGAAAGGAAGGAAATATAAGAATTAAATTGGTCATTATTTGCATTGTTGGCCTGGAGGAGGTGAGATGTTAAATAAATAAAGGTGAGGTTACCCAAAAAGAATGAATGGTGTAGATAACAACAGAACAGGACCCAAATGCCTACATAAATGCGACGTAAGACAGAAACAGTTACTGAAATAAGCAATCATGACTTAAATCATCATTTATTAGAATCATAGAGATTAAGACTTTTAACAAAATTGTTTCTAAAGATATCCAAAGTCAGGAAGTATTGGACTGAGAACAAATCCCACCCCGTTCCTGTGCTTTGCGCTGCAATTAAAGGAGGCAGTTCTTTGCCTTCACACCAATTTGCTAATTTTTTCATCATGCTAATATCTGTCAAGGAGCTCTGGTAGCGTAGTTGTTATGAATCAGGCTGCGAACTGCAA
>NW_006408547.1:14612987-14615764 GCF_000296735.1 Chrysochloris asiatica | reverse complement strand
GTGGAGGAGAAGGGGGAAGAAAAAAAAAGCAGACTGCATAACTGTGACATTATCAAGCAAGTTGTTTGTCTTGGAGTCATCAAGGCAAGAGAGGTCACGACATCAAGGTAAACTCGTAAGAATGAAACTCAAAGGGAAAACTCAAACTGTCTTGTATGCTCACTGGCAACCGTCCTGGTAGATCTATGAGTGGAAAGTGGGGAATTGTAGCAAAGAAGACATGGACTGAGATTTGTCATATTCTATAGACGTCCAATGACCTTGGAATGAGAGAGAGAAAAGGATGGATTGATGGGTTTGAAGTTCAGGGTAATGTGTGAAGCCCAAAGACACTGAGCTTGCCACTGAGGACTAAAGTTAAGAATGAAGCAGCCACCGGATCTGAAGAAGGAGGAGGTATGCAAGAAATCCCAGACTATCGGACAGCATTCATTGGACTAGCGTGGATGGCTTGCTGACCAGAATTCATCCAGATGAAGATAAAGAAGTACAATGCAGGGAGCAAATGTAAACAGCTACAATCCGATCATCTGAACCCTGCTCAAAATTCCAACCAAATAGGGAAGGATTCTCCATATCAAGAGTAAAGTTTATCTGCTCAGTACATAGGGATGGGCAACTTAGACTCAAGCTATCAAAATTGGGGGTCTATAAAGACATGAAGTGGCTGGTTTACAAGCTTTCATGAGGATGCTTTGTGTCAGAATGTGGGACGCAAAACAGAAACTGAATAGTTTTCCTCCTGTCCGGTAATAAGGGGGATAAGACTTTATGATACAATTGCAAGTAATTGTTTTCAGCTCTAATGGTGATTGTCACACCTGTAGATGTAGAAGAGGTGCAACAAAAGGGGGAGCAGTTAATCTGTCAGTTCAGAAACAGGGAACCCTAGTACCATCAAGAGGAAGGAGATGAGAGGAGCAAGGGATCCTGACCAGAAAAGTGGCAACACCAGAGGTGGTGGCAGAGGTGATGGTATAGAGACAGAACAGCAGTGGACTTTAGTCCCATGGACTGAGAAAAGCAGAGTGTCTTTTAAGCAAATACCTATTTACAATGCGGTTTGTGTACACCAAAAATAAAAAGGGAATAGAGGTAAATACTGTTGGCTAAGGGTGGATGGAGGACCTTGTCATCATTACAATCGTCTGTTGAACGTAAATAGTCATCTGTCCTATAGCCCTTCACTCACTCAATAAACAATTAAAAAAAATGACTGTTCACAAAATTTCTGTTTAGTGTTATCAGTCAAAATGCATTATTTTTAAATAAAATATTCCTGCAGTTGTTATAACAAACTATATTTTTCATAAATGCACCTTACACATATCAATCCAACTATAAGGCTAATACTCTGCTAATTTACTTTTTTCCCTCTCCTTTTTAGTCATCTGTTAAAATCCTACTCATCCTTCATGACCTAGGCCATGTGTCATCACCTTTAAGAAGGCTTTTTGGTCTGGAATCTCTTCCATTTTCCATAGTATCTTTTTTTTGTTTTTCTATGTGTGAAGTTCATGCAGTCTTTTTTTTTTTTTTTTTTTTTAATGTTTTATTGTGAATTATGTGATAGTTTACATTGAAGAACATTATTAGCTTTACATTCATCCTATTGTATATTATTTCACTGCCATGGTTACAATCCCCTCCATGCATCATCAACCAACCAAAGGGTATACACTACAAGCTACAGCACCTCTCCCTCTCTGTGTCTAAAGTCCCCAGCTGCTCCATCTCTCCATGTCATCGTCTCTGCCTCCATCTCAGGCATCACCGCTTCTCTGGGTAGGGCTAATTTACTTTTTGAACTTTCTAATGTACTAATCCTGCCGTGGCACTGTGGGTAAATGCACCAGACTGCAAAGCCATCTGAACTGTAAGGTCAGCTGTTCAAGCTAACCAGCTGCTCCTCGGAAACCCTATTAAGGGTTACTATGGGTCGGAATCGACTCGACGGCACTTAACAACAACAACAGTGTACGAATCCAACACTCATCTGTCGGTTTTTCCTTCTGTGGTGGCTTGTCTATTGCTGTGATGTTGGAAACTATGCCACTGGTATTTTAATGCCAGCAGGTTCACTCGTGGTAGACAGGTTTCAGGGGAACTTTCAGACAAAGAGTAGGAAGGAGAGAGGGACTATTTTTGTCTGTTTAATCAATGGAAATCTATGACTAGCAGAGCACATTGAAAGATAGATTCACTGAAATGAATTGCAGCAGAAAATTGTCATATATTACGCTAGAACACAAATCCCAAGACTGGGGAAGAGCTGCCACCTCAAAGTAGAGTTGACCATAATGTTAGGAATGGAGAAAAGCTTTGGAGACCTTCATTTGCTGATGGGGCAGAACTCAAAATGAAAAGAAACAGCTGCACACATCCATTAATATTCAGAGCATGGAATATATGAAGTATGAATCTAGGAAAATGGGAACTTGTCAAAAATAAATTGGGAGGTGTAAAGGTCGATATCCTAGGTGTTAGTGAGCTGAAATGCACTCGTATCTTTCATTTTGAATCAGATAGTCACATGGTTTACTATTCCAGGATTGACAGATTCAAGAGGAATGGTATCACATTCATCATCAAAAGTAACACTTCAAGACTTACCTTGAAGACAATGTTGTCTTTGTAGGATACTATCCATATGCCTACAAGGAAAACCAATACCACTATAATTCAAATTTAAAACCAACTACTAAAGTCAGTGTGGCACAGTGGGCTAATGCATCAGACTGCAAAGTAGTTTGAACTGCAAGGTCGGCAGTTCAAGC
>NW_006408547.1:14609524-14611816 GCF_000296735.1 Chrysochloris asiatica | reverse complement strand
GAGGATTTGCATTTTCTTTACAATGAGCTGCAATCCATAGAGAAGACTGTGGTCTTTGATCTTGGAGTCCTGGTGTGGTGCTGTGGGCTAATGCGTCAGACTGCAAAATCATTTGAACTGCAAGGTCGTTGGTTCAAGCTCACCAGCCGCTCCTTAGAAACCCTATACAGGGTCACTATGGGTCAGAATCAACTCAACGGCACGTAACAACAACAACACACTTTAAGCAAGCAAAGCTGTATTATCTGCATATTGCAGGGGGTCAATGAGTTTTCCTCCAATCCAGATAACCTGTTCTTCATATAATTCAGCTTCTTGGATTATTTGCTCAGCATATAGATTAAATAAAAATGGGGAAACTCTCCTGATTTTAAACCATTAGACTGCTAACCACAAGACTGGTAGTTCAAACCAACCAATTACTCCTTGGAAACCCAAAACAGGGTTGCTATGAGCTCAAACTGACTCAACAGCATGTTAACAAGAGTACCCACTACCTCTGCTCAAACCAGTGCCTGTTGGTTTATGTACAAGTTCCTCATGAACACAATCAAATGTTCTGTAATATTTACTCTTCCCATTGTTATCCATACCTTGTCGTGATTTACACTATCTAAAGTCTTTGCACAGTCAGTAAAGCACAAATAAACATCTTTCTGGTATCTTTGCTTTCAGTCAAGGTCCATCTGACATTGACAATGATATGCCTAGTTTCACATCCTCTTCTGAATCCGGCTTGAGTTTCTGGTAGTTCTCTGTTGATGTTATGCAGCAGCTGATTTTGAATTATTTCCAGCAAAAAATAATGGCAAGTAGTATTAATAATATTGCTCATTGATTTCCATATTCTGTTGGGTTACCTCTTTTTGCATGGGCACCTACAGGGATCTCTTCCAGTCGGTAGCCATGTTTCTTGGCATAGCCGATGGAATGCTCACCGTGCTGCCTCAGTTTGTTGGAAGATTTCATTTTGAATTCTGTCAATTCCTGGAACCTTGTTTTTTACCAATGCCTTTAGTGCAGCATGGACATATTCCTTCAGAACCAATCTTTCTGTGCCATTCAACCAATGGTTGAACACCAACCATTTCTTTTTGATACAATATCTCTGTGTATACCTTCCATTTCCTTTTAATGTTTTCTGCATCATTTAATATTTTGTCCATAAAATCCTTCAATATTGCAATTTCAGTCTTGGATTTATTCTTCAGTTCTTTTTGCTTTGAGAAATTCTTCCCTCTTGGTTTTCTAAACCCAAATCTTTGTAAGTTTCATTAGAATACTTTATTTTGTCTTCTCAATCTATCCTTTGAATATTTTGCTTTTTTACTTCCTGATTTCTTCTATTCACTTTAGCTTTTCTATGCTGAAGAACAAGTGTCAGAGTCTCTTCTGACATCAGGTTTGGTCTTTTCTTTCTTTCCTGTCTTTTTAATGACCTTTTTTCTTTCTTCTTTTATAACGTTCTTGATGCCATCCCACCTCTCTTCTGGGATTTGGTCATTAGTATCCAATGCACCAAATGAAACCAACTGTATTTTTAAGATGACCTTTAAATTCAGGTGGGATATATTTAAGGCCTCACCACTTGTCTCTTTGCCATACTCTGGTGGCTGGAGTGTTATTGTGATGCTGGGAGATATGCCACCAGTATATGCTCACCAAAAAGATTTTCTCCATTTGCATAACCATGATGAAGTCTACTTTGGGGAGGCAGCTATTCCCCATAGTATTCTGAATGCCTGCCAATGTAAGGGCTCATCTTCCAGGACTACATCTGCCATTCATGTGTTTTTTGTTTTTTTTTCTTTCCTTTTCATCTTCTAGCATGTTATCTGCCAGTGTTCCTTGCTCTTCATAAGGTTTTCAGTGACAAAACATTCATCAATAATCCACCCCTCCTGCATCATAGTCTGTTTTAGTCTGGACGCTCCACTGAAACCCATCCACCATAGGTCATAACTTATAATCAAGAGCCAGCAGTACTAAAGGAATAAGTCCAAGCTACACTGAAGGCATTGGCAAAAAACAGGGGTCCAGGAATTAACCGAATGCAAATTGAAGTCTTTCAACAAACTGATTCAGCAATGAAGACACTCACTGATCTATGCCAAGAAATTCAGAAGACTGTCATTAGGCCAGAAGACTGGAAGAGATCCGTATTTGTGCCCATTCCAAAGACAGGTGACCCAATGGAATGTAGCAACCATCGAATAACATCATTAATATCATATGCAAGTACAATTTTGCTGAAGATAACTTTTAAATGGTTGCAACAATATATCAACAGGG
>NW_006408547.1:14607521-14608969 GCF_000296735.1 Chrysochloris asiatica | reverse complement strand
ATCCTGGGCCAACCTCAATAAATAGCATTATGATAAATGAAGAAATGATTAAAGTTGTTAAAGACTTCTTTTTGCTTTGATTCACAACACTCATGTAAGCATCAGTCAAATGATGTATTATATTCGGCAAATTTGCTGCTTGAAATTGCTCTTGAAAGGGTTACGGAGCAAAGATATCAGTTTGAGGACTAAGGTGAGCCTTACCAAGCCATGGTATTTCCAAACACTTCATATGCATTTGCAATTAGGACAATTAATCAGGACGACTGTAGAAGGGTCAATGCGTTTGAATTCTGGTGTTGTGGAAGAATATTGAAAGCACCAGTGACTACATGAAGAACAAACAAATCTGTCTTGGAAGAAGTAGACCTGGAATGATCCTTAGAGGCCAGAATGAAGAGACTTGGTCTCTTATTCTTTTAGTGTATGATTAGAGTGGTCAGTCCCTGCACAAGGACATCATGCATGGTAAACTGGAGGCAGAGTTCAGCTATGCCTTCACTTTTCAACCTTCTTTCTCATATTCGGATATCAACCGCCTTTCCCATGACTTCTATGCTGTTTGATAATCTATTGCAATGACTACACAGAACTCACAAACTAAACTCATGATTATGCAGCTTCTTAGGGAAGTTGACAGGGTTATAATTCAGAATCAGAAAAAACACACCACAGGATACAGCACTTGTCTGGTCAGCGGCACCTTTTCTCAGTCATGATGGAGGCATGCCTTTCTCATACTCAGCCTCTCAGTCATATGACTGACTCTTTGGCTTCCGCCCTGCCTGGGCAAGAGTTACAAGCCTTTCTAGTGCTGCAGATAAATGCCCAAAGCAAACCAGTCTGCTTTCTGGAGTCACTCAGCCTCACTCAGGTCTGTGGGTGAGGAAGCCCTCTTCTCCTTCTCTTCACACAGCTGCCTACACTGCCATGAATTTCCCTGCAGGGATTTCTCACTCTGCTCCTGGCCCTTCTTCCTTCAAGGTCCTGGATCATCTGTTCCTCTTTCTTAGGTAGTTCCTTTAAAGCCTAACTGGATGTCATTAGTAACCAATCCTTGCATAAAGTCCTATACGCCCTAGTTGCCTGGTCCCACCCAATCATTTGGTCGTGTTACAAAGACCATGGCTAGAAGAAACATATAAAATCAATGCACCGATCCAAAGGATGTACACTTAGTAGTGAGACTGCCGAATCATATACTTATTTTCTGCTTTTTAAGGAAATGTCATACTGTTCCCCAAAATGGTTACGCCATTCGACAGTCCCACCAGCATTCAACAACTCGTGTCTTCACACCCTAACATAAGTGGTTTATATCTTTTAGTGACATTGTTTTTGAGCTGGGCTGTTATTGGTCAGTGATACATCATTGCTGTTTTGATTGGTGTCTAATGGTTAATGATAGTGAACATGTTTGTTTACTGGTTGGTTAATTACCTGTTCAA
>NW_006408547.1:14605984-14607206 GCF_000296735.1 Chrysochloris asiatica | reverse complement strand
TCGGCGGTTCAAACTCATCAGCCACTCCTTGGAAACCCTATACAGGGTTGCTATGAGTCGGAACCAACTAAACGGGACCTTAACAAAATAAATCACCTCTATTTTTTCTTGATGATCTTTATTGTTTTAGATTTTACATTTAGGTCTTAATCCATCTTGAGTTAGTCTTGTATTTTGTTGTTGTTAAGTAAGGGCCATAGAGTTGGTTCTGACTCATCGATGCCCTATAAAAGGTTGCCAAGGAGTGACTGGTGGATTTGTACTGGGCATGAGCTAGGTATCGTGGTGGGGGGGAGCTAGGCATCCTGGTGGGCGGGAGCTATGTATGCTGTTTCACTTTTTGAAAATGGGATAGTACCCAGTTTTCCCAGCACCATTTGTTTAAGAGACTATCTTTTCTCCACTTACTGGATTTCAGCCCTTTTTCAAAAATCAGCTGTCCCTAGATAGATTTCTCAATTGTTCTGTATGTGCATCACTGTACCATTACCAGTACACTGAACTATCACAGCTGTGTAGTAGGCTTTGCTTACTTGAGTCTCTTTCCCTTCCGTACAAAGTTTATGATTGTTATCATCTCATTAAAGAATGATAAAATCGGTCCGGAAAAAGAAGGCAGATTGAGTGGAAATGTAGTAACGAGCTCTGCCGAGAACAACACAGAATAGAGGACCAAGCAGGCTCAGGGAATGGTCCCAGTACTCTGAACCACATATAAAGGAATATTTAGAAGGTTGGAAGACTTACAGCTGGGGAGTTGTGGCAGAAGCAAAAAATCCATTGCTTCCTGGTTCGGGACGCGCAGCTGCTCCAGGAGCCGCCATTTTGTGTGGGGCCAAGCGGGAAAAGGATCAGAGCAGCCATGGACGCCTGACAGAGCCGCAGAGATAGAGGTGTGGACATTCTTTTTTTTCTTTTTTTTTTTGGGTATCTTTTCGTTGGTCCCTTGCTGTCTGCATACCTCCATTCTGGTGGCTATAGGGCTGCCTGAGCTGGCGGATACTCCAGCCCCACCCACAGAGGGTTCTACTACGCATGTGCATAGATCACCTCGAAATTTAAAGAGACAGTACCCACATAAAACCAAGCGGCCAACAGATACTCAGCCCAAGAGCAGGCCTTTAACTTTTCTTGTTTGCTTTTTGTTCCTGTGTTGGAAAACACAGGAAACAGAAGGAAAGGGCTGTAAGGAGGGAAAGAGACCTCATATTAGGCTACAGAT
>NW_006408547.1:14593295-14602151 GCF_000296735.1 Chrysochloris asiatica | reverse complement strand
ACAATAAAACATTAAAAAAACAAACAAAAAAAGAATGATGAAATCTGGATTGCAGATTGCTTTGGGTAGTAGTTACGTTTTCACACTCAATAAAGAATTGTTGTTGTTGTTAAGTGCCATGAGTCGGTTCTGACTCTCAGCAACCCTGAATCCAGTTTCCGAGGAGCGGATGATGAGTTTGTGATTAAAACCGACCTTGCATCCTGTGCATTTACCCACAGCAGCACAACCAGGCCTCCCAATAAAGAATGGTTGTGATCAAATAATTTTAGGGGCACGTCTGGTGCTAAAGGAAAGCTGAGAAAGTCAGTCATACTGGAAAGAACTAGCAAAACCAGATTCAATAGTATCAGTGGTCACTTTATGAGAACGATGATTCCCTTATTTTTTTTTAGCATTTATCTGTAAGAGATTAAGAAAGGCAGGTAACATTAGGCAAGTTTTAATGCCTAGATTTTCTTTCAGGCACACATTTAACTCTTTTGAAGAAAATGTAGCTTGCTGTATATTCCTAACTTGTTTAGCTAAATATTCCAGTTCATAGCCAATTCTTCGGGAGTCATCCTGTCTGCTTGTGATTCCATTTTAACATTTCAAGCCTATTGCAACACAAATAATATAAATTGTCATGGATTTAAAATTGGTGATCAGAATGCAAATCGATTCCATTCTCAGTTAACACTGAGGAAGGCACTGGACCACTCTGAATGTTGAGCTATAAAATAACAATTACTCAAAAAAGATTTGTAGGGAGAAGTCAATGAAATTACACATACAATCCGTAGGCCTTATACCTGTAATGTCTTTGTCCTGTCCCCTCCATAAAATAGGACAATATTCTCCAACCAGATCCAACTGTTCATGATAAATAGGATACGACAGGATGTAAAGGAAGAGTTTCAAAGTCAAATGGGAATGTGAAAAACAAAACGTTCTTCTAAAAGTAAGAAAGATGAGGGATCTGATTTTTATTATCTCTTAATTCCCTTTTTCCATGAATTTTATGAAGTCTCCTTGTAATGATCTAAAAATTGCTTCACCTTGAGAATCTGGTTGTTTATTATTTACGGACGTGCCTAAGATCATATTCTCCAACTGATTAACTCATAAAAAGATGGTCTCTAATAAGTGAATTCTTTTTATCTCCACATCCAGTAGATCATTGTGGCGCTGCGGGATAAAACACTGGACCATTAAGCTATGAATTGGAACAGACTCGACAGCACTTAATATGTTGTTAAGCACCGCTAAGTTGGTTCCGACCCATAATAATCCTGTATACAGTTTGCAAGGAGCAGCTGGTGAGCTTGAACCAGTGATCTGCTGGTTCAAACCAACTTTGCAATCCAGCACATTAGCACACAGAGCCAAACCAGGACTCCACCTGGCCAACATACACTTCCTATAATCCAACTGGTTCTGTGACACATTCTATCAAGTTTCTTGTTCGAGAAAGTTTACAGCCCCTTGAAGGTTAATGTTGTTGTTGTTAAGTGACATCAGGTTGGTTCCAACTCATAGCGACCCCGTATTTATTGGGTTTTGGAGCCGTTTCTGCTGCCTAACGACCCTACATAGGGTTTCCAAGGAGTAGCTGGCGGGTTTGAACGACTGACCTACTGTTCAAGCCAACTCTGCGGTTCAGTGCTTATCCTACAGCGCTCCATTATTTAATCATCCAAAAGCAAAGATTTAAACACTAATCACAGAAAAATTCACTGATTTTCTATAAAAGGTATTTTATGAAATGTGAAGGAAACCTGCATGTGAGCAGTTTAAAAGTTTCTAGATTCATTAAACTAACGATGTTTGGGGGCCTAGCCATTTATCAGCAGTTGACATAAAAAAGGACTTCTGGCGTGGTACTGGACTGCAAATCACAAGTTTAAACACACCAGCTGCTCCTCAGAAACCTTATAGAGTCACGACGAGTCACAATTGACTTGACAGCACTTAAACAACAAAAATATTTTTTGGATTTCTTAAATTGTATGTGGCTTAGGAGATAAAAAGTAGGCTCTACTTTTTATCCATATCATTAGCAGAATAAAAATTTATTGGTATCACTACAAATTCAGGGTATTTTAACCATTTAAAAAAAGTTACATGCCCTTTAGTACAATTTAACAAGAAAATAAGAGACTAAATACAAACTAGCTTAAGACATTATTCAAACATTTAATGTATCAATTTATTGCATATGTCAGTACAGAAAAATAGAAAGTATATTTTAAAAGAAATGTATTGTAAAAAAAATGTAAATGTTTGCTTGCCATGGTTAGCACATAATTGACTATAACATTTAAATTTTAGTTATAAAACTATTACTGCTTGAAATAAGATGGCAAATAACAAAAATATGATTTATTGGAACTGAAATCTTATTGTACCCTGACCATACTTAAGTATGCTGAAAACATTATATGCTATACTGACAAAAATGATTTATTTTTCACACAGTACACTCATCCCTGTTACATATGTATATATGGCACTTTGTAAAAAAAAAAAAAAAAAGTTTATCATACACAGTCCTATTTTCAAATCTATAATTTTTAAAATACAAAATATAAATGGAGGTATATTTGTGCCATTTGGCAAAAATGTGTTCACTGTTACTTAAGATGACTATTTGCATTAACTTTACCATACAAGTGAATATATTATTTATGATTAGCTAAAATGTTGATGTGCATATCTGTACAAATATGAATAAACAGAGTACTTTATATTTTCTACTCTGTTGATTTCAAAAAATAGATGTCTGTGCTCTGTCATTTCCAACTTTACCTGAGTGATATGAAAATACATAATTTTAGTGGATAATCTGAAAGCATTGACTTTAGTTTTCTAAAAATAGTTGTCAAACATAATAGAACAAGGAAGAGGGATAAGTGGACGATTCCATTGCTCTCAAACAAGACCTAAATGCCAAAATGACTTGTTACACCCTTACAAGTGTAAATGCCTAATCTCAAGGACAGCGGGGACTCACTAACATAAATTACAGTTAAGCTGTCAGAGCTTGCAAGATAAATTATATAAAATTAAATATGACCTCTTATTAATTCTACCAACCAAACCTATTCTTCCCTCAAATCAAATTTTATAAATGTAATAAATGTCTACATCAGCAACACGTGGTAGGAGTTCTCAAAGAGATGTATTAGAATGTAAATACTCCAGAATAAAACTACTGAAGCTGGAATGTGTACATTGTAGTTTATCATGATAAAGTATATTTAAGCTCTCCTGTAACAAAATGTGTCCTTGCCATCAAGCTGATGGTCACGCATGCAAATCCAACACGTGCAGAACAGAACTGCTCCCTAGGGTTTCCAAGGTTGTGACCTTCTGGAAGCAGGTTGCAAGGTCTGTTTTCTGAGGTGCCTCTGGGTGAATTTAAACAACCAACCTTCCAGCAAATAGTTAAGTGCTTAACCATTTGCACCACCCAGGGATTCCTAACAAGATTTTGAATATCATTTTAATGAAAAAATATCAATTTTTAAGTATTTGTAAAAACACAGGATAGTTATACTGAAATACCTATTACTTTGTTATATTTTATATTTTGCTTTGCACTGTTATTTCAGCTTTTTCCAATCTCCTCAGATAATTATTTGCTTTACCTAAATTTTGTAACTGCTTCACACTTCCTTTTCTAGTTGTTGTTTTTTTTTTTTCAATTTTTACTCTCAACAATTCCCTTAATACATGGACTTTGGATTTTGTCTTAAACCAATTGTGTCTTCCTGTATTTAAGATCATTCCATGTTTGCCAAACATACAGAATATCATTGTTGCTGTTAAGTGTTGTCAAGTTGGTTCCGACTCATAGTGATCCTGTACAGGGTTTCTGAGGAGCAGCTGGTGAATGAGAACTGCCGACCTTGTGGTGCAAATAGACCTTGCAGACCAGTGCATAAAATTTATATATATACTCCTATAGCTATTCTGGCAAAATGTGTCAAAAATTAATTTACAAGATAGATACATTTCCATTATCACTAAGAGATGGGCTCAAAATGAAGGAGTAATTCATGCAGAATCCATGTTTTGGCCGAGTGCCCTGATCATGGCATTAGAAAAGCTTTGAAAAAATGATGTCATGGGCAAATGGACACCTGATAATAGGAGTTGTCTTCCTTCCCCATGTTATCTGAGGAAAAAATTTCAAACAGAAGCTAGGAAAGAAAGATGTGATTCTAGACACAATCTACTCCCTTTGCTGCGAAAGGGCTCTTGAACTGTATGCTCTAAGATGAGATTCAAGTATAGGGCAGGTAGAAAGGTACTCCTCCACAACTTCACTCTGAGCATTTAAAAAAAAAAAAAAAGCTTAAATCTGGCCTATTAAAAAGAAAGCAAAACACTGGTAAGAAAAAGTAATTTTGCTTCCTAAGCCTAGGAGTTACAAATACTCTGCTCCATTCCCCCACTGCTAAGTACCCTAAGGGATCACAGGAGAACATGGGGGTGGGGTGGGGGGCAGGGGAGTATTTTGTAAACTTTAAAGAATGTTACAAAGATAAGGTGTATTAGAGAAGGTCATTTCTAAATATACATTTTGTTGTATTAATTTGTTTTTCTTTTAATACATTACTACTTCAGATAATCATTCTACATAACAATAGTTTGACAAGATGAAAAGTAGCCTTTAATTTTAGTGAATTTATACATACAAAATACACCTTTCATGATATGTTACCAACTTTTTTAAAAAGCAAGACTTTAGACAATCATTTATAGAAAAACATTATTCTTTAGAAATTATACTTACTGTAATTTATTTTTTCTAAATACTGACATGAAGTGATTAAGAATGTTGTTTGGCAAAAGTATTTCTAGCCCTATCTCCATGAAAGGAGTTTTAAAGTCAAGATTACTGACTCATTATTTCTCTGCACTAGCTGCTTGAAAAAAGCTAATAAATACAGCTAAAATATTTAAAATATTATATTGTAAAGCTGACAATAACAATGTACAGATCTCAATTACATCTAATTTTTGAAGACCACTTGAAACACCTTAGCATGATTATGCCTCAGACCTAATATTTTTATTAAGATACATCCTGCAAGTTTAAAAGTCCTTTTTTTGTTTTTTTTTAAACGTTTGTCAGACCTTTCAATATACGAAAAACACTACTTCACACTTACAGCCACTTGACTGTCAAATGTGCTAACAGGTTCTGTGTTAAAAATCTCTAGCTAGCCCTCATTTCCACAATCCTACATATAAAAAAATAAATAGACTTTGTAAAGACAATCTGTCTTTTGGTCCAAGAGTTCTTCTGCTTAATAATAAATAAAACATTAAACCAAAAAACAAGTGTTTTTTGTTTTTTTGTTATTTTAACTTTTATTTTCGCTAAGCCCAATAAATACCTTGGTTTCAGTGGGTTAGAAAGAACTAGATATTGGGATTTACAAATCAAATATGGGAATTTTTGTAAAATAAATGAAAAAGGAGTTCTGGTAGCATAGTGGTTACGAATTGGGCTGCAAACCTTAAGGTCAGCAGTTCGAAACTACCAGCGGTTCCACGGGAGAAAGATGAGGCTTTCTGCTCCCATACAGATTTACAGCCTCGGAAACCCTGTACAGGATCGCTATGGGTCGGAACCGACTCCACGGCACATAACCACCACCACCACCACCATCACAGTCATGAAATAAGAATTCCTAATTATTCAGAAAGTTCTAATCTTCATTACAGCTGCTACCTACCACTGGTTCAGCTTGTGGATTTAAAAAATGGACATATGCTAAAATTCTCGATGCCACCAGTTACAAATATTAAAAAGTTCAAAAATGTACATTGACGCTGCAGTAAATTCTATGTTTCTATTGTTACATGCCATAATCCAGACCTGTACCTAACAAAAACACGGTACATATATGTTGGAAAATGGGGTACCATTTATTTGTAAGAAAAACTGAATGTCAGCATTCACCAGAGCAAGATCCAATGGCAACCTGCACATAGGCCTCAATTTCACTTCTTGCAAAAAAACAAAAAAAACAAAAAACAAACTGTTTACATAAAAATAGATATAACCCAGGTAACAATGTGCACCAGTATATGACCAGTGCTATTTACATTTAAAATGTTGCATTGCATAATTCAAGGAATAAAATACCGTCATGCATTTCATATTAACGTTTAATGTGAAAAATGCAGTTACAGAACTAAGTTTGCTTACCATGATTGTCCCAAGATTTTCTAAAGGAGTAACACCCAAAGTTTCTGGTTTACCCATCTCCTTCCACTCTCAGCAACAAATCTAAGTGTAACATAGATTATACCTTTTTTTAGCAACAAGAAAACTTCTGAGTAGTCTCTTACTGGCATATTAAACTAAAGATACGGATACATAACCACATCGAAAGTTTCGATGAAAATGTATGAAATAATCCCAAGAACTATATTTTTTCAAATTTAAAAAACTATTTGGATCATCATAAAGAAGCACTGAAGTCCATTCAAAATTTAATATCGCTCTCCAGATAAGAACAGATGTAACACTCCTGAAAAGGAACATTCTTTTTCATTCTGCAGAAATTAAAATACAGCGCATTCATCAAAAAGGGATACATTATATAATTGTAACATTAGAAGACGTTTTTGCCATCTCTTCTGGAGAATGACTCTTGATGACTTCTTTAATGAACTGTTCCAGTGCGGTGAAATAGCCTTGGCACTGCCACGTATCATTGTGAGTTCCATCTGGGAAAATGGCTAATCTCTTAGTCCGAGATGGAGAAAGTTCGTAAAGCTGCTTCATCATTACTGGTGGAATTAGTTGGTCAGAAAGTCCCGAGATGAAAAGAGAAGGCATTCTGCACTGAGAGATTTTTCTATAGGACAGAAATTTATTTTTGTAGCACCACAATGGAAGGTAACGCATTGGAAAGAATGAAAATAAAGTGCTGGCCATATGTGGTATGCTTAAAAATGTGTTCTCCACCATAATGGCTGAAATCCTATGTGCATTTTCAGAAGCCAAATGAATAGCCACTGCTCCTCCCAACGAACGACCAAAGAGAAAAATTTTTGTTTTATCTAGGTCAGGTCTCGTCATCACATAATCTAGCACAGCTTCAGAATCTAAGCAGAGTCCTTCTTCACTTGCTTCTCCTTCGCTTTTTCCATATCCTCGATAATCAACAAGCAAAAGATTAACTTTGAGGTTAACCAACATAAGCAATGCATTTGGTAGCCTATGGCCTACATTGCCTGCATTGCCGTGAAAATAAATTATAGTTGGGGAATAGGGTGAATTGTCTCCAGTGTATCTTATCAAAATAAGATTTAGACAGACGCCATCTTTGGTTCTGATGAAAATGTTTTCATGTGGAATACCAGTGGGCATGGGAACATAAAGGCGTGAAGAAGATGGCTGTTCTGGAAAATAAAGCAATACATCTTGAAATTTATAAAGAATACCGGCTATTGATATAAATATCAACAAAAGTAAGATAATGCCTCCATACAGATGAAAAGTCACTATTAAAGGTAAAAGAGAAATACGGCAGAGCGCCCAAGACCATGAAGCTAAGGCTATTAGCCATCTTTCAACAAAGTTCCACAGCATCCATGACTTTTCCATTGTAGCTCTCCGTGAATTATTATCCCATATGTACCCTAAAGAGAGAGAGAGAGACATAACCATCATCAATTCGATATCTGTATAGGATACAATGACTTATGGTAACAGCAGGTGAATCTTACAAATTTACATCAAACTATGTATAAAATTAGGTCTCCTGGTGCGGTACTGTAGGATCAGCAATCGACTGAGAACCACAGGTCAGTAGTTTAAACACACCAGTTGCTCCTCAGAAACCCTATACAGGATAGCTATGAGTCAGAACTGACTTGATGGCACAATCATCTTAGTAACCGATTTAGTAACAATAGCATGCACAAAACTGGGTGCTATAACTGTCCGTCCCTTTTGCTTCCTTCTATTGTCACATTTATGAAACGTAAATTTTACCAATTTATGCTTTCTTGTACTTTCAAAATGCTTATTTGATGCCAGATACTTTCATTAACGTGATCTTATCAATCTGATAGAAAACTACATTGATGCACTTCCCTGCTCATGCAATATGTAAGGGCACATGTGACCTGCCCATGGTCCCAGGTCTACAAACAGCAGACAAGCACGATTCTAAATCTCACGGTGCATTACTACTAAGGGATGTATTTGGGGGCCACATGCTCTTAAAACAGTGGTTCTAAAGTATCAAGCCCAAGCCAATATAATGTACTGTCATTTTTCCTTTTCATACTATAGAAACAGTTTATAATTAACAAACTGGATAATAAAGAGTAAAAATATCCTCTCCTCAACCTGGATGGCTTCACATCTAAACTTAAAAATAATCTAACCACTAAATTTTAGTATGGTTTTAAGAAAATAAAGAATGGTGTCTTTCAATCTGATTAAGAAGAAATTTCAATGTCTAAATTGCCCATCCGTCAACCCTGTGAACTGAGCGGGTGGGAGTGATCCTTTCTGTAAAGATGTGTTCCCTTTTCTGAGCTACTACATCCATTCATATAGGTAAAGCTCATCAAATTGTAGTGGGTTACTTTTTTTTTTTTTTCCTTCACCTCTTCCCTCTTTTTTCTTCTTCTAGTTGAGTTATGATCATCCAGCCATCGAAGCCAGTTCAAGTGGGTACTATGGGTGTTCTTGTGCATCTCCCCTCACTTCACATCAGCTGGACACTAGCGGAGGTCCCTGGGACCATCAAGTGAAAAGAATGGAGAGCGTGACCCTACCCAGAGAGGCAGTGACGCAACAGATGGAGACAGAGACGATGTCGTGGGCAGATGGAG
>NW_006408547.1:14588020-14593191 GCF_000296735.1 Chrysochloris asiatica | reverse complement strand
ATGAAACGAAATACAGTAGGATGAATGCAAAACTGATGTTCTCCCATGTAAACCCATATAATTCACAATAAAAACTTAAAAAATTTTTTTTTTGCAGACTGTTAATGTTATGAACCATATGGTCCTTCACATATAAAGTTTCATACTGTGGGGATTAACACACATTGCTATGATATAAAAAGGCAGTAAACACTTAGGAATAAAGGTAAAAGAAAAGCAGACACTGTATCTGAGAGACCATTAAGCCAAAATTATTTACTGGAAAAACTTACAACTCAAAGTCACTGAAAAATATGACTAAACTAAAGAAAATAAGAAATTAAAAAAGTCAATGCTCATTTATTATTAAAAATGAAATCTAATAAAAATGTAATATGTTTTCTGTAGGAAACAGACTAAAAGTTTTTAACAAAGAAACTTACTTACTTGCCTAACTTACAGACATAAACTATATTATCTGTTTTATCACTGATAAAATCACCATAAAGGACAACTATCCTTAACTATTGTTGTTACTAAGTGCTGTCAAGTCCGTTCCAACTTACAGCAGTTACCCTATCTAGGGTTTCTGAGTTCTGGTAAGCGAGGTGGTTACAAGTTGGGCTGCTAACCGCAAGGTCAGCAGTTCAAAACTACCAGCCATTCCTGCAGGAGAGAGGCTTTCTGCTCCCAATTTACAACCTCGGAAACACCATGCAGGATAGCTATGACCACCACCATATTGGGTTTCTGAGGAGAGGCTAGCGGGTTTGAACCACAAACCTTGTGGTTAGCAGTCTAGTGCTTATTCTACAGTGCCACACCAGGACTCCATTCTTAACTATAGTCAAGACTTAATAAATAATTAATGGATGATTTTTAAATTTTTACTATATGCCATTAAGTTAATAAATGTGACACATCTTCTTGTTGTTAAGTGCCATCAACAGTAACCATGCATTGGTTTCTGATGAGTGGCTGGTAGGCTTAAACCACTGACCTTGCAGGTCGAACCAACTTTGTGGTCCAGTTCTTATCCTACAAGCACCATACCAGGGTTCTGAGTATGTATTAAATCAGATTTAAACACCAAAAGAATCATAAGATCAAGTTAATTTAGAACGGTTACTGAATTGGATGATTTATATTAATTTGATTTTCACTATTATTTATAATACTTTCATATTTAAATTCTGGCTCAAATTACTTTCTTTGAACATAAACCAACAGTACAGCATTTCTTATAACAGTTCCTAGAAGTCAACACTGCCACCCAGTTGTAACAAGTTTTATTACAGTGAGTATTATATGCAACTTAAAGAAAAGCATGTATGAACAGCAAAATAAAAATCCAAGTTGAAAAAAATAAATACCTTTAACACTGTAGGTGTTCAATCTAGATAAAAGTTAGATTAAAACAAAAAGTTGTATTAACGCATCCAAATAAGAAGTCTATTTACTAAATTGCATCTGGTCAGTTGTTGTTGTTAAGCACCATCGAGTCAATTCAGACCCATAGCAACCCTGTATAGGGTTTCCAAGGAGCAACTGGTGAGTTTGAACAGCTGACCATGCAGTTCAAAGGGCTTTGCAGTCTGGCGCATTAATGCACAGTGCCACACCAGGACTCAATCAGGTCAGTGAATTTTCAAAAATCGGCAGTATATCTTTGAAACCCAAGCCAAAACAATTCAGGTATTACCTATACTTTTAAAAATTATATAAACTTTAGAAGAGACTGGGCATGCTGTTGTGATTAATTCACCACAAAGGAGGACTATAAGTTACCTATATCTTATAAACTGTTGACAAACAACCATAGTCAGTTATAAAATAATTAAGTTATATAATTAATTAATACCTGAATTGTTTTGGTTTGGGTCACAGAGCTGTATTGCAGAGTTCTGAAACCTCCTTAGTATTATCTTTATATTCCACCATAAATCATTTCTGTGTAATCGCCAGCACTAACTGGGCTTGGGTTATCTAAAAACAGACAAAATACTGTAACAAGAGAGCTGCACTTATTTGGTATAGATAACACTCAATTTAT
The DNA here is from genome assembly GCF_000296735.1 of Chrysochloris asiatica. NCBI lineage: Eukaryota > Metazoa > Chordata > Mammalia > Afrosoricida > Chrysochloridae > Chrysochloris > Chrysochloris asiatica. The sequence goes on along the minus strand of NW_006408547.1, from coordinate 14,591,159 downwards.
TTTCTCAGTGCTAAAAAGCATCAAAATTTTACTTTTTTTGCTCGATCTAATATTTATGGGAGTCCCGGTATGGTGCAAAGCCACTCTGAACGCTAAGACTGGCGGTTCAAGCTCACCAGTCACTTCTTGGAAACCCTATACAAGGTCGCTATGGGTCAGAAATGACTTGACAGCACTTAACAAAAACAACAATAATTTATGACAAATAGTAACATCAGAGACTTGAGTGATTCAAATTTATGTGTCAGTGTAACAGAAGTCAGACTCTAAAACCCCATTACCCTAAAGTCTTGCTATATCACGTACTTACTAATCAATAACCATGGATCTACCACTTATTTCGAGTCTGATTTTCCTTTACAGTAATGAGAATTTAAAAAACAGCTACCAAAAAAAAAAGCCACATATAAGGCTGGTTATAAATATAAAATGAAATTAACTTTTAAACAGCATTTATAAATGCTATAGAAATGTCCTGGTGTGGTGCTGTGGGTTAATACATCAGACTGCAAAGTCATTTGAACTACAAGGTAGGCGGTTTTAGCTCTTTAGCTCTCCAGTCGCTACTTGGAAACCCTATACAGGGTCCCTGTGGGTCAGAATAGACTCGACAGCACTTAACAATAGAAATGTTGGGGACTCTACATAATATAAACACTGTACTGTGACCCACAAGGTCCGCGGTTTGAGTCTACCAGCCACTCCACAGGAGAAAGATGAAGATTTCTGCTCCTGCAAAGATTTAAAGCCTTGGAAACCGTATGTAGGGTCACAGTAAGTTAGAACGGACTCAACAGCATACAACAACAACATAGATAAGTTACTTATGTGCTGTGGTGATCTGTATTTCTGGATGTACTACTAGATTTAACAGCACAGTAAAAATTTACCAGGCATCTATAAAGTCGGCGGTTCAAGCTCACCAGTGACTCCTTGGAAAGGCTATACAGGGTCGCTAGGGTCAGAACTGACTCGACAGCATTTAACAACAACAACATAAGACAAGAAAAACTACAAACATCTGATGAGACGGCAAAGCCTTCCTATGCCTGGATGAAACCACTGCCATCCAGTTGATTTCATACAGAGTAATGTGTAGCTGCCCCACAGGGTCCAAGGCTGGGACTCTTTATGAACACAGACAGCCACACCCTTCTTTCTCACAGCAGCTGGTGGGTTCATGACATCAACCTTTCAGTCAGCAGCTGAGAGCTTAATCACTATACATCCAGGGCTCCTCATAATCACTGATTAACAGGCTTATCAATACCAGGTAAAATACAAAGTTCCTAATACATGGACAAGGGACATTCGGAAATTCAAACCTCATATTTACATCTGTATAGATGAAATCTATACAGTTAAAAGATTAATAACTGTTTGAACTTCATAAAATCATCTTTATTTTTCCTAGTAATCTCTAATTTCTAACTTCAGCATGCTAAGCACTGTCGATTCGATTGAGACTTATAGCGACCCTGTACAGGGTTTATGAGGAACAGTTGGTAGATTTGAACCACTGACCTTGTGGTTCTCAGTCCAGTGTTTATCCTACAGCATCATACCAGGAGTCTAGTATACTACACTGAATTTCAATCCCTAACATTGGGAACTCTGTTTCTCCTTTTCACAGCTGTCTCCCTATTGGTGAGTATGTTGTTGAGTGCCATGGAATCAATTTCAAATCAGAGTGACAACATGTGGCTGGGATAACTGCCCCAAATGGTTTTCTAGGTTGTAATCTTCATGAGAACATTTTGTATATACTCAAGAATGAAACTTTTTGGGAAAAAAAAAAAAATCCAGTAATGCATCAGAATGTATTAGATTTCTATAATAAATAAATAAATAAATATATTATGAGCAGTGTGAATGTAGGCTCAGAATTGAACATCAGAAAAATGGTACTTGCTTTGAGTTCATTACTAGACAGGAATGAAGGGTACAGGTGCAAAATTCCACAAAACATTCCTCTGTGATGAACGAAGATAGCTTTACAATGAATTGTTACTCTGTCTAAAAAAAATCATAAAGCTAACTCATTTTGAATAATATCACGTGAAAGTCACTTTTCAGCCAGTCCCGGCTAAAAAACTGCTTGGGAGGTATGTATGCATGTCCTTCTTCTTTTGAATATGCTCTGGAATACTGGTGGTTTTGAATCTCAGCTCAGGGACAGCTCTATATTTACTGACCCAACCTGCCAATTATTTCGGCTCTCAGATTATATAAATCACATGCATCCCATACAAAGATGCTCTTAAAAGAACCAGGACAAGCAAACTTAGTATCAGAAAGATTTTTCACTTAATAAAACTGCTAAAATTCTTAACAAAGCACAATTACTAGGAGTTATTCACTGAGGTGTCCTAGCAGCTCTATTCCCCAGATGTTATGACAGTGAAAGAAAATGAAGACTGCCTCTAATAAGACGCATGGTACAGATATAACAGCCAATAATACGCGTGTTTTGCATTGACTTTGTCAATAAATTAGTGTGCTTAAAGGGTTAAAAAAATATTTTCTTTCTCCATGCCAAAAAAAAATAAATAACCTCTCCTTAACCTTCAGTTCACTGTTTCCCTGGAAACCTGATCAGGTGTTAGATCAGTCATCCTTCTCAGAAGCTTTGTGGCAAACACGACCCCTATTGGTGAGCTACACCTGAACTGGGAGGCCGAGGAGGCAAGGCTATCTATGTCCCGTGGGAAATATAAACAGGGGCTTCTTTAAATAGGATTAAGTCCTTCAATGAGTCCTGGAAGTTACGTCCTCCTGCATAGCATGAAACATACACGGCAGGAGGGCTCCTGCTCTCACCCAGGTTTCACCGTTCTATTCTGAAGAACACTACACCAGATGCTGAGGACAAAGCACTGGACCGCAAGTTCAGTTTAAACCACAAGGTGGGCGGTTCAAACTCACCAGCTGCTCCTTGGAAACCCTATATAGGTTCGCTGAGTAGGAACCGACTCAATGGCACTAAAGGACAGCAGCAATCTTTCAACAAAACTGAGAGACTGGTTGGGGAGGCAGGGAAATTGGATCCTGTCAGTGTGACTGTCCAGCTAAATCTAAGACTACTACTGCTGACCATACAGCATGAGCAAGGCGATCAGCTATCCCTTAAAGTATGTCT
>NW_006408547.1:14536072-14587920 GCF_000296735.1 Chrysochloris asiatica | reverse complement strand
TCGAGCCCATCAACCACTCCATGGAAGAAAGATGAGCAAAGATTTACAGCCTCAGAAACCCTACAGAGGTTCACTATGAATTGGAACGGACTCAATGGCACTTACAAGAACAACAAAATATGTCTTACATGCAGCAAAACATTACTGAACTATGTCATCAGAAGCGAGGGATTGTTCAATTCTTTTGTATGCTGAAATGAATTCTGTTGACAATGAAGAAAAATGATGGATTTAACACATCTGTAAGTTAAATGAGAAAGAACATTAGACCTGGAGAGTACAGAAACCAAGTCAACCAATGACCTCTTATCTTCCAAGCTTCCTCTGCATTCCTGTGTGTTAATTTTTAACTTTGTGCCTACATGTTTAAAATATGAACTCTTAATTCTATTTCTCAGTTCTGTCTGTGCTATGTTATCAAATTGGCTTTAACATGTCAAACTTTGCTAAGACCCAGCGATTTATGGCTTTGATCACAAGTAACTCCGTAACTATTTACTGTGAGAACATGAACACAGCACTCATAAAGATCGCTCATAAAAAGCATTATCTCATTAGCTAATAAATTGTTCTCAATCCTCCCTGTAATACCCCATATCCTAGGTGCCAGTAAATTGTTAACTCATCCTCCAGTTTCCAATGTATTCAAATTCCTTGTGCTTTTTCCTAAATGCAGACATTTTCCAAGGTCCCATCTTCTATCCTTACAGGTAACCATAGACTTTCCTTCAACAATTTCACTACCTATCATGATTTCAACCACTCACTAGGTAACATTCCTAATATACAGCTTTGCTCTTTATCATCTCAGTCTTCCTGTCTCACTGACATCTCAGATGTAACCAAAACGAAACCCATCTTCCTCCCTACTAAACTTGTTAGGAGCTTTCAGTATATTTATGTACAAAAATGTAAGCACAAATACATTTTCTAAATATATAGGTTTGATTTCTAAATACATAGGACTCAATTAAAATGGATATTTAATGTATTGTAGTATCAAAAATAGGCACTTTGTAAATAAAATCAACTTCAGAAGAATAATTTTTTTCTGAATGAAATGGTCAGAAGTTGAATACTGATAGTATGACCAAGTGTGGAGCTGTAGGGTAAGAACCACACCACAGGGAGGGTTTCAACTGCAAGGTCAACATTCAACCCTACCAGCTGCTCATCGGAAACCCTAAACAGGGTCACTAATGAGTCAGAACTCACTCAATGGCATTTAACAACAACAATCTTTATTTTCATTTTTTTAAATTATGGAATCCTGGTGTGATGCTGTAGGAGAAACACTTGTGGACTGCCAACCACAAGGTCAGTGGGTCAAACTCTATATAGGAAACCCTGTAAAGGGTCACTATGAGTTGTAAATAACTCAAATGCACTTAACAACAACATCTTTTATTAGGTTGCCACTGTAGGATACGCACTAGACAACTAACCATTAGGTTGGCGGTTCAAACTCCTTGGAAACCCTATACAGGATCACTGTGAATTGGAAGTGACTTGGTGGCATTTAACACCACCACCAACAACAAATTAGATATAATGAGGATTAAGTTTTCTTTTTTTTAAGAGAATGGCTTTGAAGTATTAGCTATAGAATGACATGGTACATAAGAACTTTGATCATATGAATGGGAAGGTACGGCTATGGTGCTGATCAGCCTGAGAATCCCATCTTCATGAAGGTTTTATTCCCACCACCAGCATTCCTTATACTTCCCATCTAACCAGTCTATAGGTTTACAGCAGGAGGTCCAGTGTCTGCTACACAAATGTCAGCAGTTCCAACCCATTACCAGTTTCCCAGGGGAAAGGCCTGGCAGACTGCTTCCGTGAAGCACATGGCCTTGGACACCCTGTGGGGCAGTTCTCCTCGGGCTTGCAGGGTCACTATAGTTGGAAATCAGTGGCAAGCAGGTATGTGTCTGTAATAACCAATCTAAGAAAAAAAGTTTAAACTATAAAGCTCTGCGAACATTGTGACAACTAGCAGCTGAACTGAACAGTCAAGCTCAGTTATGAGCTGACTGAGTGAAAGGCAAGCTCATGTCATCGTCCCAATTCCTCCAATTATGTAATTACCTCACTAACCAACAGTTAACAACTACAACACACTCACCCACCCAGACAATCAGCAGCTCAGTGGCAGAATTCTCACTTTCCAGGAGAGAGACGGGTTCGAGTACTGGCCAGGGCACGTACAGCTGGCACCTGTCAGTATGCTGCTATGATGCTCAAGAGGTTTCAGTGGTGTTTCCAGACTAAGATACACTTGAAAGAAAGTCCTAGAAAACTACGTCAGAAAATCAGTGCATGGAAGCTCAAGGGCTACTAACGATCCGATCTACTACAGATTATGAAGACGGCGAAGGCTTCCGTTTCCACGTGCATGAGGCTGCCATGATTCGGGGCCCACCCAACAGCATCCAACAACAGGGCTCCTTTATATATGCACTTTGACATTTTTAATTTTTAAAAAATACCTATTTTATGAAATTATGCAATCCAGAAAACCACTGCAAATCCTGGGGGCGTTCCCAACAGTGGCAGCCTCTTCCTGGAGATGGTACTCAGATACCAAACTCATCCAACCATATTATTTAACTATAAAGACAACGCCAAGGATATGCGCTGACACCGATGTGACTCATGGTGCTGTTGTTAGCTACCATCCAGTCAGCCCCCAGCTCACGGTTCCCCATGCACAAGGGAACATAAGGTTCTTTGGCCCTGTGTCCTCCCCAAGGTCACCAGGAGATCATACTGCTGTGTGCCATCTGGTTTAGTGGGTCTCAGTCTGGAAGCCATGCTGAAACCTATTAAGCATCTTAACAACATGACAGTCTCCACTGGAGACTGGGCATGAGGTACACTGGCCAGGAGTTGAATCCGGGTCTCCTGCGTAGAAGGCAAGAATTTCACCACTGCATTCAATGCCCATTGTTTAAACCTACTGCTATTTTGTGTTAAGTGCTGTTGAGTCCATTCGGACCCATTGTTGTTGTTATGTGCCGCGGAGTACGTACATTCTGACTCCTAGCGACCCTGTACAGGGTTTCCCAGGCTATAGATCTTTATGGGAGCAGAAAGCCTCTTCTTTCTCCCGCAGAACAGCTGGTAGTTTTGAACTGCTGACCATGAAATTAGCAGCCTAATTCGTAACGACTACTCTTCCGAGGAGCTGCCGGTGAATTTGAACTGGTGACCCTGCAGTTTAAATCGAGTTTACAGTGGAGTGCATATCCTACCATTTCACACCAGGACTCCTGTAGGCTATAAAACATGGTCAGTGTGCAGCCCTTCTTCAAGTAGTTCGTGACCTATTCAGTATATAACTGTCAAGTAACTTAGAATCTACTCAGGAGGTAGGCACGAGCATACGAGGGGGCTTTACAAAGTTAGTGGGCGAATTCCATTACCTTTTAGTTCCATTTTCCAAACACTTTTGGAAGCCCCTTTCTTATAACCATACAGGTCTAACCTAAGTCCATTTAAGTATCGAGAAGACAAACAATCAAACTAAATACTTGGCAAGAATCTTACAGAAAATTAAAACAATGGAATTGGATGAACTTTGGTGTTGGTAAGTGTCATTCAACTGGTTCTAACTCACAGCGACCCTGTACAGGGTTTCCGAGGAGCAGCTGGTAGGTTTGAACCACTGACTTTCTGCTTCTAACAACCTGGCAATCTAGTACTTATCCTATAGCACCACATGAGGACGCTGGATGAACTTTAAGTTCCCTAAGAAACATGATACTTTTCTATGCTAATGTTCTCAAAATGTAGTCACATTCCTGGAGGTTCCCAAGACTCTTTTAAGAGGTCTGTAAGATCCATATTATATTCATAATACTAATACTGTTTTTGTGTGCCATCAAGTTGGTTCCAACTCATGGTGAGACTGTACCGGGTTTCTGAGACTGTAAATCTTCACAGGAGAAGAAAGCCCCATTTTTCTCCCATGGAGGAGCTGGTAGATTCGAACTGCTGACCTTGTGGTTAGCAAACCAATGCATAGCCTGCAATGCCACCTGACTGATCCCTGCACTGGGTACTACAGCAGTGATGAGTTCAACTGCTGCGGCCTCAGCAACAATTAGGGAAGTGGCAACAAACTTTGGGAGTTATTGTATTACTTACAAAAACTCAGCTTTAATCAACTCACAGTGTTAAAAACTTGCAAACAAACTAAACAAATTTACTTAAGAATGCCCTTGGCAGGCGTTTGGGGTGGTACCCTTTGGTTGTTTGATGATGCATGCAGGGGACTGTGAGCATTCCAATGGAACAGAACGTGATAGGATGAATGTAAAGATACTGTTCACCCATGTAAACTAACACATAATTCACAATAAAAACTTTAAAAAAAGAAAAGAACAAAGACTGCCCTTGAAGGTGTAAAAAGTCATTAAATTTCAACTCTGTATGCCGCTGAATTGTACATGTAGAAACCACTGCACCAGTGTACCACTTATGGAGTATATTCTTCATAACAACAAAATTATATTTTAAAAAACTTCACTACCTAGTTCACATCTTCTTATTGTTTTTAAATTAAGCTCGTCTGTGAGTGGAAATTCTTGTGAATTGTTCACTGAACTAACCACTTTCCTTATGTGACTCTATTTGAACGTAAAAATCAACTGACAAAATATGGTTATTCAGATTGTGGTGTTTGGCAAACATTTTCTGCAAAAAAACTGAAGTGCAGACACCACTTTGGATAGCTTACCAATATATTAATAAATGTGATTTTTCATAATAACATATGGAATGTGTCAACATTTGAAAAGAATCTGCACAATTCAGTAAAGCAATATTTTCAAAATGACCAATGAAATCAGGCAAGCGCAAGAACAACCAATGGATATCAACTGATATCAGGTTCCATAATACAACTAACCTTTAAGAAATTATGACCTGTTAATTGCTAGAATAGTATCAAATAAGAATCTAAAATTATTAAAGAAGTCCTCCCTTTCCAACTACTTATTTGTGTGAGATCTGATTTCTTGTACATACCTCACGTAATACAACCTGAGACTGAATTCCAAACAGGTACAATCTTTCGAATCTCCTTGTCTTCTATTAAGCAGACATTAAAGATAGTCACAAAAATGTATAACCATGGCATACTTCTCACTAATTTTATTTTTAAGGAAAATTCAGTTCTATTATTACATTTATGTTAATATGTAATAGATTTATTATTGGTATTGTTAATGAATAAAATCAGTATTTTTTTAAACTTCCAAGTTTTAATTTCTAATACAGCTATCTATAGATATAACCTACATATACTAAAGTTCTTTGGGGTTCTCAGTAGTATTTCTAAGTGCAGAAGAGTCTTGAGACCAAAAGACTCCAGGAGCACTGCCCTATCTGAACTATTCTATCTTATTGCCTTTCTTCCCAGGGACATTCTTCCTTCAAAGTCAGAATCATGTACTATGTTTACTTACATTCTTCGTGCACTGTAATACATGCAAGTGATTCCGGATTGCAAGGTGCTAAAAGGGAAGTACGTTTAATAAAATCACCTAACATTTGTCAGGTTCCCAAATATCATGACAGTTCACTTGGGCTAAGGCTCTATATCTCCCCAAAAATTGAGGATTGGGGGACAGAGTTCCTGAAAAAGCTTCTGACGCAGTTAGTAATGCTTCACATACTCTTCAATAGCCACGTCTTCATTTACACCCATTATGAATGGGCAGCCTTGCCTATGCCTTCTTTACTTTGGGATTGAGTTTCTAAATTTATAAAAGAAATCAGTTATCTGAATAATTCCTAAGGTCTAACAAATTCTATTTGAAAAACGATAAAAAAAATAAATAAAAAGTAGAGTTGGAAAACAGATACTAGATTAAAAATAACATTGTGTTTATTACTAGCTAGTAAAGGATAAGGTTGGCAGTGGTGGTTCTGTAATTTTTAACATTAAAAGCAGATCTCTTCAAATCTCAGGTGCGCTTAAATGCAGTGATTTCTATCTCAGTTAAGGCTTGTTAAGTATTCTGTTCTGCAAACATTTTCAGTTTCTTTCCCAAACACTGTGGGTTCATATGCTGGACTGTAAAGTCTGTTTGAGCTACAAGGTTGGTGGTTCAAGCTCACCCGTCACTCCTCAGAAACCTATACATGGTCGCTATGGGTCAGAACCGACTCGATGGCACTAAACAACAACATAACGGCACAGATATCATTAGTGTAACACATTCTGAAACTATATATAGTTAAAACTGTGGGAACTAATCTTTACCTAAACAAAAAATTTTTACATAAATAGAATCAGACTTGGTATGTTTTAGGAGTCCTTACAGGAAGGGAAGAAGTAGAAGGGGGCTTCAAAAAGTCTGAAAATATTCCCTTTTTTCCATTTTTTGAAGGATCTTCATATACATGAAACTGTCCCATTGAGTTTTTAATGAGCTCTGCAGTTTTTTTCTTTTGGTAATGGAACTCTGCATTTTATAACAAAAAGAAATGAGAATGATGCCAAACAATGGATTAAAGATTCATTCCAACTTGGAATAAACATCACAGTCGGCCCCCTCCCTCCTATGCCCCAAACCACTGCTCTCCAAAGGAAGCTGGTAATCTAAAAGGCTCAGGTCTTTACTCAGCAATATTTTATCTAAAAAAGTTGAACATAAATAAAAGCCTAAAAATAACAGCAAATAAACTGAAACTATGGGCCTGCAAACATTATCACTGTCCCAATAGGAAGCAAAAATAATAATCCTAAGAACCCGATAAATCTATTACTTCTCAATGATAAATTGTCCAATAAATGTGGGAACTGCCTTACAAAACACTAAATGCTTATTCAAATTATTTTTATTTCTCAAAGTTTACATGGTATCGCACAGTATATATTTACTGGTTCTGTCAATAATAAAAGATCTTTGAAAACTTAAAATGTTTTTACTTACATGAGAGTTAACCAAAAACAATTTGAAAAAAGGCTGTTGTTATTCAGTGCCTTCGAGTCGGGGCAGACTCATGGCAACGCTGTATAGGGTTTCTAAGAAGTGGCAGGTGGGTTTGAACCACCGATCTTTTGGTTAGCAGTCCAGTATTTATTCTACAGTGCCACATCAGGACTCCTGACCAAAGGCCAGACACTCATAAATTCAATCTTAAAGAAGAGTGCTGAGTCATAACTGTGTTATTATTTTCTAAAGACCCCTGCATATATCTTAAATTGGTAATATTATGAACAGCTTGTTTAAAAATAAGAACTGCTCATACATGTAAAAACATACACATGATCAGCAATGTCTAGGTTCAGGTGAAGACTGTGAAAAGTAGAGTAGAAAGCAAATTCATGTGTCACTGCTAATATCGACATCATAGAAGAAGCTGGTCATTGTCCCATGATGCTCATTTCATTATTCTGAAGGACTTCATAGGGAACCAGCTCTTCTCGCCAATCACAGCTGAAGTGACATAGAATTCAGAGTCCACATGCTTGCACCAGAATGTCTGCTTCGGTTTAGCAGTGGGAGAAACTACGCCAGCTGCATGGTTGAAATGGAAATACCAATAGCTGCTGTCAGTGTGTTGGAGACACCACAGAATGAATTATATATTTCCCTAATGGTTACCCACATGCCATTAATAAAGAAACAAATGCGGATTAATAGTCCTATGGGACAGATGAGCAGCAACTGCCTATAAAGGCACCGGACAGTAATTGAACAGTTCCGAGAACATTTTAATTAGGATTTACAACTGAGGTATTTATGTAGCAAACACCTCAGATTACACTCAACAGTGACACAGAAACATTTTTATACTTTCCTGCTCACTTGAAACCTTAGATACATGGCAAAAATGTGTACAGGGAGTGTTGCCAGAGGAAAGATAATAATAGATGCCTGTCACTATGGAAGCCCATCACAATGTGTTCTCAGATTGGAATCTCTGTAAGAAAGAAGGGAAGGAGACAAAGAATCCACACAGCTAAAATAGTAAACAGTGATACTAACAACATTCAACAAGTTTCCAATTTATGAAGGGGGTCCTGGTGTGGCACTGTGCGTTAATACGCCAGACTGCAAAGCTATTTGAATTGCAAGGTCGGTGGTTCAAGCTCACCAGCTGCTCCATGGAAATCCTACACAGGGTGGCTATGGGTTGGAACCGACTCGATGGCACTTCACAACGACGTTCTAAAATTTTACCTACAGGTTGATGAATGAAACGTAGAATTTATTTTCTTATAAAATGAATGTTACAGATAAGCATATGGCTGTAAATACCCCTCCTCTGGAAGGGTGTAGTAGAATGTACTAATTTAAGTGTAAGAATTATGTGAAATAGTAGCAGTAAAATGCAGTATTAATAAAGTCTGTCATTTGAGGACAAAAACCAACTTAATTAGAATTACAAGAACTTTAAGTCATTCTCAGTTCCACACTGAAAATGGTGTATAAGGGCTTTAGACTTTTCCCCTGATGCAACCAAGTATGAATTTATAAAGACTTTAGGATCCATGAGCAACAATGAAATGAGTTCTTAATTACTGAAAACAAAGAAACAGAAGGAGTCTTCTGCCCTGATGAGAGGCGAGATTACAGAAATGTTCGGTCCAACAGGATGCTGAGCCCACCAATAAGCCCTCCTGTTGGCCCAGGGGAACTTGGTGAATAAAGTCTGACTTGACAGTATAAAAGCCGGAAGTACGCCTAAGTAAGGAGAGTGCCAACAGAGATCTGAGTAGACATGTGTTCAAAAGCTAGTTTGCTTTCACCATTCCAAATTACCTATCAGCAGAGAGACAGCATGGTGAAACATAAAATGGGGCAACATTTTTCTCCTTTAGTTTATTAAAAAGAAGGTAGCTTTACTCCCAAGGTCTGTCGTTCAAGCCCACCAACCGTCTTGCAAGAGAAAGATGAGGCTTTCTGCTTCCGAAACATTTTAAAAGCCTCAGAAACCCTATACACGGCTGCTATGAGTTATAACCAACTTGACACTTAACAACAAGCTGTGCCAACTCACTTAGCCTCTCTAAAGTATATTTCCTGCTCTGTAACAGGAAGATGAAAATGAAATTGAAAAACTGTTCAAATCAAATGTAACAGAGACCAATGCATAATGTGCTAATAAATGCAACTACTTCCATGAGACAAAAATGTATTTTATTATCTTCCAGAGCAGTGTAAGTGAACGTATGTAAAACAAGAAGTTCTGCTAGACTTGCATTAAAATAATGAGTAAGATTCACTGAAAAGTACCTTGAGCATTTGCACAGTGAAAAGAATTAGGTCAGTGCTTTAGGTTTTCCTTCAAATTCAGCTCAAGTAACAGCTTCTCCAGGAAGTCTTCCTGAAGACACTACTGTCAATCATTCTATATTGTGTACACTGTAAAAAAATATCTATTAGAATGTATCAACTCAATTTACATATCTATCTCCCCTACCTAGACTGCAAGTTTCGCAATGGAAGTCTTTTCAATTTATTCAACTCTGTAATTTCCCTAGGATCCCTGGTAGCTTGGGTTAGGCAGTGGGAGGCTAATTGAAACATCAGTGGTTCAAAGCTACCAGCCACTCTGTGGAAAAAAGACGAGATGGTCTGCTCCCATAAAGATTCAGTCTCTGAAACTCTATTGTTGTTGTTAAGTGGTGTCAAGTCGATTCCGACCAATAGCGACCCTGTATAGGGTGTCCAAGGAGTAGCTGGTGAGCTTGAAGTTGGTAAACTTTGCAGTTCAAACGGCTTTACAGTCTGGCGCTTTAACCCCCAGCGCCACACCGGGACTCCCTGAAACTCTATATAAGGTCACTATATAAGCAGCTCTGGAAGCGGAGTGGTTACAAATCAGGCTGCTTTAAACTCAAGGACAGCAGTCCGAAACTACCAGCTGTTCCGCGGGAGAAAGATGAGGCTATGAGTCAGAACTGATTCCACGGCACAAAACCAACAACATGTAGGGTCATAGCACACGGTAGGCCTCTATGAACACTTACTGATGTGGCAGGTTATGTCTTACGTAGTATAGCTACGACATGGCACAAAACAGATAACCATGACTGCATACTGAATGAAATAAAAATTACAATTTAGCAAAAGTGGGCGCTTAAGCCAAAAGAAACCAAGAGAAGACCTGCCAATATATTCTGTCACTGTTGTTGTTCAGTGCAGTTGAGTGGGTTCCTTCCAACTCATAGGGACGCTGTATAGGGTTTCCAAGAAGCGGCTAGTGGGTTTGAATCGACGACCTTGTAGTTAGCAGTCCAATGTTTACCCTACAGCGCCAAAATACCAACAAAGAAATCCGGTGCCACTGAGTTTAATTCAGAGTAAACTGCCCCCAGACTGTCCAAAGACTGTAAGGCTTTAGGAAAAGGAGTCTCTCGGTATAGTAGATTACCTGGGCTACTAGCTATAAGGTCAGCAGTTTGAATCTACCAGCTGTTTCGTGGGGAAAAGATGGCGCTTTCTGTTCCTGTAAAGACTTACAGCCTAAGAGACCCCATACAGAGTCGCTATGAGTCCGAACCAAGTCTTTATTATGAAAGCTGACTGCCGTGTATCTCTGCAACAGCTTCACATTGCCAACCTCACTGTTCGCAGTCAAGTGCTTAATCGCTGCACCACCAGCACGCCTTATCACATCGCAGACAAACGAAGTCCATTAAATAAAATAGTTCGTTTTGGGCTACACTACCTTGGATAATAATACTAGTTAGTAAGCATATTGCATAAAACTTCCTCCCATGATATTGGCGGGTACAGGGTCGTTCTGAGTCAGAAGCGGATTTTCTATTTCACTTTTCATCTGTGTGTGGGAGGGCCGGGCTGGAAAAGGATGATTATTCTGAATTGTTGTTAACCTTGTATAGCTTACTGGAAATTTCACTGTAGGTTCCCACTACGAAGTCACCAGAGAAGCCATTGGTAGGGATAAGCACAGCTTACTTTCTTGCCCTTTTTTCCCTGCCTGCGAGGTTCCAGAACTAACACTTCTGGAGTGACAGGCACAAGCAGCTGTCCTAGACGACAGGGAGCCAGGGTTTCAGATCGTCACGGGCTCCGATGTTGAGCGCAGAGCTCCGAGACGCTGAAGTCCTTTCCACACCTGAGGGTGGGAGTGTGTGTTTACTTCCTCGGTAGTAAGGCCCCCTTTCCCCCGCCTTTCCAGGAGAATTTCGCCGCAGACCAGGACATCAGAGAGGTGGCAAGCTGCGTTCGCCCCCGGCCGGAACACCCGGAAGACTCCGGTGACTTCCCCCGCGACCCTCCTCTAACGAGCAGACCTCTGCCGGCCCAGCCCGGCCCGGCCCCCGGTCCCCGGCCCCCGCAGGCTCCGGCGTTCCTGGGACTCCCACTTACTTAGACTCGCTCTTAAGCTGCGCATTCGGCTACGAGCACGAAACCGGGTACCGCGCAGCAGTTTACCCCCGCGCCTCTTCCGTCGATCCTCATCCTTCTCCTCCTCCAGCAAAGGGACTGCCGCCGTCGCCACGGTCTACCCCGGAGCTCCAGCGGCGCCGCTCTCGGCTCCTCCACTTCCGGCCCACGCTCAGGTGTCTCCCGCAAATGCTACCGCCGGTCCCACATAACCTGTTCTCCGTCTTCCTTCCCGGGGTGAAGACCAGCCTATTCTCTCGGGCATGCGCACAAACCACGACTAAGGGGCGGCCCTAACCCAAGGTGCGACGGTGGCTCAGACGGAAAAGATACCTCGGAATCATCCTAAGTGGGAAGGCAGAGGGAAGGGTGCTTGTAAGAAGTCTTTGTAGGGGCTCTGCCAACGTTTGTAAGGGTTCCTGGAACACGCAGTTTCCGGAATGTCCTGGCAGTAGGCCAAGTTTACACTTTCATGACTTGCTGCTGTCTGTTTTAACGATCCTCGGAGCACTGGAGGATGCTGCAGCCGAGGAGTAACCAAATCTGGGGCAGGACCGACCTGCGAGCCTGGTGCCCTTGAAGAATCTCTCAGCGACGCAGTTTGTTTGTTTGTTTGTTTATTTTCAGAAGAAATTCTGTCGAGCTCATAGGTTGTTTTGGTATCAGAATGATTACAGTGTTTAAAGTTTTTCGATAACAACTATTCTCTTTATCTTCCTCCAATCCAGACTGTATCAGAGACCCTTCTGAGCCCTGTAACAGGCAGACGCAGTCTTTGTGGAACCTAAATCTTGTACAAATTGGAGGATTCTTCGGAAGAAAAGAATACAAAGTTATCTTATTTTTCCAAATTTTTCAAAATCACAAGACTGAACTAATTTCTAGTGAGACGAGAGGAATAGTAGGTCTCCAAATCAGGACTGCACATGACTGAATTCTTGTAACCAAAATCCTGAGGAATCTTGAAACTGGCTTCCCTCCTTGCCTGAGCCAACAGTAAGCATGTGCAGGACTTCCTGAAACACACCATTAACGAAGAACACCCCATGAGAGTCCCCGATTTTATGGAACTTGTCATTAGGAAAGATCATGCACAAACATTCTGTACTTTTACTTCCTTGTGAGTTATTTTACAGTTTGGACTGGCTTACCTAGTGCATAAATTTAAAGAACAAACTTTCTAGTGGGGCAAAGGAGAATGCTACCCTCTGAGAGAAGTCTGAACTTAGGTCAGGAAGAACCGGGCATGCTCAACATCCCAGTGTACCCAGAGGCCTTTGCGATGGAACTCATCTTGAAGACACACTGTGTGCACAACCAGTTACTGATGTTGTTGTTAGGAGCCATCCTCACAATCATTACACTGAGCTCGTTATTGGTGCCTATCAATCCATATATTTAGGGTGGGGAGTGGGTCTCCCTCTTTTTCGCTGACCCCTCAACTTTACTAAGCCTCATGTCCTTCTCCAGAGACTGGTACCTCCTGAGAATACGCCGAAAGTATGAGAATGAGCCTGACTTCTAAGGGGCATTCTATTTCTTCAACACAGATTTGTTTGTTCTTCCGTCAATCCAAGGTACTTTAAATATTTTTCTCCAACACCATAACTCAAATCCGTCAATTTTTCTATGATCTTCCTTATTGTACATATTTCACATGCATATACAGCTATTGAAAGTACCATGGATTGGGAAAGGCACACCTTAGTATGAATTGTTGTTAAGTGCCATCGAGTTAGTTCCAACCCATAGCAACCATCCATAGGGTTTCCTAGGAGTGGCTGGTGAGCTTGAACTGCCGACCTTGTGGTTAAAACTGACATAGTCCAGCACATTAACCCACAGTGCCACAAAAGGAATCCTTAGTATGAATAAGTATGGTGTAAAAATACAACCCTGACACACACCTTTCCTTATTTTAAACCATTCAGTGTTCCCTTGGTCTGTTTCAATGCCTGCCTCTTGCTCTATGTACAGGTTTCTTGTGAGCACAATTCAGTTCTGGAATATCCATTCTTATCCATGTTCTCTATAGCTTGTCATGATCCACGAAGTTGAAAGCCTTTGTATAGTCAATAAAGCATAGGTAAACATCTTTCTGGTACTCTCTGCTTTCAGCTAATATCCATCTGACATCAGCAATAATATACCTTATTTCACATCTTCGTCTGAATCCAGCTTGAACCTCTGGCAGTTCGCTGAGGTTCCATTGAGTTAGTTCTGGCTCATAATGACCCTGTATAGGATTTCTGAGGATCAGCTGGTAAGTTGGGGTTCAAACCAGTCTTACGGTCCATTGCTTATCATACAACGCCACACCAGGACTCCATCCCCCAAGGCCATAGGATTGTCTAATATACAAAATTTTCATTTATAAAACTTGCATTTAGATTCACAGTTTGTAACAGAGCTAGAAGTAGGGCTCCTAACTTCTAGCTCAATAAGCCTTCATTGACTTCTACGTAAGTCTAATTCATCTAAATTACCAGAATCTATTTCTCTGACATCATCTGTGATAGTGTAAAGTTGAATGATAATTGTCTAGTGGGTGATTTCCCTAAAAACTTTCCAATTTAATTAGTATTTAATTCACTTTCAAGGAGGATTCAGCAGTATTCATTAAGTGTTCTTTGTGTCCATGTGTGCCTTTGTTCACTATCTGGGCCCTTACGGTATGTGCGGTAATGACATAAACTGACAGGAGTTAACGAATCTAAACTCCCACTCATCATGTCATTTCAGCTTAATACTGGTACAGAGAACATCAGTGGAGTCTCCATAAGTATCTTGTAAAATTGCTGTGATTAATTTTTTTTTTTTTCTTACGTGAATCATCCTGCTTAGTTGCCTGGCACTAACTCATCAGACGTGCTTAGCTATTATTGAGAACTTCTTTATGACCTGTTAGAGCAGGAAACAGACATGAGTGTGTGTGATGTTCAGTGCATATAAAAAGTGGGGTACATAGCATAAGGGCTAAAGAGAAGGGAAGACATCTGTAGACAAAAATCTCTGTACAATCCAGTGCCCAGGGTTGATTGACTGTAAAACCAATCAAGCTTTCAGAGTCCCATTTTTATGACTACTTCCAAGGTCCTGGAAAGGCCTTGGAAGTACTGTTAACAGTGAGTGCCAATTGCATCTCCGCTTTTTAAGGCAAGGATCTTGTCTTCTATGGGATTAAGAATAGTTAGGAGAGGCAGAGTTTCCATATGAGCAAAACTTTTTATTACAGGAAAGAGGGTACTAGCAGAGACGGGGAGGTCTTAATCTTCATCTCCCTGAACAAAGGCTTTGTTGGAGTTTTGAAAGTTTGAAGTAGAGAAAAGTCATCATGTTTATTCACAGGAATAAGCAGGGTTTTCCAGGAAACGCCCCCATCTGGGAGGGACTATGCTAATTGTACTGTGGTAGTTTGTATGGTGCTGTGATACTGGAAGCGATGCCAACCACATTTTAAATACCAGCAGAGTCACCAATAGTGGACAGGTTTCAGCTGAGCTTCCAGACTAAGACGGACTAGGAAGAAAGAGACGTGGACTAATTTTGAATGTTTAGCCACTGAAAACCTGATGAATAGCAGTGGAACACTGTCAGTACCAGAATATTGCATATTGGAACATTATAAATAGCACCAGAATGTTGCGAGATATAGTGCCAGAAGGTGAGCCCTCAGGTTGGAAGACACAAAATTCAACTGGGGAAGAGTTACCTCCTCATAGTAAAATTGAGCTTGAAGATGTGGCTGGAGTAAAGCTTTCAGGACATTCATTTGCTGATGGGGCACAAATCAAAATGAAGACAAACAGTTGCAAATATCTACCAATAATTAAAAACATGAACTGTACAAAGTAGGAATCTAAGAAAGTTGGTAACTGTCAAAAACAAATGGAACACATAAAGATGGATATCCTAGATATTGTTGATGTGAAATAGACTGGTATTTGTCATTTTTAATATGACAGCCACATGGTTTACTGTGCAAGAAATGACAAACTGAAGAGGAACAGCATTGTGTGCATATTGAAAAAGAATATTTCAAGATTTATATTGAAGTATAATGCTGTCTGTGATACAATAGTATCCATATGCCTACAAGGAAGACCAGTTAACATCACTATTATTCAAATTTATGCACTAACCACCAAAGCCAGTGATAATGAAATTGAAAAATTCAACCAACTTTCTTGGTTCTGAAATTGATAAAATATGCAATCAATATATATTGATAATTGCTGGTGATTGGAATGCAAAAGTAGGAAACAAAGAGGAAGGATCAGTAGTAGGAAAATATGGCCTTGATGATAGAAACAATGCTGGAGATCTCATGATAGAATTTTGCAAGACCAATGACTTATGCATTGTAAAAACTTTTTAAACAACATAAAAAATGACTATCACATGAACCTCACCAGACGGAATACACAGAAATCATATTGGCTACATCTGTGGGAAGAGATGGTGGAAAGGCTCTATACTATGAGCCAAAACAAGGCCAGGGGCAGACTGTGGACAGATCATCAGTTGCTTACATGCAACTTCAGGCTGAAGCTGAAGAAAATGAAAACAAGTCCATGAGAGCCAAAATGTGTGTGACCTTGAACATATCCCACCGGAATTTAGAAAGCATCTCAAGAACAGATTTGATGCATTCAACACTAATAACTGAAGACAAGAAGAGTTGTGGGATGACATCAAGAATATCACACAGGAAGAAAGCAAAAGGTCATTAAGAAGACAAGAAAGAAGGAATAAGCCCAAATGGATGTTGGAAGAGATTCTGAAACTTGCTCTTCAGCATAGAGTTGCTAAAGTAATTGGTAGAAATGAGGAAGTAAAAGGGTTGAACAGAAAATTTCAAAAGTCACCTCCAGAAGACAAAGTCAAGTATCATAATGAAATGTGCAAAGACCTGGAGACAGAGAACCAAAAGGGAGGAACACACTCAACATTTCTCAAGCTAAAACTACTGCAGAAAAATGCAAGCCTTGATGTGAAATATTGAAGGATTCTATGGGTAAAATAGACTCCTGATGTGCCACTGTAGGATCAGCACAGGACTGCGAAGCAGAAGGTTGACAGTTCAAATCCACCAGCTCCTCTAAAACCCTACATAGGATCAGTATGAGTTGGGACCAACTTGACAGCTTAACAACAACATGGGTAAAATACTGAATGATGCAGAAAGCATCAAAAGAAAATGGAAGGAACATGGATTCATAGTACCAAAAAGACATGTTCAGTGTTTAACCACTTGAAGTGACAGCATATGATCAAGAGCCAGTGAACTACTAAAAGAAGAAGTTCAAGTTGCACTGAAGGCACTGGCAAAGAACAAGGCTCTGGGAACTGATGGAATACAAATTGAAATCTTTTAACAAACTGATACAGCACTGGAGGCACTCACTTATCTCTGTCAAGAAATTTGGAAGACCTGGCCAACTGACTGGAAGAGATCCATATTTGTGCCCATTCCATAGAGATATGACCCAATAGAATGCAGAAATCATCAGACAATATCATTAATATTACATGCAAGTAAAATTTGCTAAAGATAATTTAAAAATTGTTGAAACAATACATTTTCAGCAAACTGCCAGAGGTTCAAGCCCTATTAAGATGAAGGCATGGGACAAGGGATATCATTGCTAATGTCAGATGGATCTTGGCTAAAAGAGGGAGTACCTGAAAGATTTTTGTTATTAAATGCACTTGAATCAATTCCAACTCTTAGGAAACTCTTTGTAGGGTTTCTGTGGTTTTAAATGTTTCTGGGAGCAGAAAGACTCATCTTTCTCCTATGGACCGGCAGGTGTATCAAAACATGGAACTTGTGGTTCCTGCCCAGCACTTACTGTATGAAGTTACCGTACTACCCAGACTTTATTGACTATGCAAAGGTTTTCAAATGTGTGGATAATGAGAAGCTTTGGAGAACACTCTGAAGAGTGAATATTCCGAAACAGTGAATTGTGCTCATAGGAATTTGTCCGTAGACCAAGAGATAGTCATTACAGCAGAACAAGGCAACAGTGAATGGTTTAAAATCAGGTAAGGTGTATGACATGGTTGTATTCTTTCACCCTACTTGGTTATATGAAGAAAAACATGGCCTCAGGATTGGAGGAAGACTCATTAACAACCTATGACATGCAGATGATACAACCTTGCTTGCTGAAAGTGGACTTAAAACGTTTACTGATGAAGTCAAAGACCACAGCCTTGGGTATGGATTACACCTCAACGTAAAAAAAACAAAAATCCTCACCACTGGACCAATAAGCAACATTCTTATAACCGGAGAAAAAATTGAAGTTGTCAAGGACTTCATTCTCCTTGGATCAACTATTAACACTCATGGAAGCAGCGTTGAGATCAAACGGAGCATTGCGTTAGGCAAATCTGCTGCACAAGAACTTTTTAAATTGTTGAAGAGCTCAGTTGTCAGCTTGAGGACTAAGGTGCACCTGACCCAAGCCATGGTATTTTCACTAACCTCATATGCATATGAAAGCTGGACAGTGAATAAGGAAGACCAGAGAAGAATTGATGCTTTTGAGTTATGGTGTTGGAGGAGAATATTGAAAGTGCCATGGGCTGCCAAAAGATCAAACAGATCTGTGTTGGAAGAAATGCAGCCAGAGTGCTCCTTGGAGGCCAAGATGGCCAAATTTCGTCTCTCATACTTCAGACATATTGTCAGAAGGGACCAGTTACTGGAGAAGGATATCATGTTTGGTAAGGTGGAGGGTCAGAGAAAAAGAGGAAGACCCCCGGTGAGACGGATTTTCTAAGTGGCAGCATCGATGGTCTCAAGCGAGGCAATAGTGGTGAGGTTGGCCCAGGATCGGGTGGTGTTTAGTTCTGCTGTGCATGGGGTCACTATGGGTTGGTACCGACTCGATGGCACCTAACAACAACAACAATACAGAGCAAATAGTCCAAGAAACTGGATTATATGAAGAAGAATGTGGTATTAGGATTGAAGGAAGACTCAGTAACAACCTATGATATGCAGATGATGCAACCTTGCTTGCTGAAAGTAAAGAGTACTTAAAATACTTACTGATGAAGATCAAAGACCACAGCCTTCAGTATGGGTTACACCTGAATGTAAAGAGAAGAAAAATCCTCACAACTGGACCAATAAATAACTTCATGGTGTGGCGCTGTGGGATAATCACTCAATCGCAAGATCGGTTTGAACTGCAAGGTCAGTAGTTCAAACTCACCAGCTGCTTCTCAAAAACTCTATACAGGGTTACTATGGGTTGGAACCAACTCAACAGCACTTAACAACAACAAAAAATGGGAAAAGATTGAAGTTGTTAAAGACTTCCATGTTCTTGGATCTACTAGCAACACTCATGGAAGCAGCAAAAAATCAGGCAATGTATTGCATTAGGCAAATCTGTTGCACAAGACTTCTTTAAAGCTGTCAGTTTGAGGACTAAGCTGTGTCTGACCCAAGGCCTCATATCCATGTGAAAGTTGGACAGTGGATAAGGAAGACTGTGTTAGAATTGATGTATTTCAGTTATGGTGTATGATGAGAATATTAAATGTACCCTGGAATACCAAAAGAACAAACCAATCATTTTTGGAAGAAGGACAACCAGAGTGCTTCTTAGAAACCTGGTAGGTGATGAGACTTTGTCTCTCATACTTCAGACATACTATCAGGAGGGACCAGTCCCTGGAGATGAACACCATGCTAGGTAAAGTGATGGATCAGCAATAAAGAGGAAGACTCCAACAAGATGGATTGGCAGAGTGGCAGCAATAATGGGCTCAGTCTTAACAATGATTGATTGGATGGCACAGGACCGGGCAATGTTTCATCCTGTTGTACATAATTTGCTATGGAACTGACTGGATGGCACCTTACTAGAACCGTAGGCCCTAGTGGCACTGTGGCCTAGACATTGAACTGCTAACTGCAAGGTCAATGGTTTAAAATGAGCCTGTGTGCTTCCATACAGATGCAGTCTCCGAAATCTAGTGAACAGTTAGACTCTGACCTGTTGGATCACTGTGAATCAGAATTCACTCGGTGGCATTGGGTTTGGTTTTAAGGATATTTAGAAGGTCCCTGATTGGTTGTGTGCTGTTGAGTTGATTATGACAAAGTAGAGCTATCCTATAGGGCTCCCGAGAGTCCTAGTGTGGCACTCTTGGATAAGCACTGGGCTGCTAACCACCAGGTAAATGGTTCAAACCTGCCAGTCACTCCTCAGAAACCCTATACAGCAGGGGTGGGAAGCCTTTTTTTCTGCCGACGGCCATTATAACATGATTCACTAGCCATACAAATTATAAACTTAAAAATTATTCTGATATATTTAGTCAAACATTTAATAAACTCACTCCTAATGGAGAAGGATATCATGTTTGGTAAGGTGAACGGTCAGAGAAAAAGAGGAAGACCCCCAATGAGATGGACTGGCAAAGTGGCAGCATCGATGGACTCAAGCGTGGCAACAGTAGTGAGGTTGGCCCAGGATCGTGCAGTTTTTCGTTCTACTGTGCATAAGGTCGCTATGGGTCTGTACCAACTCGATGGCACCTGACGACAACAACAATGTAATGCCTGGAATCCTGGTATAGTGTTGCAGGATAATGCACTAGATGGCAAGGTCAGTTTGAATTGCAAGGCCAGGTTTCAAACCCACCAGCCACTCCTTAGAAACCCTCTCCAGGGTCACTGTGAGTCGTAACTAACTCGATGGTACTTAACAACAACAATGTGATGGCTGGAACTGCTTTGCTTTAGTGAGGCGTGTGATGCTAGCTGGTATTCATGATATTCTACTCTAAACTGCTTTTCAGGTTTGTGTCAGTCAGTCTGGAGCAGGGTTGACTCTTTGTAATGGTAAGTTTTGAAAAGAACTGCTGGCAACAGTAAGCTGTTTGGAAGACAGATGTGTATTTCATTGCATGTCTCCTCAAAGTGGGAAACTCATCATTGCTTTGTTGTTGTTGTTAAGAGCTGTCAGGTTGGTTCTGACTCATAGTGACCCTGTTTCCAAGGAGTGGCTGGTGACCTTATGGTTCAAACTTACCTGATGCCACCCCAGTAATGTTTATCCTACAGCACCATACTAATAACATTTCTAGAATTCAAGCAGTGGGAGGTTCTTGAGCCTAGCTTTCAGCTCATGGATGCTTTAAAGCTGAATGATTTCATGTTGTAGGTGATCAGCACATCAGTGGATTCCACACTGAAAGGTGTAGCAAAGATGTTCAATCCCATTTGTTTACTTTTCACATCCTTGAATAAATGCCTCAATTCGTTTTGCACAGTCACCAGAAAATTCAAGTGTCTCAGAAGGCTTTTGTTCTTCCAGACTGGGGAAATGCACCATATTAGTTACACTTTGCACAGTTTAATGCAGCTTCAAATGATTTCACATTTGAAAGCAGGGATCTGAGAAGCTAGTTGGGGCTCTGCAACTTGACGTTCAGCTCTAAGAGGTACTTAGTAATGTCCACCATGAATGCTAGATCACACAGCCACTTACTCTCATTGAGTTCCCTGACAGATTTTCCCTTCATCTCCATGAACTGCTTGGCTTCATCCCGCAGTTTGTAAAATCTCATGAGCATGTTCCTGTGACTCAGCCACTGCAATTCACAGTGATAAACAAGATCACCATACTTACAGTCAAGATCATTCAGAACCCCTTAAACTGGCAGCTCTTAAGCCCTCTGCGTTTTACAAAACTTAGGCATGATGCTACTGTTGGCATACATTGTTGAGCCAAAACAACTGTGCACAAAGACTTTTGGTGCATGATGCAGGAGAATAAATTAAGTTGCTTGGATCAAGACTGGAACGATTCAGTTCTTCCTTGACGAATGCAATTAACCCTTTTTGTGGGCCAACTATGGCTGGAGCTTCATCTACAGTTAAGGCCACTTAACTTTTCAAATGTTAGCTCAAGCTTTTACACTGATAAGACAAGTCTCTCAAGCTTCCAGTGATAGCAGTTCTCACGTGGTTGTATGTCACCAAGTTGGGTTTGACCCATAGCAACCCTGTATAGGTCTTTTGAGGTTGTAAATCTTAAAAGGAACAGAAAGCCTCTTCTTTCTCCTGGAGGGATTGGTAGATTTGAACTACTGACCTTGTGGTTAGGAGCCCAGCTTATAATTTACTACGTTACCAGAGCTCCTTCCATGTCATAGTAGGTACTCAATAAAGGTTTGTTGAATGTATTTTAATCCTAACAAAACTAAAAAGTTTAATTTCTGTGTATGCAATTGTTTACTTTTGTATCACACATCATCCAAAAACAGATAGGAAAGGGCAGACTAAGATAATTTTGCAAAACATGTTTTTAAAACTAAATGAAACCACAAAAGTCTTAAAAGGATGTCTTCTTCCGTTGCGTTCACAACCGACCAATTAAATAATTGTTTTTATCACTGTTTTTCACAAAGAGAATAGAATTCTGAGAGGCTACGTCGCTTGAAAAAGAGCATGTCCAGCGGAAGTCTGGGTTTGAATGCCGAGTTTTAAGTAACTCAGTGCACACAAGAATCACGGGTCTTGCTTAACGACAAAATCCACTCACGTGGGTCAACTGTTGTGCAAACAGCACCTGGTGCTTGAAGGTTGGAGAGAGTTATCTTTGTGGTCACAACTGCCATACAGCAGGATCAAATACGAGAGTTCTCCCCGCCCCTGCTACCCTGGGCTCTCAGAGCTACAGCTCCAAATCCACAGGTGTTGATTCCCTAGCACGTCCTTCTCTAGCGTCATCACGCCCGCGCACATCCCTACGTTTTAACGTCAGATTTGGGCTTAGCTGGAGGTCACGCCTGCGCCTGCGCAGGGAACAGCTGGCGGAATCGGCCTTTTTGGCGCCGATTCTGGTTTGGTGGCGTCGCTTTGGACTTACTATGTGACAAGTTTGTGCGGTGGCTCCGGACACAAGCGGCCGCCTGTTCAGCGGAACGAGCATGAGGTGATGTTTGGGTAGATGGAGGGTGGGGCAAGCATGATTGATTCAGGAGATGGCCTTTCTTCTCTGCCCAGCGGTGTTTATTGGACGTTGCTTAGCACTGAGAGGTGGGGGAGAGATCAAACTAGGGCACAAACTTGTCTGAAAAGTTCAGTAATTTTTCTTGCTTCGTGTTGTTAAAAATATTTAATTCATCTGCCTCACCTGGCTTCACAGACGCGGGGTATGTTATTAGAGAGTTGTCGAGTTTGCAGTACTTACTGACTTTTCACGTTGACATACCTTGGCGACTGCATTGAATTCAAAGCCTGGACGTGCATTTAGGGGCCTTACACTAATCTTCCCTGGATGGCACCTGGGGACGAGGGGGTAATCATTTCTCCCTTTTCTACTGTCAAGAACAAATGCTTTAATTGCCTAAACACACACACACCACACAACAAAAAACAAAGCAAAAACCAGTTTGCAGTCTCATTTTGCAAATGATCCTCAGATGCAGTGAAATACCGTAATTTGTCCAAGAAGTATTCATTCGGAATCCCTTGAGGAGTGATATGTACTCTACGGAGGTATGATTTTGCAACAGTCGTGGTGTATAGGGTTCCCAAGAAGCAGCTGGTGAGGTTGAACCACCGACCTTGCAGTTCAAACAACTTTGCAGTTTGATGCATTAGCCCACAGTGCCACATCAGGACACTTTACAAGAGTGTTGTTGTTGTTGCTGTTGTTATGTGCCGTGGAGTCGGTTCGACTCATAGCGACCCTGTACAGGGTTTCCAAGGCTGCAAATCTTCACGGGAGCAGAAAACCTCATCTTTTGCCCACAGAACAGCTGGTAGTTTCGAACTGCTGACCATGAGATTAACAGCCCAATTCATAATCACTACGCTACCAGAGTACCTACAACAGTGTTATATAGGTGGAATTGGAGAGGGGAGAGACTGCAGATTTGGAGGGAATTACTTGATTTCTCTTGAATACACTTTGTGCTTTGGAAGTAGACAACTGTAAACCCCCTTTTTCCTCATACAGAGACACATCATCTTATTAAGGGTTGCAAGACTGAAACTTCAGTTGTATTAATCACTTTCTTCCCGTTGAAATGATGCTGAATCATCCTCCATATTCATGGAATAAAAGACTCAGTTGTTTGCTATTTTGTGTATCACTTCAGGTCTAACATAGGCTGCAGGGGAATGGTTGATGAATCATAATGTTCTGATTACTTGGATTCATTCTCTTGAAAGCTTTCACATTGTCAAAACTTGAAGTGGCCTACGCCCACCTTCATTTTATCTGCATATTACAATGTTGCATTACCTATGCTTTCAATGTTGTTTAGATTATGAAGTATTATAGTACTAACATCACTTAGGATTTACTGAATATGTGTTTCTGTTTTACGCACAAGTGACTGTCATCCTAATTTCGAGATACTTATCAACCCCGTTTTACTCTTAAAGGAAATTGAAGGTTAGAGATATTAAGTCACTGTCATATGTCACTCAAAGCATTTTGAGTTCTCATTGTAACCCAGATCTTTGGACTCCCTTAACTTGACTTTTTTGGTTTGTTTTTCACAAATGGAAAATAACAGCCTCAAAGTTCAGAATCCAAATATATAGTATTAGTGGTTGTTGTTGTTATGTGCCATAGAGTCGGTTCCAACTCATAGCGACCCTGTGTAGGATTTCTGAGAAGCAGCTGGTGGGTTTGCACTGCTGACCTTGAGGCTCAAACTTACCTGCAGTCCAAAAGCTGTGAAAACCAGAATCTTGGACTGTTTCTGCAACTGCAATAAGTAAAACTATTAAAATAATTAATTTTATATGAATTTTGGAATCCTTGTTTTCGGGGTAACAGGTTCAGGATATATGTTACCTAAATTTCAACATTATTATCAGATGCTCTGAGTCTTTGTCTGAAACTTGCTGAGGAAAACTGTCTTTGAGGCCATATAAAATCTATAGATAGATCAGAAACTGTATACCAAACTCAGACACTCCGAGAAGGATTTCTTTGTATATTTAATATGCATTATTAATAAATTGGGGAGTGCTAGTGGCCCTGTAGGATAAGCACTGTACTGGTAACCACAAGGTTAACAGTTCCAACACACCAGCAGCTCCATGAGAGAACAATGAGGCTTTCTGCTCTCATAAAGATTTGCAGCCTCTGAAACCACATACAGAATCACTGAGAGTCAAAACTGAGTCCACAGCACCTAACAACAACAATGAATAAATGATCTATTTAAATATGATGTCTTATAACATATCCACGGAGGAAGTCTGCTTTTAGAGATAGGGTACTGCATATATGATTCAGTATAGGGTGGAAATTCAAATTCTCCACAGAGAATGAGCGGTGTCAAAGCCCTGCATGGTTAGTCATCCAAGCGAGACTAACAGGGGAAGCAATTGTTAATATTCAAAACTAAAAAATAAAGAGGAATGGTCCCGTGGCTGTATCTTGTGATCTAACTGGTGCAGTAGAAGTCTGGGGACTCCTTTGTCAGGAACTAGATAGAACTGCAGTCTTTTCCCCCTGTTGTTGTTGTTGTTAAGTGCCGTCGAGTCGGTTCCGACCCATAGCGACCCTGTACAGGGTTTCCGAGGGTGTAAATCTTTACGGGAGTAGAAAGCCTCATCTTTCTCCCGCGGAGCAGCTGGTAGTTTCGAACCGCTGACCTTAAGGTTCGCAGCCCGATTCGTAACCAGTACGCTACCAGAGCTCCTACAGACCACCAAATGGCTGTTGGAAACCGTTGCTAAGCCAGGCAGCAGCAGCATAATGTTTTTCACAGAGTTGAATCCCACCAGCCACACTGGTGTCTCTGGCCTTCTGTACCATGCTGTTCAGATATTCAGCTGTAGGGATCCAGTAATTCATTCAGGAAACAAGACTGCTGCGTATCAGGCACTCGAGGCCACGTCCTTACTGAGCTCTCAGAGCTGACCGTTTAGTAAACGTGGCATTGCAATTTGCTATTTCATGTCTTGCGAGCTAATAGAAATTGGAGTCCTGGTGTGGCGGTGTGGGTTAATACGCCAGACTGCAAAGCCATTCAAACCGTAGGATCGGCAGTTCAAGCTGACCAGGTGCTCCTTGGAAACCCTATTCAGGGTCGCTATGGGTCGGAAGCGACTTGACGACATTTCGCAGTGACATCAGTAGATAATGGAGCCTTGTGCTAGTTGTTTATGTTTCTACTTTGTTTGCTGAGATGGAGGATTCAGAGATGCGGCTCTCATAGTCCGTCCACGGTACTGGAGAATCCGCCACCGTGAATTTTGCAGACTCCCTCTGCCTGCGGTATATGCTGCTATGCCCAGAGGTGTCTGAACCCGGAAGATAAAAATGTGCTTTGTATTTCTGAAGCATACAGTTTGGTTAAGGTCTTTTTATGGAAAATAAGTTAAGTTTAATGTTGTTGTTAAGTGCCATTGAGTCATTTCCAACTCATAGTGACGCTGTGACCCTACTGTCCAGGTCTGTGCTGTCCTCACAGTCATTTTACTGTTGAAGCCCCTGAGTCATTCCATTTCTTTAGGGGTCTTACTCTTTTCCACTGATCGTCCACTTTACCAAGCATGTCCTTCTCCAGGGGCTGGTTCTTCCTGACAACATGTCTAAAGTGTGAAAGACCAAGTCTCGCCACCCTCACTTCTAAGGAGCTTTCTGGCTGTGCGCCTTCTTACAGAGATTTGTTCGTTCTTTTGGCAGCCTGTGGTATGTTTAGTATTATTCACCAATGTCATAATTCAAAGTCACCAATTCTTACATAGTTGAAACCATATTAAAATAATTGATATTTGTTGTTGTTAAATGCTGTCGAGTACGTTCCGACTCATAGAGACCTTGTATAGGGTTTCTGAGGATATAAATCTTTGTGGGAGCAGAAACCCTCATCTTTCTCCCACAGAGCAGTTGGTGGGCTCGAACCACAAACCTTGTGGTTCACAGTTTAGTGCTTAGTGTGCAGAGGCACCACACTCCCAACTCGCATGCATTTTGTTAAGTGCTGATGAGTTGATTCCAACTCATAGCAACCCTGTGCAGGGTTTCCAAGGAGCTTGGAACTCCCAACCATGTGGTTAGCAGTCCAGTGCTTATCCTGCTGCACCATACCAGGATTCTAATAAAACTTGCATGACTACTTAACATTTCAAAGAGATTTTATATTTGTGGTGACTGTCTTAGGAAAGTCTCCAGATGCTAACCTGCCAAGGTACCCATTATTTCCTCTTGGCCTGACTTTAGAAGATACTGAAAATTCTCCCAGCCAAGACATCTTCCTTTTGCTTTATTCTGGTTACTGAATTTAGCATTATTTCTATTTTAGTCTCATTATGTACCTTTTTCTTTCCTGACTGTTGGCTGTTTTAAGACAGAAATATTGGATCACAGCTCCTGGCATGGGGCTAACTGGCAGAAGAATATAAACAAACATTGTACTAATGAATTTAAATATAAAGCTATAAAGAATTATTATATCAGAGGTACAAGAGGTAGGTACATTGGGAGTTTTCTGAGCTAGAGGAGCCGTTGGATGATGCAAACATTAAGTGTTCTGCTACCAGCTGATATGTTGACCATTCATACCCATCCGCAAGCACCTTGGGAGCCAGGTCTGGCAGTATGTTTCTGGAAGGTCATAGCTTTCATTACCCTCTGAAGAGGCTCTTTTCTGTATTTCGTATACTCAGCATGCATGTGTTCCCCATGTGTTACAGTTGGCTCAAAGGTAACCGACAACAACATTTTGAGTTGGATTTTGAATGTAGAGCTTTCCTCATGGTTGTCAGTAAAGACTGGAATGTGGACAGAGGCTTTCATTGATTGGAAGAGATTTTTTTTCCTAAAATGTAGCAAACAGAGGTTACCTTTTCCTTTTTCCTTTGGGGAAGGATCATATGCTGAGAAGTTCAAACTTTCTATGAAGCCAAATTTAAATTCAGTAAAGGAAAGAGTGTTGTGATTTTGAAAAAATAAGGAAAAAGTCCATTTAAGGAGTTTGTTTCTTATCCTGTTTGATAGAGTCACAAAAAAAGATGAGCTATATAAGCCAGGAAGAACCTTTCCTAAGGCCCAGGAATTAAGTCAGCTGAACTTATCTAGGGTTTCTGTCATGATTATTACCAAATGTACATTTGTTGTTGTTTGGTGACTTCAAGCTGGTTCTGACTCACAATGACCCTATACACCACAGAACGAAATACTGCTGGACCCTATACCAACCTCACCATTGTTACACGTGAGCTCATTGCTACTGCCACTGTGCCAGTCCTTCTTACTGGGAGTCTTTCTCTTTTTCCCCGACCCTCCACTTTACCAATTAGGAGGTCCTTCTCCAGAAACGGGCCCGTTCTGATAAAACGCCTGAACTATGAGATACGAAGTCTCACCATCCTGGCTTCTAAGGAGCATTCTGGCTATACTTCCAAGACAGATTGGTTTCTTCTTCTGGACAGTCCATGGTACTTACAATATTTTTCTCCCAACACCATAACTCAGATGCATCAATACTTCTACGGTCTTCCATATTCACTGTCCAACTTTCATACGCATACAAGGGGGACTGAAAACACCATGGCGTGGGTCAGGTACAAACTGACGTCTTTGCTCATGAGCACTATAAAGAGGTCTTGTGCAGCAGATTTGTCTAATGCAATACGTTGTTTCATTTCTTAACTACTTTCATGAGTGTTGATTGCGGATCCAAGCAAAATGAAGTCTTTGACAACTTCAGTCTTTCTCCATTTATCCTGATTTTATGTATTGGTCTAGTTGTGAGGATTTTTGTTTTCTTTACGTTGACGTGCAATCCATATTGAAGGCTCTATGCGCTAAATAATTAAAACAATGGAATAATTGGTTCAGTGGAAGTCGGGCCTCAGTGAAAAAGTAATTAAAATGATTAATTTTAGGATTACGAATATAGGAAATGGGGCTGGCAAAACTTTGGAAAATAATTATTAACTAGAAATAGGAAGAAAATAGTTAATTATTAAATGTAGAGGTTGAAGAGAAGCACATAGTTTTGATCTGTGTTCACTTCGCAAACATTAATAATTATCCATTATGAACCAAGTATTGTTCTTTAGTTGAATTTTATCTTTTACTTATATTGTTCTTTTTTTGCTTTGTTAGTTAACCCAGAGGATTCACCATGGCTTCTGGGGCTGCTTCGTCAACTTCACGAATTGTTGCATCCCATGTTCCGTTTGCAGATTTATGTTCAACTCTAGAACGAATACAGAAGAGTAAGGGGCGTGTCGAAAAAATCAGGCATTTCAAGGAATTTTTAGATTCGTGGAGGAAATTTCATGATGCCCTTCATAAAAACCAAAAAGATGTCTCAGACTCTTTTTATCCAGCAATGCGACTCATTCTACCTCAGCAAGAAAGAGAGAGAATGGCCTATGGAATCAAAGAAACTATGCTTGCAAAGCTTTATATTGAATTGCTTAATTTGCCTAAAGAAGGAAAAGATGCCCTTAAGCTGTTAAATTACAGAGCTCCTACTGGAACGCGGGGAGATGCTGGAG
This sequence comes from Chrysochloris asiatica, assembly GCF_000296735.1. Lineage (NCBI taxonomy): Eukaryota > Metazoa > Chordata > Mammalia > Afrosoricida > Chrysochloridae > Chrysochloris > Chrysochloris asiatica. The sequence continues at coordinate 14,559,024 of NW_006408547.1, read as the reverse complement.
ACTTCGCCATGATAGCATACTTTGTGTTGAAGCCAAGATGTTTACAGAAAGGAAGTTTATCCATTCAACAAGTCAATGACGTTTTAGACTCGGTTGCCAGCAATAATTCTGCCAGAAAAAAGAACCTCGTAAAGAAGAGTCTCCTTCAGTTCATCACTCAGAGCTCAGCACTTGAACAAAAATGGTTCATACGAATGATTATAAAGGACTTGCATCTCGGTGTTAGTGAGCACACAATACTTTCTGCTTTTCATAACGATGCCAATGAGTTGCATAATGTCACTACGGATCTGGAGAAAGTCTGTAGGCAATTGCATGACCCTTCGGTGGGACTCAGTGATATTTCAATCACTTTATTTTCGCCCTTTAAGCCCATGCTAGCTAGTATCGCAAATATTCAGCGTGTTGAGAAGGACATGAAACACCAGGGTTTCTACATCGAGACCAAGCTGGATGGTGAACGAATGCAAATGCATAGGGATGGGGACGTATATAAATTCTTCTCCCGAAATGGGTATGACTATACTGAACAGTTTGGTGATTCTCCACAAAGTGGTTCTTTGACACCATTCATTCACAGTGCTTTTGGTACGAATATACAAAACTGTATCCTTGATGGCGAGATGATGGCCTATAATCCCACTACTCAAAGTTTTATGCAAAAGGGAAATAAGTTCGATATTAAAAGAATGGTAGAGGACTCTGACCTGCTTACGTGTTATTGTGTTTTTGACGTGTTAATGATTAATAATAAAAAGCTAGGACATGAGACATTGAACAAGAGATATGAAATTCTTAATAATATTTTCACACCAATACCAGGTAGAATAGAAATCGTGCAGAAAACACAAGCTCATACTAAGAAAGACGTAGTCGATGCTCTAAATGAAGCCATAGATAAAAGAGAAGAGGGGATCATGATAAAATATCCTTTGTCCATTTACAAGCCAGACAAAAGAGGTGAAGGATGGTTAAAAATTAAACCAGAGTATGTGAGTGGTCTCATGGATGAACTGGACATCTTAATTGTTGGAGGCTATTGGGGTAAAGGGTCCCGGGGTGGAATGATGTCTCATTTTTTGTGTGCAGTAGCAGAGAAGCCCCCAAAAGGTGGAAAACCGTCTGTATTTCACACATTGTGTCGTGTTGGCTCAGGTTATACCATGAAAGAACTATATGACTTGGGTTTGAAACTGGCCAAACATTGGAAGCCTTTTCATAAAAAAGCTCCACCAAGTAGCATTTTATGTGGAACTGAGAAGCCAGAAGTGTACATTGAACCCTGTAATTCTGTCATTGTTCAGATTAAGGCAGCAGAGATTGTCCCCAGTGATATGTATAGAACGGGCTGCACCTTGCGCTTTCCACGCATTGAGCAGATAAGAGAAGACAAAGAGTGGCACAACTGCATGACTCTGGATGACTTAGAGCAACTGAGAGGCAAAGCCTATGGGAAGCTTGCAACCAGGCACCTGGATGTGGATGGTGATGACGAGCCCCAACAGAAGAAGCGCAAGGCTGCTGCCCCAAAGATCAAGAAAGTTATTGGAATTATTGAACACTTTAAAGCACCTAATCTTTCTAACATAAACAAAGTTTCTAATGTATTTGAAGATATGGAGTTCTGTGTGATGAGTGGAACAGACAGCCATTCAAAGTCTGATCTGGAAAGCAGAATTTCAGAATTTGGTGGTTACATAGTCCAAAATCCAGGCCCAGACACAGCCTGCATAATTGCAGGCTCTGAGAACATCAGAGTGAGAAATATCATTTCTACAAACAAACACGATGTTGTGAAGCCTGACTGGCTTTTAGAGTGTTTTAAGACTAAAAGCTGTGTGCCCTGGCAGCCTTGCTTTATGGTCCATGTGTGCCCTTCAACAAAACAGCAGTTTGCTCTTGAATATGATTGCTATGGTGACAGCTATTTTGTTGATACAGATTTGAACCAACTGAAGGAGGTGTTCTCCAGGATTAAATGTTCTAACGAACAGACTTCTGAAGAAATGACTTCTGTGATTGCTGATTTAGAATATCGCTATTCCTGGGACAGCTCTCCTCTCAGTATGTTTCGACACTACACATTTTACTTGGACCTGTATGCTGTTATTAATGACTTGAGCACCCAAATCAAGGAAACACGATTAGCTGTGAAAGCCTTGGAGCTTAGATTTCATGGGGCAACAGTAGTTTCTTGTTTAGCGGAAGGGGTTTCTCATGTCATCATTGGGGAGGATCATAGCCGTGTTGCAAAGTTAAAAGCTTTTCGGAGAGCTCTTAAAAGAAAGTTTAAGATCTTACAAGCTGCTTGGATAACTGATTCAATAGACAGGTGTGAGTTACAGGAGGAAAATCAGTATTTGATTTAAAGCTACCTTTCCGAGCTTCTCTGACATAAGCTACAATAGGTAGTACCCATAAAATAGTAAACCCCAGTTTGTTTGTTTTCTCTTACTATTATGTGTATACAGTAATATTAGATATAGGAAAGCAATTTTACGTTTTGAGATTCTAAGGACAAAACCAAGGAAGAAAAATTCTTTTTAGAAGTATAGTATTTGATGAATTTTATAACCACAATGAAATTCTTGAAGTGCTTAAAGAAGAGGTGTTTAATATGCATATAGATACCTAGTATCCTTAATATAATTATAGAACTCTATAATTTGGATTCAGATATTAATAAAAAAAAAAAATAGAAGCTTGTAGAATCTTTAAAAGTATCTGCCTTCTAAAGAGAATTTTCTGATGCTAAATTGTTAATGCTTTTCACCCAATGAAAGCATTCCGTAAAATAAAGATCGATTTGTTATAATTGGACTCTTAAAAATACTTCTTTTAACTCGAAAGCCAAAATTCCTCTCTAAACATGAAATGTTGTAAACAAGTTTATTTTCTAAAGTTGAGGTCAAGTGCATTAATAAATCCTTGTTAATGATATTATCTAAATAAGGGAAGTTAGATGAGGCTGATCTAAGAACTTAAAATTGAATCAGTTTGATTAAAAGACAAAAACAAACATGCTTAAAGTACCTGGCCAACACCTAGTATGATTGTAAAATGGAACATCTCAAAGTATTCTTTACATAAATTATATTCCAGTATAAATAATATTCACAATGCTTTTATTAAATATTGCTAGTGAGTACACATTGAAATGAAATTAATGTTATTTAAATTGCTTTGGTATTTTTGAATTATTTTTTGTTCTTAGGTTATTTAAAGTCATATTAAAGTTTATTATGTTTGAGTTTATATATCAAATTTTGGAATAAAGACTAAATTGTGAAAATAATACTTTCATGACAATATTGAAATACTGGATTTTGGTATTTAATATAATTATTTGTAAGTAACTAGACATTTTATCCAAACAGTAGAATCATTGTGAGGTTTTATTATACTTCTCAATAAAATAATACACTACTAAAATAATTACCTGTGATTCTTTATTTTAAAAGAACATATAATTTTAGACGGGTGTTTTATCAGTATAATTTTTGGTTGTGTTAAATCAGATTCCTGCTGAATGAACTTGTTTAGAAGTTTTAAACTTGTCTTTTTTTATTGGTGTTTGATGGTGCAAACAGCACACTCTGTTACTAACCAAAACATCAGAGGTCGGAGTTCACCCAAAAGCACCTTACAAGAAAGGCTTGACAATTTACTTCCAAAAAATCAGCTATTGAAAACTCTGTGGAACACAGTTCTACTCTGTAAAATAAAGATGGATTCGTTATAATTGGACACTCTGAGTTAGAATTAATTCCATGGCAATTGTTATTGGTATACTTTTATCATCTCCATTGAGAAAAAATTTCAAAACAGCGGGAGAAAAGCACCTAATTTTACCACCAAACTTGGTAAGATTTACCATTTTAGGCTATAAGTGGTAAGGAAGGTGTAAAATAAATATATATAGTGACAAACTGTAAAACTATAATGTACTGAATCTGTTTTTTCACTTACTATATTGTGAGTAAATTTACAGGTCACCAAGACACCGGCACTTTAACAACAAGATATGTCTTAGTCCTGCTGTGGCGCTGTGGGTTAATGCGCTGGACTGCAGGGTCGGTTCTAACCACAAAGTTGGTGGTTCCAGCTCACCAGCCACTCAGCAGAAACTACACAGGGTCGCTATGAGCTGGAACTGACTTGACAGCACTCAACAACAGCAACAATATACACCTGGTGTGGCTATATGAAATAAAGCACTGGACTGTAAGGTTGGTTTGTACCACAAAGTCGGTGGTTCAAACTCAGCCGCTCCTTGGAAACCCTATACAGAATCGCTGAGAGCTGGAACTGATGCAACAGGACTTAGCAACACCAACAAGATATACCTGCACCGTTTTAAATAGGTACACAATAATTCCATTGAATATCCTGAAGTGTACCAGAGGACTTCAAAAAGTCTGTGGGAAAATAGAATTAAAAGACAATGGAATTTTTTCACAAAATTTTATATCTTGCTTGTATTAGCTAGCCCATTACTGTTCCATTTCTATTAGACTGTCACCAATAAACCCTCTACCTTTTTTTATCTTTTTTCTGTTAAGCATAGTGATACCTCTTTATATAAAGTATGTACTACTCCTATTTCTTGGAATCCCGGTGTGGTACTGTGGACTAAGTGCTGGACTGCAAAGTGGGTTTGAATCGCAAAGTCGAAGGCTCAAATTCATCAGCTTCTCCTTGGAACCCTATACAGAGGCGTTATGTGTGAAAACCGACTTGAGGGCACTTAACAACAGCCCTGTTTTCTTAGATTATATCCCCAGAAGTGGTGACCAAAGCTGTACAGTTTCCAGTGACTTTTGATATATAAAGTCCTGGCAAAAGCGCTCTTAATTCTGCTCATCTTCATGTACTGGACAGTTTAGTACTGGACCGATTCTCTATTTGTGCTCACTTCTGAGGTGTTGTCATCCTGTCCCATGTCTCTAAACACACTGACTTCTCCCAGCTTTCTTAATCCCTGATTTCACTAAACTCCTAACAGAAACCATTTAAGAATTTTTACTTAAAAAAACACCTGCAAGACTGAATAGTATAATGAACTTCTATATGTACACCCGCCCCCCCTCCCCAGTTTCTGCAGCAAACAATCGTCTTATATATCCTCTTGATTATTTTGAAGTACGTCCTCTACACATCATTGCATCTGCAAATATCACATAAAGCGAACTCTTGGTTTCTCAAACAGATTCATGCACTCTTCCAAAGTTCTGACTAAATCTTTTCACCCAGACTCAGGCTTAAAACCATGGAGTTGCCTTCAACACTTAACCAATCACCACAGTGTAGACCACTAATGGTCCCTGGATTACTTTATCAACTCCTAACTAGTCTTCCTCGCTGTACTCATACCTTACTAATTTCTGGCCTCCGAACAATTTTCTAACTTTTACAGATGCAATTCAGATCATGTTTTCCCTTAGTGGAAACCAGTAAATCCCCAGTTACCTTTTAACTTTTCTGCCCTTAAATAATATTTTTGTATTGTGCTTTAGGTGAACGTTTACACACCAAGTTAGGTTCCACTTAAGCAATTTTTATATAAATCGTTCTGTACCATTGGTTCCTGTTCTTAACACTCTCATTATTTCTGTTCTGTCCTGTTTTCATTCATTTGCCTTCCTTTCCCCTCCTTGTAATACCATCTTTGCATATGGGTGTATGTTAATTGGTCTATATAGTCAATTGTTTAATTGCCTATTTATTAAAAAAATAAAAACCAAAGCTGCCATCAGGTTGATTCCAACTCAGCGACCCTGTATAGAGTTTCCACGAAGCAACTGGTGAGCTTGATCCACCAACCTTGCAATTTCAAACGATTTTGCAATCCAGCGGATTAACCCACAGGACCACACCAGGACTTACCATACACATATGTGTACCTGTATTTACCTATATAGCCACACAGTTTTTAGTTGTTATTGTTGTAAAATTATATATGTGTATATGTTATGTTGTTGTTGTTAAGTGCCATCGAGTCGGTTCCGACCCATAGCGACCCTGAACAGGGTTTCTGAGGCTGTAAATATTTATGGGAGCAGAAAGCCTCATCTTTCTCCCGTGGAGCAGCTGTTAGTTTCGAACTGCTGACCTTGCGGTTTGCAGCCTGATTCGTTACCACTACGCTACCAGAGTTCTTTGTATACATTTAGCTAAATTGTCCATTTTTCTTGTATTCTTAGTGTCTTTGTTTACTTGGTCAAGTCGTGCTGACTTCACCAATATTTTGGGCAGCCTTTTCCATCATCCAAAGTAACAAGTGTCTACCATCTAGAAGAACTTCTAGTGTGGCGCTGTAGGATCTTCATTAGACAGCAGACCACAAGGTCATCAGTTCAAACCCACCATGTGCTCCTCGGAAACCCTAACAAGGTTGCTGTGAATCAACAACAACAAAACCATATAGAAAGTGATTCCCCCTTCACCCTTCCATCTCTGATAACCAGCAAAGAACTTTGCTTTCTGTCTGTATAGTTTTGACTTTTTATAGTATAGTAATTGTGTTTTGTGATTGGCTTATTTCATTCATCATAATGCCCTCCCAGATCCGATTATGTTGTACAATGTTTCACTGACTCCTCAGTATTCTTTATTGTTGATCAATGCCGTGGAGTAGGTTCCAGCTCATAGCAACCCTGTATAGGGTTTCAGAGGCTGTACATCTTGGTGAGAGCGGAAAGCCTCATCTTTCTCCCATAGCGCAGTATTCCATTGTAGGTACATAACACCATTTACTTACCAATTTTTTCGTTGACTGAAACTTAGGTTGTATCCATCTTTTGTGCTAGTGTAATTAATACTGCAGTGAACATTGTTGTTCATATGTCTATGTGTGTCATTCCATTATCTAGCTAGGCTATATCCCTAGGAGTAAGATGGCTCTATAATGAGCTATTTCTATTTCTAGCATTTTGAGGAAGCACTATACTTTTACCATTTTACAATTCCACTAGCAATGAACAAGAGTTCAAATCTCTCCATACCCTGCCCAATATTTGTTTTCTGTTTTTGTTTTTCCTCTGAACTTTGCTGTTATTGCCTTTTATTATTATTGTGGTGAGCTCTTGAGTCAGTTCAGACTTGTGACTACCCTGTATATGGTTCCAAGGCTACAAATGTGAATAGGAACAGAAAGCCTCATCTTTCTTCCGTGGAGTAGCTGATCAAGTTGAACACTGACTATGAGGTCAGCAGCCTGACAGGATGCCAGCAGGATTCCTCTTTTTGCTGAGGTCAGACACTGTCTTGTTTTTCTTTGCTTGTCTCAACCAGCTGCTGATCCCAGACGTTGCTTACTGAGTTTGTTCGCCACCTGTGTTTCTTCTTGGGTGAAGTGTCTGCACAGGTCCTCTGCCCATTTCTTTTCTTTTTTTTTCAAACTGAATTGTTAGTTTTTCTGTAGTTGCTGAATTTTTAAATATATTTAAAATAATAGACTCTTATCCGATGCGTTGATGGCAAATATTTTTTCCCCTCTCTATAAGCTCTCTTTTTACTTTCTTGGTAAAGTCTTGTCAAGAGTGTAACTCTTCAATTTTTAAGCAATTCCATCTATAGAATTTATCTTCTGTAGTTCATACAGTTTTAGTTTTCTTTCATAGGCGATTTAAGATGAAAATTAGGTCCCCTAGTTTTGACATTGTTATCTTCCAGAAACTGTTTTTTGTTTTTGTTTTGTTCTTTGTAGTGTTAGCTTTAACATTTAGGTGTTTGATTCATTTTTAGTCTTGGGGCATGGTGTGAGGTATGGATCCTGACTCATTTTTATGCATTTATATATTCAGTTTTGCCAGCACCATTTGTTAGACAGTTTCTTCATCCATTCAGTGAACTTAGACCCTTTGTCAAAGATCAGCTGCCTATAGAAGGATAGATTTACTTTTGGGTTCTTTTTTCTATTCCTTTGACCTATGTGTCTGTCACTGATCCAATACCAGGCCATTTTAATTACCATGCCCATATAGTAAGTTTTGAGATCAGGAAGTGTGAGGCCTCTTACTTTGACTTTCTTCTTCAATACTGGTGTCTTAGTTATCTAAAGTTGTTATAACCGAAATACGACAAGTGGATGGATTTCACAAACAGAAATGTATTCCCTCACAGTTTAGGAGACTAGATGTCCAAATTGAGAGTGCCAGCTCTCGGGGGTGACTCTGGGGAAAGGTCCTTGTCTCCTTTCAGTAGGTCCAGTATTTCTTGGGGATCTCCAGACATCTTGGCATCCATCTTCCCCTAAATCTAGAAGCTTCAGAGTCCAGGGACCCCAGTTCCAGAGGATCAACTCCACTCCTGGTGCTTCTAATCTGGTGGTAGTAGGTCCCTCTAGCTCCACTCACTTTTCTCTCCTTTAAATTCTAGAAAGAGATTGATGGTACATGGAGGGGATTATAATCATTGCAATGAAACAAGGTGTATAATTTGTTGAATGTAAATTTCATGATCTGCTCTGTAAACTTTCAGTCAATCCACAATAAAACCCTTTAAAAAGAGAGAGAGAAAGAGAGACTGACTTCAAATACAAGTTAATCCTGAAAGAACTGAAGAAAAATTTCAAGCTTCAATTTGCAATATTGAAAGGTGGTGGTGGTTGTTGTTAAGTGCCATCGGGCTGGTTCCAACTCATAGTGACCTCATATAGGGTTTCCAAGGAGCTGCTGGTGAGCTTAAATCACCAATCTTACAGTTCAAACTGACCTTGCAGTCCAGCGCATTAACCCACAGCACCACACCAGGAACATATAGGCAGAAAGCATCAAAAGAAATGGTCATTTCTCAACCATTTCAAGAGCTAGTATATAATCAAGAACCAGTGGTTTCTGGAAGTGGTTCAAGGAAAAAGTCTAAGCTGCACTGAAGACACTGGCAAAAAAAACAAAACAAACCAACACCACAAAGCTCCAAGAAGTGATGGAATACAAATGAAAATATTTCAACAAACTGATGAAGCACTTGATATGCTCATTCATGTCTGCCAAGAAATTTGGAAGACAGCTACCTGGCCAACCAATTGTAAGAGATACATATGCCCATTCAGAATAGAGATAACCCAACGGAATGCAGAAATTATCGAACAGTATCACATGCAAGTAAAGTTTTGCTGATGAAGATCATTCAAAAACAGCTTCAGCAGTACATTGACAGGAAACTACATGAAATTCAAGTCAGATTCAGAAGAAGATATTTAACAAGGAATATCATTGTTGACCTCAGATGGATCTTGGCTGAAAGCAGAGAATATTAGAAAGATATTTACATGTGCTTTATTAATTATGTAAAAAATTTTGACTGTGTGGGTCATGGTAAGCTCTGGACAACATTGCAAAGAATGGGTATTCCAAAACACTTAATTGTGCTCCTGATGAGCCTGTACACAGACCAAAAGGTAGTTATTCTAACAGAACAAAGGAATACTGAAGAGTTTTAAATTAGGAAAAATATGTGCCAAATAATCCAGAGAAACTGTATCATATGAAGAAGAATGTGACATCAGGATTGGAGGAAGACTCAGTAACAACCTGTGATGTGTAGATGATGCAATCTTGCTTGCTCAAAGTGAAGAGGACTTAAAATATTGATGAAGACCTAAGACCACAGCCTTCAGTATGGATTGCACCTCAATTTAAAGAAAGCTCAAATCCTCAAAACTAGACCAATTATATGATGATGGAGAAAAGATCAAATCTGTCAAAGACTTCATTTTGCTTGGATCCGCCATCAACATCATGGAAGCAGCAGTCGAGAAATCGAACAACGTATTGTATTAGACAAATGTACTGCACAGCACCTCTTTAAAGTGTTTAAGAGCAAAGATAATCAGTTTGACTAGTAAGGTATGTCTAACCCAGGCCATGGTATTTTCAATTACCTCATATTCATGAGAAAGTTGGACAATGAATAAGGAAGACCTTAGAATAATTGATGCATTTGAGTTATAATGTTGGAGAAGAATATTGAAGGTACCATGGACTTCTAAAAGAACAAATAAATCTGTTTTGAAAGCAGTACAGTTTGATAATGCTATGTCTTGGTGACTTTCTTTTGCAGTCTATCCTGTATGGGGTTCATTGGGTTTCTTGAATGGGAACCTTCTTTTCTTTCATGATATTAGGGAAGTTTTCTGCCAATAAATATTTAAAAGCTGTTTCTATACTTTGTCTTCTCTTTCTACTCTGTAATTCCTGTTGTGGGTAAATGATTTCTATTGATAATGTCCCACATAACTCTTAGGTTTTCTTTCTTCGTCTTCTTTTTCTTCTGATTATTCCTCAAATTAATATCAAAGGATTAGTCTTCTATTTTGCTGATTCTTTGTATTGATTTAGTTCTAATTCTATGTCTCTCCATTGACTTATCTGTTTCTGATGTTTTATTGGTAATCTTCTGGTCTTCTCGTTGTTGTTTTTGTATGGTTTTTAATTATCGATTTATTTTGTCATTTTGTTCTTAGATTGTTTTTCTGAATTCTTCTAGGGTTTTGTCTATGTTTTCTTTGATCTCTTTGAGGGTCCTTGATCGGTCTTTGAAGTCCTTATCAGGATGTTCTATTACCATTTCTTCCTCAGAAAGGTCTTCAACTCCATTATTTTGGCCACTTATTTGAGCTACCTTATCTTGTTTCTTTGTCTAATTCGTTCCTATCTATTGTTTCTGAGATAATAAGGTGTTTATTTATTTATAAATTTCTGCACTGACTGTATGAAAAGCTTGCAGAAAACTTCTATTATTTATAAATTCAATTCTTACACAAACTTTCTGAAGCCCTCTCATCTGTATGTTTGTTTTGTGCTGATTTAAAACATGTGTTTGCTGTATCCAGAGCTTTCTTTCTCTTTAGAATGTATTTCTTCCTTTGTTATTTCTTCCCTTATTATTGTTTTGTGACATTTGTGGCAGCTGTTGGCTGATTGTGAGTTCCTCACACTATTGGATATGTTGACTCTCACCTAGGCATGCATCTTCTTGGTTAGGCTTGGATGTCTTCCCTTACAGGATAGAGCGCAGATGGAGGCCAGGTTCTTTCCCTGATACTTGGTGATGAGTGTTGAGTGACCAGGGTCCCTCTACAGCCCTGCTGGATTATGGGGTCATTCCATGTTGGTGTTCTCTGCAGCACAAAACAGGATGCCTCCTCAGTTGTTGTAAAGGAGCACTATCCAAATGGACTGCGCAGGCCTGCTGTGTATATACAAATTGACGTGTCAGTCGGTAGCAGACTATGAAGGGGTTTCAGTTCAGGTGCAGAAGGTCTGCAGGAACCATGTGTGGGATGTGCAAGTTTACAACTGGGCAGATGTTGGATGGGGACACTGGGATCCCATGCTCTTCATTGTCAGAGATACAGATTGTGCCTCTCAGGGTGTGACTTACATTGCTCATAAGGAACATGTCTGTGGTTCACTCACTGGGGCATGGATGTTATTCTCAGCTGTTTCTGGGATGAACCAATGTGTACATTTGGTTGCCAGGTGGTTGGGAGAGGGTACAAAGGGCACAGGTCACTGGGTGGGTGGCAAATGAATTCTCGCTAATGATTGACTGGTGGGTAGAGGGAGGGAGGCGGAAGAGCAGCAGGTGTCTCAGTCCTTCAGTGGCCTGTCTGGCAGTGAGGACACACATCAGCTATCACAGCAGTTTAGAAGTGGACACACCTGCACAGGGCTCTTGTGTCTCAGGAGAGGGTGATGGGCATGGCCAGGCTTATACACAAATGTATGAACCACCAGGAGGCGAAGTGGGCCTGGCCACACTTGCACACAGAAGTGTGAGCTGCCTGTGACTTAGGGAGAGGGTGGTTGTGTGGTTGCATTTACAAGTCCTCTTGCAAATGAGGAGGCAGGATGCAGGTGGCAGGCAAGGAGACTGCTTGCACTGGACCGATTCTGGAGAAACTCTAGTTGTTATTCTGTAGTTTGTCTTTCTCTGGGTGGGTTCCTTATAAATTGACAGCTGCCTCCACCAATGAGCACTCTACACTCATTCCTGGAGTCCTGGTGTGGCGCTGTGGCATAATGCACTGGGCCACAAGGTCGGTGGTTCAAATTCACCACGCACTCCTCAGAAACCTTATACCGGGTCGCTGTGAATTGGACTTAACAACGCTTAACAACAATGACAACAGCACCAATTCCTAACTTTTTCTTTTGTACACTTACCAGAGATGCTACAACTCTGCCCCATAAATGTTTACACCCTGTCTAATTCTTCTTCTTCTCTAAGTCTCTGATGGTTCAGGGTCACTTCTCTGTGGTCCCCTAGTTTCGAACCCTACCACCCCTGAGACTCCCTCTTTTAGAAAGTGTCGCTAACTACGTCCTGCACACCACATCAGTTCTTTCTGGGATGTTTGCTCACAGTCTGAGCCACTAACTGTGGTCTCTTTGTGGCTGCTTCCTGACTCCATGTTGTTGTTGGATGCCATTCCAAAACGAGCACTGCTCCATACCTGTAGATAAAGCACATTTCCAGAACCAGAAATGTCTAATTTTTCTGTGGTCTCATTCCACCATTCCGTTACTAGTGCTTAATCTGTTTCATGAATGCTTCAATGTTCTGAGATCTGAGTTGTTTGTACCTGTTTTTTGTTAATTTCTTGTGTTTTTACTGTCAGAGGGTCAGCATAGTACATGTATCTAAGGTGTCATATTGACCAGAACTCCAATTCTCCTAATTTCTAAAGTCTAAAACCAAAAATTTAAATTCAAAGTCCCTAAACTTAACCGTTTCAAGAGGTAGCATATGATCAAGAGCCAGTGATACTGAAGGAGGAAGTCTAAGGTGCAATGAAGGAATTGGCAAAGAACAAGGCACCAGGAATTGATGGAATAAAAATTGAAATCTTTCAAGAAAGTGAGGCAGCACTAGAGGCACTCACTGATTTATGCTAAGAAATTTGGAAGACAACTACCTGGCTGACTGATTGGAAGAGATCTATATTTGTGCCCATTCCAAAGAGAGGTGACTCAATGGAATGCAGAAATGATTGGATAATATCTTTGATATCCCATGTGAGTTAAAGTTTTACTAAAGGTAATACAGAAATGGCTGCAAGCATACATTTACAGAGAACTTCCAGAAGTTTAAGCCAGATTCAGAAGAGGCCGTGGAATAAAGGCTATCATTGCTGATGTCCGATGGATCTTGGCTGAAAGCAGAGAATATCAGAAAGATGTTTACCTTTGCTTTATTGGCTATGCAAAGGCTTTCGATTGTGTGGATCATGACAAGCTATGGACAACATTGCGAAGTATGAGTGTTCCAGAACACTTAATTGTGCTCATGAAGAATCTGTACATGGATCAAGAGGCAGTTGTTTGAAAAGAACATGGGAACACTGAATGGCTTAAAATTAGGAAAGGTGTACAACAGGGTTGTATTCTTTCACCATACTTATTCAACCTGTATGCTTAGCAAATAATCTGAGAAGCTGGGTTCTATGAAGAAAAATGTGGCATCAGCATTGGAGGAAGACTCATTAACAACCTGTGATACGCAGATGATACAAAGTTACTAGCTGAAAGTGAAGAGGATTTAGAATATTTATTGATGAAGATCAAAGAGCACAGCCTTCGGTATGGATTACATCTTAATGTGAAGAAAACAAAAATCCTCACCACTGTACCAACATTGTTATCAATGGAGAAAAGACTGAAGTTGTCAAGGACTTCATTCTTCTTGGATCAATTATCAACACTCATGGAAGCATCAGTCAAGAGATCAAATGACGTGTTGTATTAGGCAAATCTGTTGCACAAGACCTTTTTGGGGTGTTGAAGAGCAAAGATGTCAACTTGAGGACTAAGGTGTGCCTGACCGAAGCCATGGTATTTTCATTAACCTCTTATTCATGCGAAAGCTGGACAGTGAATAAGGAAGACCATAGAAGAATTGATGCTTTTGAGGTACGGTGTTGGAGTAGAATATTGAAAGTGCCATGGGCTGCCAAAAGAACAAACAGATCTGTGTTGGAAGAAGTGCAGCCAGAGCACTCCTTGGAGGCCAGGATGGCCGAACTTCGTCTCTCATACTTCAGACATATTGTCAGGAGGGACCAGTCACTGGAGAAGGACATTATGTTTGGCAAGGTGGAGGGTCAGAGAAAAAGAGGAAGACCCCCAACAAGATGGATTGGCCAGGTGGCAGCATCAATGGGCTCAACTGTGGCAACGATAATGAGGTTGGCCCAGGACCATGCAGTGTTTTATTCTGCTGTGCATATGGTCTCTATGAGTCGGTACTGACTTGATGTCACCTAACAACAACAACAACAAACTAAAACTAGAACTTCTTGGAAACTGCTGATGCTAGATTGGTGAAAAGAGATACAAAAGGTCAAGTTGGACCTTTTTTTTATAACAGAAAGCAAGAAAGCTATGAGCTCCACTATGTGTACGATAAATAAAACCAGGAATCAATGTGAAGAGGTTCCCACTGTCAACAAAATAATATGGAAATATTTGAGCTTTAAAAATGGCAGTAATTGCAATAGATTGGAAGCGATCCAATATGCTTAAAACTATAATTTCACAGTTATCTTGTTGTTGCTATTAAGTGTCGTTGAGTCAACTTCAACTCATAGCGACCTTTTATAGGGTTGACAAGGAGCAGCTTGTGGATTTGAACTGCCAACGTTGTGGTTCACAGTCCACTGCTTATCTTACAGCACCCCACCAGAAATCCCATAGTGATCTTAAACAACAAAATGTTCACCTTCATAGAAAGATAAAAACAAAACCAGTTGCTATCATCCCCTACCCATGGTGACCCTACATGTGTCAGAGCAGACACTGCTCCGTTTAACTGTGCTACGTTGGGTTTTCAAGCCTTTCTTCTTGGGTGCTGCTGGAAATTAACTGCCAAACTTTTAGCAGCCAAGCACTTAACCATTTGTGCCAGGATGGATTACCTTGCTCTTCCTTACTAACCTGTATTGAATGATTTCGTGTGGATCTCACCATATTTGAATATGTTTGACAACTGTAGAGGATAGATGATTGTATTGGTTGTTGTACTGGACACTGGGAAACGATACAGGCCAAACAGTCCTGGTTCTGCAGAAAGAAAATTATAATAAAAATAAAGAGGTAAGGAAAGAATTTGTAGATAAAAGATGTATAACAGACATTTAAAAATGGGCTAAGCTAAACTACAGTGCCTAGGTAAATATATTTGGGTGATAACAACAAGGAAATACAAGGAAGTGAGTATTGTAATAGACAAAATAGTGTTTTCTTTTGAGACTAAGAAAGGATTTTGGTGGATCACAAATTTCTGTTTTGGAGTTGCCTTAGGATATATGAAGGGGTTTCTTTGGTGGATCACAAATTTAAATTTCTTGACCTCAGTAATGACAACAGGGATATCTTCTTTACAGTAATTCATTGAACTATATATACGTGTGTGTATGTTTCATATTATTTTAAGTCTATGTGTTATTTTTATTGTCTTTCTTGGTTTTTGTTTTAACAATAAAGTGATCACATAATACCTAAAACAAAACCGAACAAAACCAGAAACTCAACCCCATTGTGTTAGGTCAATTTTGGCTCATCCTGACCCTCTAGGACAAAGCAGAACTGTCCCATAGGGATTCCAACCTTACCTCTTTTTTTTTTTCTTCTTAAAGTTTTACTGTGATTTGGTGACTATTTACAAGACACATTTGTTTTCCATTCAACAATTCCTACACTTTTGTTTTGTGACATTGCTTATACACAATATAAAACCACTCTTCTCACTCTTCCCATTTCCATCTGCATTTCTTTCCTGTCCCTTCCTGCCTTTTGAGCTTTATCTCTGGACTAACACTACCCTTTTAGCTGATTGTTTTTAGGTGTGTGTACTTTCTGGTGTTATTGTTCACTTTATAGTCTGTTGTTTGATTTAGAAGTTGAACCATGGGGATGAATTCAATTCCAGACCTGAAGGGTGTTTAGGGCAATAGTGTTGGTGTTCCACTAGTCTTTAGATGAGTGGTAAGCCTTGTCTTATTATTATTATTTTGAATTTTGTTCCACATTTTTCTCCCACTCTATCCAGGACCTTCATTTGTGATCCCTTTTAGAGTATCTAGCTACCATCTAGCTCTTCTAGTTTCAGGGTCATGGAGGCTGGAGTTTGTGTGGTTCATTAGTCCTTTGGATTAATTGTTTCAATGCATCTTTAATTTTCTTCACTCTTATTTCCTCTAGGCAGGGAAACCAATAGTTTACCTTAGGTAGCCATTTAAAACTTTTTAAATCCCAGTTTCTACTTAACAGAGTAGGCTACATAACATTGTCTTTGTGGACTGTGTTATGCCAATTGACCTTGATGTCCCTTGAGACAGAGGCCTTAGACCCTCAGACCCAGAGACATATTCCCTGAAGGTGTTGAGTTATGACTAAGAGGTTTTTACAACTTTACTCCCTGTATGCTCTACTAATGAATGATACAGGAAGCATCAAAAGAAGATGAAAGATCTTGTCTAGATGGCTCTGGTGAAATGAGATGGTGATAAGATTCTTATGATTCAATAGTGAGTAATTGTTATCATGACTAACTGTGATTGTTACAACTGTAAAGGTAGAAGCTATATAACAAAAAGGGCAGAATAGTTAATCTTACAGCCCAGAAACAGAGGACCTTAGGATCATCAAGGGAGAATAGAACAAGCAGAATGTGGGACCCTATCCAGAGAAGCAGCAACACCAGAGATGGAGGCAGAGAAGAGGACATGAAGAAACAGAGTCACTGAAGACTTTAGACTCATGGAAAGAGAAAGTCTGTGTGCTGGTGGCCAGGAGGCAGGCTTGCAGAATGTGCCCTTTGGTTGTTTAAATGATTATATATTCCTGAGTGTTTTTTTATACATTCCCCCCAAAACAAACAAACAAAAAACAACAGAAGGAATAGAAGCAAAAATGCTGTTGACTGATGATGCATGGAAGAAATTGTAATCATTGCAATGAAACGCTGAGTGTAAAATAAATGTTCTCCCATGTAAACGATTACTCAATGCACAATAGAAACTTAAAAACAAAAAGAAAAGAAAACCTTTTGTCAGCGAGCATGAAGTAGAGCATCTAATAAAATTTTATGAATTGTCAGGCAAAAAAAAATAAAGAAGAAGATGAAAAGAATATACAGAGCCACTGTACCAAAAGAAATTGGTTGATATTCAGCCATTTTTAAGAGGTAGCATATGATCAGGAATTGACAATACTGAAGGAAGAAGTCCAAGTTGCACTGAATGTACTGGTGAAAAATAAGTCTCCAAGAAATGACAAAATACTAACTGAAATGTTTCAACCAACTCAGTGGAAATACTAATTGTTTTTGTTGTGGGCCGTTGAGTCAATTCTAACCCATAGTGACCCTGTATACCTGTTACTCTATACCAGTGTATTTAAAAGATAGCTACCTGGTCAACCTCTGGAAGAGTACTATACTTGTGCCAATTCCAAAGGGAGGTGAGCCAACAGAATGAGGGATTTACCAAAGAATAAGCTTAATATCACATGTAAGTAAAATTTTACTGAAGATCATTTAAAAACAGTTGCAGCAGTACATCAACAAGGAGCTGCTAGA
Organism: Chrysochloris asiatica; assembly: GCF_000296735.1. Taxonomy (NCBI): domain Eukaryota; kingdom Metazoa; phylum Chordata; class Mammalia; order Afrosoricida; family Chrysochloridae; genus Chrysochloris; species Chrysochloris asiatica. Next base: position 14,541,438 of record NW_006408547.1, on the reverse strand, counting down.
AATTCAAGCCAGAATCAGAAGAGGACATGGAATGAGAGATGTCATTGCTGATGTCAGATGGACCTTAGGTGAAAACAGAAAGTATCAGAAAGATGTCTACTTGTGCTTATTGATTATGCAAATACATTTACCTGTGTAGGTCATAACAAACTATGGATAACATTGCAAAGAATCAGAATTCCGGAACATTAAATTCTCCTCATGTGGAAGTTGTACATAGACAAGAGGGAGTCTTTTGAATGGAACAAGAGGATGCTGAGAAAAATGTGCCTCAGGGTTATAGCCTTTCACCATACTTATTCAATCTGTATACTTGAGCAATGGAGTCCTGGTATGGCACTCTAGGATAAACACTGGACCGCAAGGTCATTTGAACCACAACGTCGGCGGTTCAAACTCACCAGCTTCTCTTCAAAAACTACACAGGGATGCTGTGAGTCAGAACTGACTGGACGCCACTTAACAACAACAACAACTGAGTAGTAATCTGACCAGCTTGACTAAGTGAAGAAGAATGCAGCATCAGGATTGGAGTGAGGCTCATTAACAATCTATGATGTGCAGATGACACAACCTTGCTTGCTGAAAAGCAAGAGGACCTTGAGCACTTAGTATTGAAGAATAAAGAATACAGTCTTCAGTATGGATTACAACTCAATGTAAAGAAAACTAAAATCCTCACAATTGGACCAATAAACAATATCATGGTAAATGGAGAAAAGATTGACCCTATATAGGGTCACTATGAGTCAGATCAATAGCAGAAACAACAACCACCAATCTACAGGGTCGGCGGTTCAAGCCCACTAGTTGCTCCACGTGAGAGAGATGAAGCTTTCTGCTCCTGCAAAAGAGTTACAGCTTCAGAAACTCTATTCAGATCCAAACCCACTGTATTAAGTCAATTTAGGTTCATAGTCACCCTCTAGGACAAAGTAGAACTGTCCCATAGGGATTCCAACTGTAACTCTTTTATATTTTTCACTTTTTATTGTGAAAGTTTACAGAGCACATTTGTTTTCCATTCAACGATTCATACACATTTTGTTTTGTGACATTGATTATAATTTCAGAATGTAACAAGACTTTTTATTTCCTCCTTGTATTAGTTGTCATGTAGTCCTGGTGTGGCGTTGTGGGTTAATGCTGTAGGATAAGCCACACCAGTGCTTGTCTATTTGTTATTGCTATTGTTATGGGATAAAGCAAATAAATTGAACAAAAACACATGAAAATTTGAGAATCTAAATTAGTTGAAATTTACATCTTTGAAAAGTTTTAACTCTAATCTAATGGTGCCGTGGAGTTGATTCTGATGCACAGTGACCCTGCAAAGGGCTTCTGAGGCTATAAATCTTTACAGGAGCAGAAAGCCTCATCTTGCTCCCACAGAACAGCTGGTAGTTTTGAATTGCTGACCTTGAGGTTAGCAGCCCAACTCTTAACCCCTAGGGTACCAGATCTTGTTCAAGTTTTAACTAACAATGCTAAAATCACCAAAGCTCTAGAGCAACTATTTATTATATTTCTCTACTAGCTAATTAAGGAACAGATCATGGAATTATCAACACATAAACATAAAGTTCTTACTAAATTGAAAGTGTGCCTTTTCGAGAAAAAAAAGTAAATTTATATCAGTGAATAATATAGCTCTTCAAATTCTTACGCAGCACCTATCATAGCATTTAGCACTATGCATTCCTTTACTTTTGTATTTTGTGTCATTTAAATGGTTCAAGCAAATCGTTTCCTTATGACACCAACCGTGGCTTTTGCATTTGTTGAAGCAAATTTTGGGAGAGGTTCTGAAACTGATGTCCCAGAAGAAAAGTGCAAGTCATGGTGCTGTTATTCTGTCCTTGATTTCATTTTGAAAATTGCTTCCTTTTGCTTTGTTAACAACTGGAGCGGGGGCTGTGAGTCATGCAGTTGGGTCCTATGACACAGGCAATTTCTAGTGTGTTTAGATTAGGGAAGAGCATGACTTGTCAGCTTACAGCTGGAAGGTCTCAAGGGTCTACAAAGATGTTCCCATCTAAAATTAGTAATGGTTTTAATATATTTTGCTTTTTATGAATTTATAAATAAGATAATTCATGGTTCCTCTAAAATGAAGTAATTTGAAAGCCTCTGAGTAGAAACTTAGCGAGCCCTTATAAAAGTTAATTCTGCTAAGTGGTCTCATGACTCATTTACTCAATCATATGACACAACTTGCTGACATGGCGTCTAGGGCCATTATGACCATTTTAAATGGGTTTGACTCTGAACCACATAAAATTTAATATTTTTTCATAATAGGTCATTATTTAAATGGGAAAAATAAAGTACATTAACTAAAATATCTGTTGAGTCTGTTCATGAAGAGCATATAAGTAATATTGTTACAAATATATATTAAGATGACTGTCCTGATGTGGCGCTGTGAGATAATGCATCAGATTGTAAAGTCATTTGAACTGCAAGGTCAGTGGTTCAAGCTCACCAGCTGCTCCTGGGAAACCCTATACAGGGTCACTATGTGTTGGAATCGACTCAACAACACTTAACAACAACAACATTGCCAGATTAAGGAGCTCTGGTAGAGTAGTGGGCGATGAGTTGGGTTGTTGACACAAGGCCAGCAGTTCAAATCTGTCAGATGCTCCGCAGGAGATAGATGAGACTATCTGCTCCAATGAAGAGCTAAAGCCTACGAAACGCTATACAGGGTCCCTATGAGTCAAAGTGACTCCATGGCATACAACCACTATCACCACCACCAGATAATTATCTGATCAAAACTCATGTGCATCATATTTCTAGTATTTCTTTGCATAATGCTGAACAAGAGAGAAACTATATTGACAATCCTTTCTAGTTTTTATTTGTTTATTGGTAATGGAACACTAACAATATAGTACATTTATATGTAGAGAGGTGCTTGAAAATAGTAACTCCTAATGCTTTCTTTAAACACATAGGACAAAACTAAGTAAAAAAAAACAACTCACACTATGTTAAAAAATAATTCACTTTGCTTTTTAAGTACAAAACGTAACTTAAAATCAGAGAATTAAGGGTTTGCTTTTTATAAAATATATTCTTGTTGCTAACACAAGTATTTAATTCTAGCACATATTTTAATGTACAGCAAGTTTCCAAATAGGATGTGGTGTGTTGTTTTAAAATTTTGACAACAGATCATAGTTTTCTTTCATAGTTTAATTAAAGAAAATTACATGGAATTTATGTATTTAAAAAACAAGTGAGTTCAGCTGCTAACAGAAACTTTGATCCCATCAGTTACGTTGCAGGGCAAAATGTAGCAGTTCCATTCTGTTCTTAGAGTTGGAATAAACTCAACAGCAGTGGATTTTTTGTTTGTTTGCATTGTTGTTGCTGTTAGGTGCCTTCAAGACGGTACCAACTCATAGCAACTTTATGCACAACAGAAGGAAACACTGTCTATCCTGGGCCAACCTCACTACCGCTGCCACACTTAAGTCCATCGATGCTGCTACTTGACCAACCCATCTCGTTGGGTGTCTTCCTCTTTTTCTCTGACCCTCCACCTTACCAAACATGATATCCTTCTGCAGCGACTTGTCCCTCCTGACAATAGTCCGAAGTATGAGAGACATAGTTTGGCCATCCGGGCCTCCAAGGAGCACTCTGGCTGAATTCTTCCAACACAGATCTGTTTGTTCTTTTGGCAGCCCATGGCACTTTCAATATTCTCCTCCCACACCATAACTCAAAAGCATAAATTCTTTTACGGTCTTCCTTATTCACTGTTCAGCTTTCACATGCATATGAAGGTTATTGAAAATACCATGGCTTGGGTCAGGTGCACCTTAGTCCTCAAGCTGACATCTTTGCTCTTCAACACTTTAAAAAGGTCTTGTGCAGCAGATTTGCCTAATGTAATACTTTGTTTAAGTTCATATATATATATGAGTTGTTGTGTGCCATAGAGTTGGTATAGGATTTCCGAGGAGCGGCTGGTGAATTTGAACCACTAAACTTGCAGTTCAAATTGGCCTTGAGGTCAAGCGCATATCCTACAGTGCCATACCGGGACTCCTTATAAATGAGTGTGTGGATTGAAATAGATGATATAAATGTATATAGATAGTCCATTATGTGTTGTTGTTAAGTACCGTCCAGTCGATTCCAACCAACAGCTATCCCGTATAGGGTTTTCAAGGTGCAGCTGGAGAGTTGAACCACTGACCTTGCAGTTCAAATGACTTTGCAGTCATTGAACATTAACCCACAGCGCCACACCAGGACTCCTTAGATAGCCTCTGGGTGATGCAAATGGCGAACCACCCAGAGGTACTTCAAAAACAAAAATAAAATTCTGGCAATCTTCTTCCAAAAAATCAGCACAGTTCTACTCTGACACACATGAGGTCACTAAGAGTAGAAATTGATTCGGTGGTTACTGGTATATGAGGGTGTGTCAAAAAGTATGCTATTAGGGTTACAGTCCATAATTCATGGGCTTATTCCAAACAAAACTTGTTTAAACACATCTCTGTGGTCACTGGATGGCTACAGAGAAGTTCTCTCAGTAATATACTTGTTTCAGTCTCATTAGGGTGTCTTTGTAAAAAAAAATGGAAAAGGTCCTATCAAAGCAGTGGCTTTTCGGGGAATCTGTTGGGTTTGTTCATTCAAATCAGAGGGGTTTTACTCAGAAAGCTGTGGCAACTGGTGTTTGGAATTCCATAGGGATAATCTAACCCGTAAAGATTTACACCCTCGGAAACCCTGTACAGGGTCGCTATGGGTCGGACCCGACTCGATGGCACTTAACAACAACAACAACAATCTTAATGAGCCCTCATGAAGCACACAGGATGATAGTGAGAGCTTATTAGAAAGACATTTTAAGAAAATTAAAAACTGCTTTGGTGCTAAAAAGCTGGGAAAGTTGTGCTGAGTTTTGTTTGTTTGTTTTTCCCATCGTGACAATGTACCTGCCATTACTTCGAAGGTAACAAGAACTATCCTAGGATAATTTTGTTGGGAAATCTCACTCCATCCACTGCTACAACCTTGATATTGCCTCTTCAGACTCAAAGACACTGAAGAAGAACACACACGTTGAATCCTATAATCCTAGGAGAATGTCAACATTGCCATTTGGGCATGATGTGAACTACAGTGTGGAGAATTGTTCTGGGATGGCTTAGAGAGATGAAAACACTGCCTTCAAAAGTGTCTACACCTAACAATATATGGGGGGTATGGTGAGGAGAGGTGGGGAAGGTGGAGCACAGGATAGTTTGGGTGCTGGGGAGGGAGGCAATACACTAGAAGGGGGAGGGGAATGGAAGAACAAGGCAGATGGGAGAACAGTTAAGCAGCCTTGCATG
>NW_006408547.1:14532067-14534527 GCF_000296735.1 Chrysochloris asiatica | reverse complement strand
ATAGGGGGAATGTAAAGCTAATGTTCTCCCATGTAAACTATCACATAATTCACAATAAAACATTTAAAAAATAATAAGTGTATACACCTACATGGAGGATATGCCAAGAAACTATAGCTTCACATTTTAATGGTCTTTATGTAATAATGGTTTCTATGATTTTGTAGCAATCACTTTAGACTTTTCCTTGTGTATACCACGGGACTTCGAAAAACTAATGGAGACATGAAATGAAAAGATAATAGAATTTTTCCATGCACCTTTTCCCCCCTCTGAAATATAGCTACTTCTATGTACTTTTGAACCCTCCCTCGTATATATATATAATTGCTTGGAATAGTGTATTTTGCCAGTTACTATTTTGCACATTATGTGAGTAGGAAAATGTAATAGATACAGAAGTGTTGTCATATACAGTAGTAATGGAATGTGAATTGGAGAAAAGAAATGCATTTGCAAAGAAATTCCTTACAACAAGCATTATTGGTCTTTCTTTGTTCTTGATTCTAGAGATTGGCTTACAACAGGAAGTGGATTTTATTCCATAGGAGATAGTTGGAAACATCTGTAGGCTTATTGTCTACACTGGAGTGGTACAGCTGCTTTGTAGTGGGTAGAAACCAGGGATGCTGCTAAATGTTTTATCATGCCTAGAAAAGGCTCCTACAAAACTTAGTTATCCAATCTAAAATGTCAGTATTGCTGAGATTGAGTAAACCTGTTCTAGAACTATCCAAAATGGTCTAAGTATAGACATTCTATTACTTGTGAGTACCCACTTCAGAGCATGTATAATCACAGGCTTACTGCAAGTCAGCTTTCTCATCTATAAAACAAATGCTAATTACCTGATTACTTCCATTAAAAGGGTTAGAATTTGGGTTAATTGGTGTTTACAAAGAGCTTTGAAGATTTAAAGTCCTGTGTAAATGGTACTTATTATTAATTACTATTCTGGAAGACATGTATTGTGACCCTAATTGTTCCCTAGCATAGCCAAGCCTCAAAAATCTTGGAGATGCTGAATTATTTTTTTATATCTTTGAATGTTTATAATGAGAAAGATAGATGTCAGGGGACTCACCATCCCATTTTAGATAACTGCAATCCTACTGTATATAAATTGGTTCATTATCATCAAGAAAACTATAGGTTTTGCTTTGTGATATTCTGTTGCATATGAGTAAATTTGTTCCCATTTTACTAAAATATATGTATGTATAATAACAAATTATGGATAGCATTGTAAAGAATGCAAATACCAGAAAACTAAATTGTGCTCATGCAGAACTTAGCCATAAATCAAGAGGCAGTCTTTCGAACAGAACAAGGGGATATTGCATGGTTTAAAAATCAGGAAAGACATGTCTCAGGGATGTATCAATTCATTATACTTGTTCAATATGTATGTTGTGCAAACAATCAGAGAATCTGGATTATATGAAAAACATGGCATCAGAATTTAAAGAAGACGCATTAATAACCTGCAGCATGCAGATGATACAACCTTGTTTGCTGAAAGCAAAGAGGACTTGAAGCACTTACTGATGATTATACAAGACTGAAGCCTTCAATATGAATTATACTTTAACATGAAGATTTTTAAAAACCTTTACAACTGCACCAATAAGCAACATCATGATAAATGGAGAAAATATTTAACTCATCAAAAATTGTTTTTTACTTGGATCTGCAATCTACACCCATGAAACCAGGAGTCTAGAAATCAAAAGGTACATTGTATTTGGCAAATAAGCTATGAAACACCCCTTTGAAGTATTAAACAGCAAAGATGTCACTTTGAGAATTAATGGGTACTTTACTCAAGCCATGATACTTTCAATCGCCTTATAAGCTTATGAAAACTGGACAACGAATCAAAAAGATCTAAGAAGAAATGAATTTGAATTTGAATTAGAGTCTTGGCAAAGAATATCATATATACTGCAGACCAACAGAAGAATGAACACATCTTGTCTAGAAAAAGTCCAGCCAGAATCGAAGATGGAAGATTTAGTCTCAAGTAGTTTGGACACGTTATTAGGAGGGCCCAGTCGCTGGAGAACAAAATCCAATTTGCTAAAGTAGAGAGTCATCAAAAGAGAAGAAGACTGACAGACAATGGACTAATGCAGTGGTTGCAAAAATGGTCCAAACATAGGAATTACTATGAAGATGGTACAAGACCAGGCAAAGATAATGTCGCTATGAGTTGATACCAAATTCATGACACCAACTACAGCACTTAAGAACAACAACAAAACAACAATGATATGCATTGTTGTTGTTGTTAGGTGTTGTCAAGTCCCTTCTGGTTCATGTTGTTGTTGTTAAGTGTCATTGAGTCAGTTCCAACCCATAGCGACCCTATATGGGGTTTCTGAGGAACGGCTGGTGAGCTTGAAACACCAACCTTGTGGTTCAAATGGACTGTGTCACCCAGTACATTAACCCACAGCG
>NW_006408547.1:14521844-14531967 GCF_000296735.1 Chrysochloris asiatica | reverse complement strand
GGCGCATTAACCCACAGCACCATACTGGGACTCCTTTGATTTACAGTGACCCTAAAATTATGATTGAAGGCTTCTACATCTGTGACTCAGCTTCACATCCATACTGACTGCATTTTGAAAGTGAAATTTAGAAATAGAGAGCACTGAAGAAAGAGGTATGAGGGAAGATTTGAAATTTGACCAAAAAAATCCTGAGTGCATGACAATTATCTTCAAATTGCGAAGAACTGACCTGATAAGGGAAATGTTTTCTTTCCTAATGGCTTTCCGTGAGAATAAGATTACTGGAATTTGAAAATGGCAGATTTCTCCTCAGGAAGAGAAAGGAAGAGCACACAAAATATGGAATGAGCTACTCTGAAAGCTGAGTTCTTTGTTGTAATGAAAGTTTAGCAAAGGTGCCTATTTGTTCTGGATTATGTGCAGTGTCCGCAATTAATGAGAGGTTAAAACATATGATCTTTAAAGTTACAAGTGTCTGTGACATTTTTGCTATTTATTATAGCCTGGTTAGCTTGTGTTTTATTTTACTCCCTCTCAGCAGGAGGAGAATATTGAAAGTGCCATGGGATGCCCAAGGAACCAATAGATAGATCCGTTTTGGAAGAAGTGCAGCCAGAGTGCTCCTTGGAGGCCAAGATGGCCAGATTTCGTCTCTCATACTTCAGACAAACTATCAGGAGGGACCAGTCACTGGAGAAAGATATCATGTTTGGTAAGGTGGAGGGGTCAGAGAAAAAGAGGAAGACCCCCAGCGAGATGGATTGGCATAGTGGCAGCATCAATGGGCTCAATCAAGCGTGGCAACAATTGTGAGGTTGGCCCAGGATCCAGCAGGGTTTTGTTCTGCTGTGCATAAGGTCACTATGAGTCAGTACTGACTCAGTGGCACCTAACAATAGCAACAACAACAGCTCATCTAAAATTAGACCAAGATTTCTTGACAAGCCAAAGATAAAAATCTTAAGAGTGGAGTCTTTTTATTTTGCAAATTCTATGGCCAGTGCTGACTGATTCTTTATTATATCACCTTAGTTTCTTTGCACTACAACTCCTCCTTAATTTACATGTTAATTTAGTACAGGTTTATTTGTTATTGTTGTTAAGTGCGATTAAGTGGGTTCCCATTCATAAAGACACTATGCACACCACACAGAAGGAAACACTTCCTAGTCCTGAGCCTCCCAATTGTTATGACTCTTGAAGCTATAGCTGCTGCCACTGGGCTCTGAGTTTTCAGCAGTTTGGCAGTTATGTAATGATAGAATTTGTCAGTTAAATGAGGATGTAATCATTCCCCATGATGTAATCAGTTGTAAGGGGGTAAGAGTTGAGTACAATACACCTACTCAGGCCACAATCTTGATCTGGTGTAAGGGGAATTTCCTTGTATCATGTTTTATCTTACAAGAGGTAAAAGGACAGATGAGCAAGAAAAGCCAGGAACGGAACATATCCTTTGGACTCGAGATCTCTGCTGTGAACACATCCTAGACTCAGAGGAAGACTAATGTCAAGACACGTGTATTTGTCTAAGGAACACCATGTCCAGGAAAGGACCTTTCTCGAGACCAACAGAGAAAGAAATCCTTCCCCTAGGTTTGGTTCTCTGAATTCAAACTTTGAGATCTCTAAACTGTGAGATAATAAATGTATGTTAAAGCCAACCTTTTGTGGTATTTTACTTTTAGCAGCACTTGGTCATGAAAACAGGAAGACAATAACATTTGAATTGGTACCTTGAGTGTAGAGAGAATTTGTTAAGGAAGGACCAGAGAAGGGACCTCTTGCTCCAAAGTCAGAACATCTCAAAATTTTTATCAGAGTTAGAATATATCTTATAGAGAATGATTCAATTTTTGGTGCATGCATGTCCTCACTTCCTCAAAAGAAATTTTTGATAATTTGGAAATTTTGTATTTTTTATGCTGTTGGTTAAATTTATTTAACAACTGAACATAACACTCTTAATTCTTTCTTTCTGTTTCTCTTTTCAGAAGTAGTGCTTATTTTGTTTTCAATTAGACATAAATTGAAATTAGCAAGCACCCTACCTTTTTCTCTCTTGCAGTTTGTGTGTTGAATATTGAATGCTGTTGTTGTTAGCTGCTACTTAATCAGTTCTAATGCACGATGACCCTGTGTGTGCAGCGTAGAACTGCTCAGAGGGGTTTTCAAAGCTGTGACCCTTTGGAAACAGATTACCAATATTGTGTTCCAGGAGTCTCTGGGTGGATTCAAGCTACCAACCTTTTGACTGGTTGTAGAATATTTAACCATTTGTGCAAAAAAAGCAATAGGGAAGTATTATCATATTTGCCATATATACTGTGCATCTTCCCATGTTTTAATCATTGTCTTTCATCTACCCATCTGAGGGCTTCAAAAAGTTTTTGGAAAAATGGAATAAAAAATAACAGGCTTTTCCCACAAACTTTTTGAAGTCCCCTTGTATATACTACTTTTCTGTTTTTCCTACTACTGTAAGTTCTGGTGACTTGAGACGTGGTCTCTCATATTTCTGAGGTCGGGCTTATGGAAAGAAAATCCCAATGTCTTTTATGTTTATAATAGTTTCCTCCAATGTTTCCACATAAAGTATAATTAAGTAGAAATGCAATACTAGGCTCACATTTACTTCCCAAAGTATATTAAGAATTTTATCCCACTGTCCTGGCATAAAATATTGCTATCAAAATATGTGGTTCCTATTAGTTTATCTTTCTCTTTTAAGTAACTTTGGCTGGATGACAAAGGAATTATTTTTTAAAACATTCCAGATGTTTCTCAGGAACATATATTGGTGTTAAGCATTCTGAGTTTGTTCTTTCACATGTACAGTGTGTCCTTTCAAAATGTAAATTCCAACTTCTTGTTTTTTAAAATATTTTTTAGATTATATTTTTAAGTATTTGTTTTGTCTTGTTGCTTTAGTTTTTATAGATGCTCCTATGATTGGCTATTCTCTGTCTCACATTTTATCAGTTTCTCTGGAATCCTTTCTCTTTCTTCATGTTGGTTTCCCCCACTGTGCCTAAATTTCCTTTCAATCATCTATTTTTCTGCAGTAATTTCTGTGCTTTCTATTCAATCTTATGTTTCTTTTAATTTGGGCTCAATTTCCAAAATAACATTTTCTTCTTTTTCAAATTATTTTTTGAGCATGCTCAGCCATCTCTATGTATTTTTTGTTGTTTAAGACACCTCAGTATTGTTTTCTAACTTTGATGAATTATATTTTTCCAAAAATCATGTTCCCATGTAAATAATGCTGCTGTTGTTGTTGTTAAATGCCACAGAGTCGGTTCAACTCATAGCAACCCTGTATAGGATTTCCAAGGAGCAGATGGTGAGCTTGAACTGCCAGCATTGCAGTTCAAAGTGGTCTTGCAGTCCAGTGCAAACCCATATATTATGCACATAGTACACCTAGGAAGCTAACAGGTGAGGGAGTGGCATGTTGTATACAAAAAGTGTACAATATACTTGTTAGTTGCATTAAAAGTAGGGTACACAGCTTTTCCCAATGGATTGTATCTTTTTTCCTTCATTTTCTACAGCATGTTTTGCAATATTAGATTATAGTTGATTATAAATATCTTTTACAGGGCATTCAGAAACCCCTGTCGGCCTAGGCTTCCACAGCTCATTTGTCTTGCATGAATATTCAAACTTTCAAAGTCTCTTCCAATCTCAAGCATTTTAAAACAAATCATTTTGAGTGGGTACTTCTCTTTTTAGAGGTGAGCAATTGTTAATTACTGTGTTTCCATGCTACCAAGACCAGCAGAAGCCTTCTCTGTCTTCCTTCTCTTTGTCTATCACAGCTGCTATTCCCACCTAGTTATTGTTGTAATTGGTTTAATCCCACCCACCCACTCATTTTCTGGAGGTTACAGAGTTAGGTTTTCCCCAATTCAAATGAAAATGTTGCTCTCTGATTTATTAGTGATTTTAGTTACTCTATCTGCTTTTATCTAAAAGCCAGTAATGATGAAATTAAAGAATTCCACAAATTTCTTCAGTCTGAAATTGATCAAGCATGCAATCAAGATGTATTCATCATTACTGGTGATTGGAATGCAAAGTTGGAAACAAGAAGGATCAGTAGTTAGAAAATAGGGCCTGAGTGATAGAAACGATGCTAGATATCACATGATAGAATTATTCAAGACCAATGACTTCTTCATTGCAAATACCTTTTTAGACAATATAAAAGATGACTATACACATGGACCCCAACAGATGAAATACACAGAAATCAGAGACATCTACGGAAACAGACGGTGGAAAAGCTCCATATCATCACCAAAGAAGACCAGGAGCAGACTGAATTGCTCATAGGCAAGTTCAGGCTGAAGCTAAAGAAAATTAAAGTAAGTCCAAGAGAACCAATATATGACCTTTAATATAAACCACCTGAATTTAGGGATCATCTGAAGAACAGATTTGATGCATTATGCACTAAGGATCGAAGACCAGAAGAGCTGTGGGATGACAGCAAAAATATCATACCAGAAGAAAGCAAAAGGTCATTAAGAAGACAAGAAACAAGGAAAAAGACTAAAATGGATGTCCGAAGAGATTCTGAAACTTGCTTTTCAGAGTAGAGATGCTAAAGCAAATGGAAGCAATGAGGAGGTAAAAAAACTGAATAGGAAATTTCAAAGGTCTGCTCAGGAAGACAAAGTCAAATATTATAATGAAATGTGCAAAGATCTGGAAGAACACACTCACCATTTCTCCAACTGAGGGAATGGAAGAAAAATTTAAGTCTCAACTTGTGGTACTGAAGGTTTCTATGGGCAGAATATTGAGTGATGAAGAAAGCATCAAAAGAAGATGGAAGGAATACGCAGAGTCACTGTACCAAAAAGAAATGGTCCATGTTCTACTCATATTGACCCTGTATAGGGTTTCTGAAGAGTGGCTGCTGAGTTTGAACCACTGACCTTGTAGTTTAAATTGACTTTGTGGTCCAGTGCATTATCCTGTAACCCCACATAGTCACCATTTATGTTTCTAAAAAGCGTATTTACATCTGATAAGTCATTGGTCTTGCAAAATTCCATCATGCAATCTCCTGCATCCTTTCTATCACCAAGGCTATATTTTCCAACTCTTCAGCATTTCTTTTTGTTTCCAACTTTTACTCTCTAATCATCAATGCATCGTGATTGCATATTTGGTCAGTTTCAGACTGAAGAAGTTGGTAGCATGCTTTAATTTCATCATCACTGGCTTTAGTGGTTGGGGTGTACATTTGAATGACAGTGGTGGTGGTTATGTGTCGTGGAGTCGGTTCCAACTCATAGAGACCCTGTACAGGGTTTCCGAGGCTGTAAATCTTTATGGGAGCAGAAAGCCTCATCTTTCTCCCACAGAACAGCTGGTAGTTTCGAACTGCTGACCTTGAGGGTCACAGCCCGATTCATACCCACTACGCTACCAAAGCTCATTTTGAATGACAGTAGTACGGACCAATCATTCTTGTAGGTGTGTGGATGATCTCTTACCACAGTCACATTCTTGTGGTAAGACATCTTGAAATGTTCTTTGTGATGATGAATGGGATGACATTCTTTTCAGCTTGACATTCCCACCACAGTAAACTATATGATTCTCTGATTCAAAATTGCTAATATCAGTTCATGACTAGTGTATGGATCTTTATGTTTTCTATTTCCTTTTTGATGACTTTCAATTTTCCTAGGTTCATGTATTATAACCGTATTTTAGGCTAAACATGAGTTGTCCAAAGGGAAGGGAAGGGAAGGTTATTTTGCCCTGGAAACCTCAGAATGGCTCTCATATTGTATTTGTTACTTTTCTTCCTTTCCACATTTTCAAAAAACAAAGATTTGTTTTATTTTCTAAAAGTGAAGGAAAAGGAGTTTGATTGAGAAATAAAGTTGGAGTTGGGTAGCACTTAGTTAAAATACAAAGCTCTCTGATGTTCAAGCACTGAACATAAAGAATAAAGAAAAGTAAGAGGTTAATGATTGATTATAGATAATATCAGTTCAACTTGAAGTTCTTTGAAATATAAAGGTTGGCCACCTGAATTTGAAGTAGTGAGTTACTACCTGGGTGCACAGTAACAACGACTTCAGTTAACATGATTGTGGAGTCACAAATGCACTTTTTTGGAGGGGGGAGTAGAGGAACAAGTTATTTACATATTGACAGATTTTTCCCATAAACAAATGCTTTTTAACCTGACATTTTACAACCTAGGAATGAGTGTTGTCTCTGTCAGTCTTATATCTGACATGAGAACTCCAGTTTCAACCTTTTCTGTTTTCAAATTCAACTTATATGAAAATGACCATAAAAGTCAACCAGCCACACTGATTTTCTTTAATGAAATTTACCACAATAACTATTACCATGATCTCCATCTCAGTTGGAACCAACTCAAGGCACTTGACAACCACAACAACATCTGACTTTATCATGAGCTTAAATACATAATATTCCATTTTATTCTCACAATGATTTTAAGATCTAAAATTTTAGAATTCCAACTGGTCTCTTTCCTCCCAAATTATTCTTTATAGTGTCATCAGATTTTTCTTTTTACAAAATGAATATCTATATTGTATAAGGAGCTCTGGTAGTGTAGTGGTTGTGAATCAGCTGCGAACCACAGGTCAGCATTTTGAAACTACCAGCTGTTCCATGGGAGAAAGATGAGGCGCTCTGCTCCTGTAAACATTTACAGCCTCAGAAACCCTGTACAGGGTCGCTATGAGTCAGAACCGACTCCACGGCACACAGCCACCACCATATTATATACACAATGCTGTGAAATATCTTTAACTTGATACACATGATTCTAACCCTTCTAAATAACTTATTATATACTGACTGTTTACTGCCTGTCAAGTACTGTCCTACATGTTTTACCTATACTATTATTTCATTTAATCCATATTAACAATACTATTATTGCCTCTATTTAAAAAGGGGGAAATTTCAGCACAGAGGTGTTAATTTACTCTAGGTCTGTCAGCTGGTAATTTGTGGATTCTGGATTTTAGCTTCAGCATCTTCTTATTTGTATAGTTCTTTACTATGTCAAAACACTCCAAATTTTAATCATCTAGGTTTGGTTCTGCCCTATTCTTGGATTCATGTATTTTACATGCAAAAAAAGTCATATCTTAGTCCTTCTAATAGGCCTGTCTTGTTAAAGCTGAATTTTGTCCCTTTTTTATTGTTTTTTGGGAGGAAGAGAGAGAGAGAAGGATAGCCCACCCTGGTGTCCTTGTAGGATAAGCACTAGTCTGCTAGCCATAGGATCTCTGTGAGTCGAAATTGACTTGATAGCAGTATATTTGGTTTGCTTTTTATATATCTATATATAATTATAGGAGCTCTGGTAGCGTAGTGGTTACGAATCGGGCTGCGAACCTTAAGGTCAGTGGTTTGAAACTACCAGCCACTCCGCGGGAGAAAGATGAGGTTTTCTACTCCCATAAAGATTTACACCCTCAGAAACCCTGTACAGGGTCGCTATGGGTCGGAACCGACTCGATGGCACTTAACAACAACATATATAATTATTATGCACACTCACTGGATTGTTCTGTTCTTGGCTGTCAAAGACTAGGTTATGTTGTCTAATGTAAGTAGACCAGATATGCAACACCATTTTACTGCTGCCTAAGTGTATGAGAATTTCCTATGACTTTTCTCTGGTATGCAACTTACTGTTCATGTAAATTATGATTGAGTTCTGTCTTTATTTCCTTAAATTGTAAGCTTCTGGATGGAAGAGACTATGTCTTTTATAATAGCCCATAAATAATCAATAGAATATTGTCAAAAAGAAAAATAACATGAAGATAATGTTACATTTTTTTCAAATCTAGAAAGTAAGATTTAAAATATTACATGAAAAAATATTATGATATGTGATGAAAGGAAAAAAGTGAGGTCATAAGAGTATCTATAACAGTTAATAAAAATTGAATATCAGAAGTAAAAACAGTAAATGATAGTAATAGTAAGAAGAAAGATTAATTAAAATAGAAGTCCTGGTGTGACACTGTAGGATAAGATAAGGCTGGTGAGTCAAACTCACCAACCCCTCCTCAGAAATCCTGTACACGGTCACTATGAGTCAGAACCAACTCTACGACACTTAACAACAGCAACAGTGCACAGCTAAACAGACAGCCCAAGAGCCTAGAAGCCCAGGAATAGGTCCAAGTATATGTGCAACTTCAGTATACAATACAGAGATGGTTCTTATCAATGAAGTAAACAAGGACTATTTATTAAATTGTTTTGGGGCAACTCCGTGATCATAGGGAAAAGAAAATTAGCAAAAATGGAAACCTCTCTCATTGCTTGAATGAACACTTATTTCTGGTAAGCTAACTAAAGGAATTCTGGTGTGGTTCTGTGGGTTAATGCGCTGGACTGCAAGGTAGGTTTCAACTGCAAAGTCAGTGGTTCAATCTCACTAGTCGCTCTTTGGAAACCCTACACAAGATCACTGAGTAGGAACCAACTCTGCAGCAGTTAACAACAACAACAAATCTATTTTAAAAATTAAGAAATACAATCATGAAAGTAAACATCTTCAAAGTACTAAAGATTTATGTAAATGTCATTTCAAGCATGTAAAAACAAGTGAATAAACAAAAAGAAACCAGAGAAGAATTTAATTTATGAAATCTACAAAATACTCTGCAGCAAATACTGTCACAAGTTAAAGAGGTAACAAATTAGGGGAAAAAATCTTTGTAGTAAAATGCCATAAAAATGACTTTTTCTTTATTATATGAAGAGTTCTAATTAGAAAGCCTATCAGTTGGATAATCAATACAAGGTACAATTATATGCAAAGATGCACAAGACATTTTATGTGTGTCAATATAGAAATACCTTTAAGATATATTAAGTGTGTATGGGGGGGGCAGTTGCAGGGAACTGTATGTATTCTTCTACCACTTGTATTTTCTTAAAGGGATGTATATACTAACACACTTATCCAGGCTATTGTCTCTTAAATGTATACAGAACATGTCAAAGTGATTGCCTATGGAAAGGAAACAGGGTGAGGAAGATATTTACTGTTTTTCTTTACATTCATTCACTTGTAACTTCAAATTTTGCACCATATTTACATATGTTCTATAAAAAACACAATAGAATATATATAAATATGGTGTAGCGCTGTAGGGTCAGCACTGGATTGCAAACCACAAAGTCAGCAGTTCAAACCCACCAGTTGCTCCTCGGAAACCCTATACAGGTGTCCTATGAGTCAGAACTGATACAACAACACTTAACAACAACATTTAGAAGAAAGATGGTTTAAAAATGAAATGTCTATAGGTATGTCTCTAATAATTATTATATTTACCATAATCCTTGGCACTTTCCAACATTTATGTTATACTGCTTGCTCAGGGATTTGATTTGGAAAATCTTATTGCTCTATACCTATGTGATTGTGCAATGACTAGCTTAGGGGTAGAACTCTTCAAACATTACTTTTACATTCAACTGGAGACGGAAAATTAAGCAAATTTGATTATTTAATACATACTCCCAATGTTATCAAGTCGAGTCCAGCTCATAGTGACTGTATGACTGTATAGAACATTATAGAACTGCCCTTAGAGTGGTCAAGGCTTTCTCTCTTTTTTTGAAATGTTTTATAGTTTTTATTTTTCTCTCTCTTTTCTTTTTTCCATCAGTTCTGCCCAGACAGATTGGATACTACTCAGTGGAGATTCTACGTTCCTCCATGCCCTCTGGATCTAGACTCCCTCTTGAAAGCTTGTAAGCCAGCTACTTCTTTCCTTTGTAGCTCCCCTTCCCCATTTTAGGTAGCTCATGTCCAACTTACCCATCCCTGTCCTCTCCATGTGTGGAGGGGGGTGGGAATTATTGTGAAGATTTGTCCCCTCTTTTGAGCTACTGAATCCATAGGTATAGGTCAAGTTCATCAAACTGTATCAGATTACTCTTTTTTTCCTCTTCTTTCTTCTTCTGGTTGAGCTCTGAAGCCAGGTCAAGTGGGTATTATCTGCAAGTGTGGGTGTTCTTGTGCATATGCTCAAAGGTAAAAGGGGGAACAAAAAACAACTAAACAGTAACAGCA
>NW_006408547.1:14520340-14521681 GCF_000296735.1 Chrysochloris asiatica | reverse complement strand
CCTGATAAATTTTAAGATGCCACTCTTGGTTGGTATGCTGTACCTCAGGATTTAATTTTTGGCCTGTTTTGTTTTAAACTCTCTCTCCCTCTCCACACACCTTGCTCTGGCCTTTTCCCTATTAATAAACAGTTCAGGGCTGGTTGTTGAGCTGCCTGCCTCTTTAAATTCTGAGAGTATCTGTGTGCATTCGTGGCAGGAGAACCCACCAGTGTTGGGGATTGGGGGTGTCCACTCACTCAGGCACCCTCCCCTCCCCTAGTCACCAGAATGGAGTTGTGCAAATAGTAGTTGGGGGGGGAAGGGGAGCAATGAAAAGATACCCCCCCCCAAAAAAAAAAAAAATCAGAACAAAGCAAAACTGACTATTTTGTCCACCTTTGCATGGCAGCATTATTCTGTGGTGGATCTGCATGCTCCCCTGCTTTGGTCTTGCCATTTGGTCTCGCCCAAGTTTTCGACTCTGGCGCTGAGCCCAGCAGATTCTAATGTATGAGATTTCTTACTTCTGCTATAAGTTCCACTAGTTATAAGTCTTCAATCTTTTTAAATATTCCTAGATATGTGGTTCAGAGTTTTGGAGCTATGCTCTGAACCCGCTTCATCTGGTATTCTGTGGGATTGCTGATGGAGATCTTCACTCCACCTCTACCAGATCCGCCATCAAGGCCCGCCTCTCCAGGCTCTTATTTTTACAAAAGCAAACCGTGGCATCTTTTTCCCACAAAGTAGTTTGTGGTTTCGAAGCACCAACCTTTCGGTTAGCAGCTGAGCACTAAATGACTGCACCATCAGGGCGCCTTCTTCATGGGAAATTCATATCTAAAATCAATTTGATCTTTTTTACAGTAAGCATTTAGTGATACGTTTCTTATAATATTGCCACCTAAGAAGGAATTCAGCAGAAGGTAATCTGCAAAATGCTTTTCTCAGAACATCTGTTAACA
This sequence comes from Chrysochloris asiatica, assembly GCF_000296735.1. Lineage (NCBI taxonomy): Eukaryota > Metazoa > Chordata > Mammalia > Afrosoricida > Chrysochloridae > Chrysochloris > Chrysochloris asiatica. Next base: position 14,520,734 of record NW_006408547.1, on the reverse strand, counting down.
GCTGCCAGACCCATGATTCGCTGAACAGGACAATGCACTTTAACCTTACTTGATTTTGTTAATTAGTGTAAATGAGATCACTGTAGGAGTAGTTGCTAATTATCAGTTATCACCAGATACCTGATGGGTGAGGTAGAGATGATATGCATAATTTAAATTATAGTCATTGATTGAACATAATGAGAATGAGAGATTTACAGTTTTTACCATCCTGTTACTAGTTAGCAGCACTCTTTGAAATGAAATTCCATACATGAGGGCAAGTCAAAAAGTATTGCTACAGAGCAGAGAATGGAACCATACCCAGAGAAGCAGTAATCCCAGGGAATGAGGCAGAGGTGATGACATGGGAAGATGGAGCAGCTGGAGACTTTGACCTGGAGAGAGAGAAGGG
>NW_006408547.1:14503878-14519927 GCF_000296735.1 Chrysochloris asiatica | reverse complement strand
ATGTCCCTTTTCAATGTTCTTTGTGTTTGATGATCAAAAAGAAGTCTGAAGGGGCAATATTATGGTTGTAGGATGAGTGACGTAAGGTGTCTCAAAGAAACTCTTGTAAGACACTCCTGCTGTCCGGAAAGAATGAGCAGGTGCATTGTTGTAATGGAAAACAATTTGTCAGTGTACATGTTTTGACGTTTTTCTTACCAACACAGTTTTCAATTTTCTTAAAATTTCTTCCTTCTGAGTCCTTTGAGAAAATGTATCAATATTATTCCTTGTTGTTATTAAGTGCTTTTGAATTGACTCTGGTTCATAGGCACCCTGTGTAGGATTTCCAAAGAGATTACCCCTTAGAAGTTGCCAAAAACCAGTTGCCATGACCTTTTGAGCTGACCTCTTTGACGTGAATTTTATTGACAAAGGAGAACCCCTCAGAAGCCACTGTTTTTTCAGTGAACCCTAATGAAATTAAGACAAATTCCTTACTGAGAGAACTTGTCTGCAGCCTTCCATAAAACTCAGGGGCAGGTTTGAACATGTTTTGTTTGGAATAAACTCTTGCATGTACGAACAAACTAGAACCCTAGTAACAATACTTTTTGACTTACCAGCATTATATGGAAGGAAATTCATGGAAGGATGTTCATGACAGTATTATTTGTAATTAGGGAACATTGGAAGCCATCTAAATGATTCCATAAAATAGAGTCTATCATTCAGCCAAACATTTGCTGTTGTTAGGTGTCGAGTCAATTCCGACACATGGTATATAACAGAATGAAACACTGCCTAGTCCTACATCATACTCACCATCATCCCATTGATGCTTAGCAACAACAACAACAACTGTGTCAATCCATCAACAAGATGTACTGACATAATGGCGATGTTGCTGCTGTTGTTAAGTGTTGTCAAGTTGGTTCTGACTCATAGCAACCTTATGTAGGGTTTCCAAGGAGTGAGTGGGGTGTTTGAACTACTGAACTTATGGTTGAAACTGACCTTGCAGTCCAGTGCTAATCCTATGTCACTGCACCAGAACTTCTTACATTGTTTAATGGCAATGTTGTTGTTGTTTAGTGCCGTGTAGTTAGTTCTGACTCATAGCTACCCTGTTTAGGGTTTCCGAGAAGCAGCTGGTGGGTTTGAACTGCAGACCTTGTGGTTCACAGTCCAGTGCTGATCCTATAGTACCACACCAGAAGTGTGGCAATAGATAGCCACTAAAAATATAGGAAGAAGATTTAGTAAAATGTGATAGGTACAATGTGGTTTAAAAGTATGTAATTTTAAACAGTGTGTTTCAAGTGCATAGAAAAAGTAAAATCTTGTAGATCATATATAAAATGGTTAATATCAATTATATATAAGTGTGCTCTTTTGGGGTATTACTGAGTATTTCCTACTATAGATATAGGTAGGTGGTTGTTAAGTGTGTTCAAGTCTGTTCTGACTCATAGCGACACTGTATAGGGCTTCCAAGGAGCATCTGATGGGTTTGAACCACTGATCTTGCTGTTCAAACAGATCTTGTGGTCCAGCACATTATCCTGCAGTGCCACACCAGGACTCCAGGTATAGGGATAGTCTGGTACTAATTATATTCTAGCACTAATATAGTACTGATTCACTCATAGCCTTGATGACGCTAAAATAGAAACTGGAACGTCATAGGACTGTGTTCAAGTCAAATGTCAGTGATGATTAGGCACTGTCTACTGAATAGAATACTAGGAGAACAAGCCTTATACACAAAATTTTAAAAATTTCTTTTGAACCCCAAAGTGATTTTATAGTACATTGTATCTGTATATAATTACTATATATAATTACTATATCAGTATATAATGTACTATAAAGAGTGCCGCTCCTTGGAAAACTTGTTCAGGGTCACTATGAGTCAGAACCCACTTAACAGCAAGAACAAATAGGAGTATAATCCAGATAGATAAAAAATCACCATTTGTCCTTTGGTAAATGACAAAAACGATAAATTAGGAAGCTAGCTACATACATCAAATGCACTATAACAGAATTGTGATTCTTGGTTTCTTTCGTACTCTCAGGAACTTTGAGGATGAACATAAAGGCTAGTGGTAGTTTAGCATTCGAAACTCTTGTTTAAATCATGAATCTTGCTCTATTAGGATTTGTGTCGATTAGGATAACAACTATAAACCAGATGATGCAGAGATCATTTAGGAAAACAAAAAGGCCAAGGATTAAGAAGCCATAGAACATCAGTTACAGAGTTGTTGTGAGTATTAAGTATGTTAATATCTGTGAAACACTTAAAAGAATTGCTTGGCTTCAGGGGTTGATGAGTCTTTGTAGGTTCCTGAAGCTTATACAATTTGGGAGCACAGAACAAAACAATAAAGACCTCAAAAGAAGACAATACCAAGTGATTTGATCAGGAAGTCAAGACCTCAAAAATCCTCTTCTCTTAAAAAAAGCACTGAGAACACTGTCCAAAAATAGTCAAAATTATTTTTTTTTTCCGGAATTCTGATAGTGAACTAAGACTTGCAATAATTGAGGGTACATTTATAACCGAATTTCAATAAAAACACTGAGTTTTTTTTTGTTGTTGTTGTTTGTTTACTTGTTTTTATTTTTTAATGTGCCTTCTCTAGTGGAGTCCTGGTGTGGTGCTACAGGATAAACACCAGACCTGGACTGCTAACTACAAGGCAGACAGTTTAAAGCTGCCAGCCATTCTATACAGGGTCACTCTAAGGAGAAACTGACTCAGCAGCTCACGACAACAACTTCATGGTAGTCGTAAAAACCAACAGCTTGCAATAGAAGCCTAGCAACCACCAGAGGAGTCAGGACAGATCTGAAGCGTTTTAAAAGCCCCATTCCCAATGAGTTGTCATTATTTTACCTGTCTGACTGTTCCCTGGAATCTCCAATTTTCAGACTACTCTTTATTTTACAAGACTCACACCTTAACTAAGGCAAGCAGACTTTTTCATAGGTGGAGGGTTAGTAAAAAACAAGAACCAGGGGCAATTGTTTAACATCACTGATGTGTGAACCATGAGCAAGAGTTTGAATAAAGAACCAAGTTAAATAAAAACTTAAATGGAAAAACAGGAGAATTATATGTCACGGGAAAACTCCAACAAATTACTGGGAATCTAGAAGAGTATACCCACACTAGGACTGTGTGCATGCAGAGGTCCTAAGACCTCCCCGATTGAGGACTTCATGACTTTGTGGAAGCAGGAAGTGGAACTAAGGCACTGCTACTAATTGTGCCAGTCCTGAACTGTGCCTCCAGGAGCATACAGAGCCTCTTAGCAGGCTTAGAAACATTTAACATTTCTTAAATGTTCATTCCAAACATTTAAGAAAAGCTGGGAAATTTGACCAAAAAGTGACAACCAGAGACTGCATAGCCACATATGACAAAGAAAAGCTTTTAGAGATTTAGTTCACAAAAGTCACTAAATCACCAAATAGCAGCAACAGAGACAGCAAAGATAACGAGTAATAATAGCAAACTCTAGGGATGAGGGAGCATCTAAATATCAGAGTTGCCATACTATAAATGTCCAGTTTTCAAGAAAAAAAATATGAGACATACAAAATATAAAGAAAGTATGACCCAAACTTGTTGGGGGATGGAGGACAGTCAAGTTAAACTATCCTCAAGAAAATCTAGATGTTGTACTTACTATAAAATATTTTAAATATTTTTATATGACAAAAAGAAATCAAATAGCAAATCTCAACGTAGACAGAAATTACATTTAAAAAAATTATCTATAGTACAATACAAGGGGAGTCCTTGTGTGGTTCTGCAGGCTAAGTACTGGACTGCAAGGGTGGTTTGAATCACAAGGTCCATAGTTCAAATTCATCAGTCACTCTTTGGAAACCCTACAGGGTGGCTTTGAGTTGGAACCAACTTGACAACATTTAACAACAACTTGCAATGAGTCGGTACCGACTCGATGGCACCTACCAACAACAGCAACAACTCAAGTACTGGCGCTGTGGGTTAAAATGCCAGACTGCAAAGCAATTTGAACTGCAAGGTTGGCAGTTCAAGCTCATCAGCTGCTCCTCGGAAACCCTATACAGGGTCGCAGTGCGTCGGAACCGACTTCATGGCACTTAACAACAACAACAACAATTCAAGTACAGTTATTATTAAGTACCATTGAATCAATTCTGACTCCTAGCGACCCTGTATGGGGTTTCTGAGGAGTGGTTGGTGAGTATGAACTGCCCACCTTGAGGTTAAACCGACCTTGAGGTCAAACCAACCTTGAGGTTAAACCGACCTTGAGGTCTAGTACTTATTCTATGGCCTATGGCGTCACACCAGGACACTATGCAAGTACAGTAGGTAAATAAAAATTTTTCTAAAGGAGATCATAGCTGATGTAGACAATCAGAAGAAAAAAATCAGTGAATATAAACTTTGAGAAACAGAAAGGAAAAGAGCTGCAGAGAATTGTGTGACATCATCAAGCAGATCATCTTATGGATAACAGAGTTCCAGAAATAGAGGAGCGGGAACTGCGGAGAAAGATTATTTGAAAAACTAATGGCTGACAATTCCCTCAATTGAATGATATACTTTAAAATGAAGGATACATTAAGATATTTCCTAATAAACACCGACAGAGAAAATATTTATTTGCTAGCAAACCTATCCTATAAGAAATATTAAAGAGAGTCCTTCAGGCTGAAATGACAGGATACTTACTAGACAGTCACTGAAATCCACAAGAGCACCAGCATATGTAATTTACATAAATAAATATATATTTAAAACTGCATAAATGTGTTTATTGTGAAAATCTTATCTTCTCCTTCCTAATTTAAAGACAATTGCATGAAACAATAATTATAACAAAGGCAATAATGATCTTGATGGAAATATAATGTACAAAGATATAATTTATATTATAATAACAGTACAAAGGGAAGACAGAATGGGTATATATATCAGCAAAGTTTTTATATATTAGTGACATTTAGAGGTGCTAGTAAATCCAGGTGCAGTACTAAAGAATAAGCACTGGATTGCTGACAGCAAGGTTGGTGGTTCAAACCCACCACCTGCTTCTTGGAAACCCTATACAGGGTTACTATGGGTCAGAAATGACTTGATAACGCTTAACAACAACAGCAATAAGAATTACATTGTTATAAGTTAGGATGTTAATTGAATTGCCAGAGCAATCACTAAGAAAATTGCTAATATATATATATAGTAAAAGAATTGGCAAAGGAATTAAATGGAATAATAGAAAGTATACATTTAAATTAAGAGAAGGTAATAATGAAGGAATAGCATCACAGAAAGAAGACATAAAAGAGATTGAAAGCAAGTAGCAAAATGACAGCTGTAAATTCTAACATAATAATTACATTAAATGTAAATGAATTAAACCTTCCAATCAAGCAGTTGATTAAAATGATAGATTAAAAAGAAAAAAGAATGATTCAATTCTGTTGTCTACAAGGGACAACTTTAAGTTAAAAACACAAATGGACTGGCAGTAAATGATAGAAAAATGTATATCATGCAAACAATAAACAAAAAAGAATCGAATGGCTACACTTATATCCTACAAAGGATGGTATTTTATAATGACAAAAATGCTAATCCATCTGGAAGATGTAACAATTATAAACATACATACACTCAACAGAAGACACGTGAAAGACGAACTGACAGAGCTGAAGGGAGAAACAGATAACTCAGCAATAATATTGGACGTTGCAAAATTCTGGTCTCATTAATGGGTAGAAAGACGAGGCAGAAGAGAAACAAGGAAACGGAAGACTTGAACAACTCTAAAAACCAACTAGACCTAACAGCCATCTATAGAACATTCCACTCAATTCCAGCAGAACGCATATTCATCTCAAGTACACATGAAACATTTTCTAGTATAGAATACATGGTAGGCCATTAAAGTAGTTTCAATAAATTAAAAAAAATCCAATCATTCAAATCATGTTATCCAACCATAATGTGGTCTCATATAGCAAAATGAATCGATTGTTGTTGTTGTGGTTAATTGCCATCGAGCCAGTTTTGACCCATAGTGACCCTGTATAGGGTTTTTGAGGAGTGGCTGGTGAGCTTGAACCACCAACCTTGCGGTTCAAACTGACCTTGCAGTTCAACTCATTGACTGACAGCTCCACACCACTTATTTGAGATCCGTAAGTTTTAACATGTTTCATTTTTCCTAATAGCAAAGTATTTTCTAATTTTCCTTGTGATTTCTTCTTTGATCTATTTAAATTTTTTAGGGAGGTGTTTAATTTCCATATTTTTATGAATTTTCCAAATTAATTTTGCTATTGGATATATAAAATGTCTTATATGCATACAGTGGGATATTATTCAGCCATAAAAATAAAGAAAATGCTGATGCATGCTACAGTACCCCTCCTAGAGCTCACTCTGTTAATCACGGTTTAATAATTGATTGAAACAGGCACGGAAAACCCAGACACCAACCTCACCGTTACAGGGTTTATTAGGGAAGGTAACAGGTTACAATTCAGTATTAGAAAAACTCAGAGCACAGTTCCTTCAGTCTGGACACCCTGTTCCAAACTATGCCCGTAGTCAGGGCTCTTTCTGGTCCTTGGCCTCTCAGCGATGGGCTCCTTAGCCTCTGCTCTCCTCCAGCAATGTTGTTGTTAAGTGCCATCAAGTTGGTTCTGACTCCTATCAACCCAGTATCCGGTCTCTGATGAGCAACTGGTGAATTTGAACCCCTGACCTTGTGGTTCAGACCGAACTTGCAATCCTACCACACCAGCAATGTTACGAAGGAAGCTCTTTTAGCACTGCTGATAAATGCTCAAAAGAGCACATCAATCTACCTTAAGTCTCAGTCTGAAGGCGCTCATTTCTACAACCATGAGTCACCATACCTAACTTCCCAGTTGGTGTTTGTATACCAGGTTAACTGTACAAAGATCACTACTATCCAATTCCAGATTATTTTCTTCACTCTCAAAGCAAATTTATTTTTCATTAGCAATCGCTCCTCATTATTCCCTTGCACTTTCCCTGGCAACTACTAACCTACCTACTGTCTGTTCTCTTTATAAGTAAATTGTATTATAAGCGACGGTGTAAGGTTTTGTGTCAACTCAACGGGACCAGGATTCCCAGTGGTTTGGCCGCTGAGATGTGGCCATCCACGGTGAGTTCTGGTACAGGAATGGTTAGATTGACTTGACCATCAGTTGAAAGGATGTCTCCTTGGGGGTGTGGTCTGCTCCCAATATTACACATTCGCCGGAAAAGCTTGCTCTCTTTCCGCTGGGACTGGATTTCACATCTACGTCGTTGTTCAACCTCTGGTTCTTTGAACGTGAGCCAGTCGCCTAATCTATTGTTTGTCTGCTCCATCTGCTTGCTGGGCCTGCCTGGCTATTTTGGTTTACCTGGCTGGGACTTGGGACCCCTGTCTGTTGGTCGACCTGCTGGGCCTACCCGTCGATCTTGGCTCACTTGCCACGGACTTCGGACTCTCCCACTTTTACTATTGTGAACCATTTCCTAATATAAACTTTTCTCTGTATGTTGTTGTTGTTGTCAGGTGCCATCGAGTCGGCACCGACTCATAGCGACCTTATGCACAGCAGAACGAAACAATGTCCGATCCTGGGCCAACCTCACTACTGTTGCCACTCTTGAGTCCATCGATGCTGCCACCTAGCCAATCCATCTCGTTGGGGGTCTTCCTCTTTTTCTCTGACCCTCAATCTTACCAAGCATATGAAAGTTACACCGGTTTAGATTCTTTAGAGAACCCAGATTAAGACAGTGATTTGTACCTCAGCACTTTTTTTTCCTCCACAAGAATTGCAGATTGAAGTTCAATCTCAACAGAAAGTGAAACTCTTTGACTTTACTTAGACAATAATATGAATGTGAAATGTCTTTAAAAAATGAGAAATAACAACAAATTAAACATTTAAAAGTCACACAAAATAAAAAATTTGGAAAACAGACAAATACTGCAAACACTATAAAATGTAAAAAATGACATCTGACTTTATTAAGCGCTCATCATATCACTATACTTTTTCTCTGTATTTTTGGTTGTAATTTTTTTTCATGATTTGAGGAGTTTTTTTAAATAAAATTATTCGAAGGGGTAATAGAATGATAATTTTATTTATCTTTTTGATCTGTTGATCTGCTTGCATTTTTATGATTTGTTATACTTGTTTTTGGCAAATTATGTAGGTTTTAGGATTTCTGTGAAACTTGGAGATAGCTCTAATAAAGGTTTTCCTATATGAGTATAAATTGTTGTTGTTGTTGTTAAGTGCCATCGAGTCGGGTCCGACCCATAGCGACCCTGTACAGGGTTTCCGAGGGTGTAAATCTTTACGGGAGTAGAAAGCCTCATCTTTCTCCCGCGGAGCGGCTGGTAGTTTCGAACCACTGACCTTAAGGTTCGCAGCCCGATTCGTAACCACTACGCTACCAGAGTGGTTATATATTTATAACCACTATTTATAAACCTGATAAACATTATTTTTGTTATCATTTCAAGAAAGAAAACATGGGTATGCTTTATTTTACCTGTACAGACTGCATTACCCAGTTTAGGATTGCAAATACAAAAATCACCCTGATGATTGGAAGAAACTTCTGATTTACCTTGGGCACCATGCATTTCACATTGTTTCCTTTCTGTTTCCTACTTGTATCTTGTCTCTGTCACAAGAGGATGCTGTGTGATCAGGTTGAGATTCTATCCCTGGTCCTACACTTTCATTGATATTATCAGATGAATTGGTACAGAAGGTAGTAGTAATGTTCCTAGAAGGCATTTCTAGGACAGTTACTAATAACACACATGGAAGTGACTGTGAACCTTACAAAAACATACCTCAATAAACTCAATTCAACTTCTTATTTGAATACCCCAAATGCCAAAGCCATCCTTATGTTACCAACACAAGGGACAGTGTGGATAAGTCACAATGCAAAGGGACAGAGAGGGTTAACAAACTTCAGTTAAAATAAGTTTCCTTTGCACTTGTCCACTAACTTAGAGGATGGCAGTTCAAATCCATCCAGTGACTCTGTGGAAAAACAGTCATTGTGATCTGCTTTTATAAAGATTATATGCCCCTGGTGTGGTGACATTGGATCAGCACTGGACTTTGAATCACAAGGTTGGCAGTTCAAACCCACCAGCTGCTCCTCAAAAACCCTATAGAAGGTCACTATGCGTCAAACTGACTAGGTGGCACTTAACAACAATAACAAGCCCCTTCAGCTCCCACCAGAAGAAAAATGCAACCTTATATAGCAGCTCTCTTTAACACATGGGCTCACCATCAATAAAGGGCTGACTTGAGGACAGCGAACAACAAAAGAAACAGGACTTGATTTGATTATACTTTCCTCTCCTCCCCTCCAGTCCCCTCACCTCTCACTTCCTCTGTCCTTTGCCCCCTTCCTTATCTTCCCCTCCTATGCCTACTCCTCCCCTCCCCTCTTTTTTCCTCTCCTCTGTATTTTTTTTTTTTAACATTAAGGATTGAGCTCTGATTTAAAGTCAATCCAGGACAAGCTGCTACCTCTGTCCATCAGTATGACAAAAATGCTATTTCATAGAATTGCTCCCAAAAGGAATTGAGGTAGTTACTATCCATATTATCCAAGAAGAAACAAAGGTTCATGGAAGTTAAAACATCACCTTAATATATGGAAAGTGGGACAAAATCCCCTTCTAGTGGAGTGGTCTGATTGATAGGACCTCAGCTTGTTCATCAAGGTAAAGCTATACCAAGCTGAGGACGAGGATTGATGCGATGAGAATGAAATGTCACCTACCCCTAAAACCCCACAACTTCAGTTTAGTTACAGACAAACATCTGATGAATCCTAGTGATGAGCACTCTCAAAAATACCTGGTCAGTATGCAAAACTGCCTGGTCATAAAAAGATGGGGGAGTGGGGCAGTCTGGGAAACTGTCACCACCAAGAGGAGCCTAAGGAGACATACGTGAAATACTCAAGATGGTTCATCTTCAGAAATAAAGGGTGCATGAGATTGCTAGACATGGGTGTATGTGAGCAGGATGATTTGGGGAGCAGGGAATCTATTCTAGGACTAGGAACTTTAAACAAGAATACAGTCTTTAAGACCATGGGTCCCATTCAGACTAGACTGTGGAACTCGGGGGAAGGAAAATGGGTCGTTCAGGGTAGACTGTAAAACTCCATAGTGCCTAGTCCTGGTGTGGCGCAGAGTCCTCATGTGGCACTGTGGGTTAATGTGTGGGACTACAATTGTTTGAACAGCAAGGTCAGTGCTTCAAGTTCACTAGCTGCTCCTTGGAAATCCTATACAGGGTCACTATGGGTCGGAGCCAGCTCAATGGCACTTAACAACAACAACATAGTACCCAGTAGAAGAGGAGTTGCAGGAGGGGGTTTTTTGAGACAGGGGAATAAAACTCTTGGAGGGCCGGCCATGTGGCACATCTGCTTGTGTCTACTGGGTTGGGCACGTGATTTTGCAAAATCAAATAAAGAAAACCTCACTCTCGCTAAAATGAGTACAGATTAGATTTCTTGAGTGTTTGTATGTATCGACAACATTCCCCCACAGGAATGCAACATGATATTAAGTAACCAACATGTAGATAAAATAAATGCATTACAACAGCAACAACAACAACAAAAAACCCAAATGTGACAAGTGCACCAAATTTAAGTAAGCTCTTGATGAGAAATTTGACTATGATGTTTATGGGACCTCTCTTTACTATCTTTGTAATCCTTCTGTAAAATTGAAACTATTCTAAACTTAGAAATTTATTTAAAAATGTTTGCCTTATAGCTGCTATCTTGTAGAATTGGATTCAGATTCACAATCATCGCATGATACCAAGGCACATTCTGAGTTTTGGGACAAAACCATATATTTTTAAGAACGATCTTAAGCTTGATTTCATTTCATGTTAAAAAAGGTAAGGACAGTACTTACAGAAGTTTAAACTGTGTGAAAATCTTAATTGAAGTCACAAGTCCTTGCTTTTGCATATTTTTAAGTCATCTAAGGCTTCTACCTGGCATCTGCTCAATTTCAGATTTGTAGACATCCATGTTTCTCTCTCTTTTATGTCTTTTTGCATATGGGCCTTTTCTTTCTTTGACCTCTTCTCTCACATTTATTTTATTTTATATCATGTGTTACGTCTTACTTCTTGTCTGTATCTAAGGCACCTGAAGTTGTTCTTTTCTCCTAATCCAAACCCTACTGAGACTGCTACAAATTAACTGCAACTATATATATATATTTAAGTCAAGATGTACCAGTAGATTTAAAGAAATGTCTAAAATTTTTCATTAGATTTTTATGATAATGTAAATCTTTCTTTTGCTCCCTTTGCCTAGGTGTTGGTTGCCAAACCAAAGATTTACTATAGCTCATTTTTAGGTTGGCTAGAAGTAATATTCTGGTGTGATGCTGTGGATTAATGCATCAGTCTGCAGAGTCATTTGTACTGCAAGGTGGGTGGTTCAAGCTTACTCTTGGAAACCCTATACATGGTGGCTATGGGTCAGAACTGACTCCACGGCATTTAACAAAAACAGCATCAGAAGTAATAGGTGAGTAGTATTTCCTTACACCCTACCTTTTTAGAAAGTTATAGCAGTAAGATAATATTTTATAGAAAACATATATAAGGTGGAAGAATATAAAATTGTCAACAATAATTTGAATTGAGGAATGTTTTAGTTAATCTTTACAATTATATCCTATGAATAAATTATATAGGCTTGAATGAGCTATACGACTTACCTAAACATCTAAAGGATTTTCAGAGAGGGAGAAATGTCTATAATTAAAGTGTTAAATCTTTAAATAAGCTGTAGCTAAATTATGCAGAAGCTCTTGAAGAACTTGCCGGAAATAAAGATGAGACAGGGAGCTAGGGTATAAATAGATAATGATATATATACTTTTTGTTCTACTTAGTATGATTTTGAGGCTTTAAATTTATTGAATATTTTTTAAATTGCAAATATATATTGTACATGAGATAATAGGATAAATTTAAATACTTTACAGTTTTGGATTCCTAAGGAGGCTTAGCATGATCTAAGTCTTACTCTGTACTTCATAAATAAGAAAACTGAGATCTGCAGAGGTTATATAAATTTACTAATAGTAACAACATATTTTGAAATCCTGAAGTGGCACTGTAGGTTTAACACTGGACTGCTAACTGCAAGGTCAGTTGTTCAAACCCACCAGCTGCTCCTAGGAAACCTTATATGGCACTTAACAACAACATATTTACAAACCTACCTTTGCTCTTTGTTTTGACAACAACAGTCAAGTAGAATGTAGAGAGATGCAATTTAAATTTGTGTACATGTTTGGATATATGATGAACTGTATGAAAAAAAATAAAAAGAGTTAAAAATTCCTGATTTCCTACTCTACTCATACACATATATACTCTGATTCCGTAATGTTGATTTAATCTCTAATCCTAACTAAATTTACAGGAGCCTGGGTGGCATTAGGAGATCAGCATTGGTCTGCGAATCTGTAGGGTGGTAATTCAAATCCACCTGCTGCTCTGGGAGAGCAAGATGAGGCTGTTGTTTCCTGTCAAAAATTACAGAAACCCTAAGGAGTAATTTCACTGTGTTTAAAGCGTTGCTATGGAGTCCTGGTGTGGTGCTGTAGGATAAGAACCAGATTGCTAACCACAAGGTTGGTGCTTCAAACCCATCAGTCGCTCTTCATAAACACTACACAGGGTTGCTATAAATCAGAACTGACTCAATGGTACTTACTAACACCACCAACAACAGCCAGAGGGTTGCTATGCAGTGGGCTTTTGTTGTTGTTTGGTGCTTTTGATTTGGTTCCCACTCAGTGACTCTCTGCACAACAGAACAAACCACGGTCTGGTCCTATGCCATCCTCACAATTGTGCTTATGTTTGAGCCCATTGTTGCTGCCACAGTGCCAATTCATCTCACTGAGGGATTTGCTCTGTTTTGCTGGCCCTTCTTTTGATCAAGTATCGTGTTCTTCTCCAGGGATTGGTCTTTCCTGAAAATATGTCCAATAAATGAGAGATGAAGTCTCACCATTCTTTCTTCTAAGGGACATTCTGGCTGCATTTTTTCTGAGACAGATTTGTCTGTTCTTCTGGTAGTCAATGGTACTTTCAATATTCTTCAGAAACACCATAATTCAAATGCATTGATTTTTCTCTGGCCTTCCTTATTCACTGTCCAACTTTCACATGCATAGGAAGTGATTGAATAATACCTTAGTCCTCACAGTGACTTCTTTGTTCTTTAACACTTTGTTCTTCAACACATTCCATTTTCTTCCTTGGAATCTTGGATGACCTATAATGGCTTTGATCGCTACATTTTTATACAATCAATGTGTGTGTTGTACATTTACCATCCTACATGCTGTGCTATGCATGTTATATATGTGTGTATGGTATTATTTACATGTATGTGTTATATGAGGAAATAGAGTATGGCAGAAGTGACACCATGCTAATCCCATTAGTAGACTTTGAGAGGATCAGTAGTTTTCACTATGGTCTCTTGGAGCCAGGAACATCCTGTAAAATATCAACTGCACTCACTGCTGAAGAAAATCTGTAGAGCGAGGTACTATAACTGTGCAGAAGGGGAGAAGGACCCAGATGAGCTCAGCCTTCCAGTCACTGCTTTGAAGGCACTAGATCTGCATATAAATGGAGCCACCTTGAGCCCTCTAGATGAGCCCAGCTGCTAGCTGACTACCACTGGATGACTTATTTCAATGCATTGCCTGAATCCCTGGCTAACAAAATCATGAGATATAATAAAATGATTGTTTAAAGTTACAGAGTTTTGAAAAGTTTGTTATGAAATAATAGGTAACCTGAAACACTATTGTTGTTGAGTATCATTGGTTCCAACTGATATCCACTTGTACACGGTTTCCAAGCCTGTAAATCTTGGTGGGAGTAGAAAACCCAGGAAGAGTTATAACATTGATTTCAGGATATGACGATTGTTACCAAAATTATCCAACACACCAGCTACGGCAACAATATTAAAAAGAAGCTAAAAAAAATTCAGAAAAATTCTTATCCTTAGTCATTAAACCCCACTTAACTGATACATACATAGGTTATTCTGGTCCTTAATGTCCTGAAAGTAATTGTACTTTAGGTCCTTGAAACTCAGTTGTGTTCCATCATCCATCATCATCATCCTCCCCTGTAAGCTTGCTAGAGAAGCAGGCTCTCTGGCCTCAGACCGCACCCACTGAATCAGACCTGCATTTTAACAAGATCCTGAGGTGATTCATATGCATTGCAAATACCAATAAGCACCAGTGTAGTTAGCTTTATTAGAAAAAGTGGGAGTTTATGTAAATAAAAGTAGGTGGAGCAGTCGATTTTATTGCAGCATGCTTCTTCTTCCAGAATGTTTGATGTATGGTTAAATCTAAAGGGAACATTGTTTATGTTTATTTAGTACTCCCTTTTCTTATAGTGATTTCTAGGTTTTGGTAACCTCATTTTCTGCTAGTATCAAATAATTATAGGAAATATGTGTCCAAATAAAAAATGTTGAAGTATAGGGAAGTAAACTTCCAAACTTGCGCATGTATCATTTATGTATTTAAATTATATTTTACATGACTAAAATATATAAACCCATGTATCAGTTCTTTGAACGTACATTTTTACAAACTAGGTAAGTGGGAAATTAGCTCTAATAGAACTATTGCATATGGAATAATTATACTAGTTTTAGTGTATGACACAGTATTGCTATTTGTTGCTGTTGTTAAGTGCCGTAAAGTGTAGCAAAACTGGAAGACGTCTAGAGAAGAACAACTAAATTTATTAATGCATTAAGGTGAGTTCCCTTGGCAAAACTGGTTGCCTAACTGCATTCTTTACACCAGAGTTATTGGGTGTCCAGAGGTCATTCCTTTGTCACCTTTCTACCATCACCACCTGCTGTACCTGCCAGAAAAAGGCAATTATTTTCAGACAGGAGTGTGATAAAGCAAGTAAGGTTTAATATATACTGACTAACAAGAGACAGAGGGATTGCATGCTTCTTCCAAGGGAAGAGGGGCAGAGAATTTATACAGAACAGTGGAAGGGAATTTATAGAATGGAGTCTGAGGAATTTCAGGAACTTTATTTGTAGTTCTGTTTATCTCAGGTCATGCTGATTACTCCAGACATGTTGACTCCAACAGGATTCTTTTTTTTACTTTACTGGCAAGCATCAGGATTTTCACAAGTGATATCTACAGGGAAGTGTCAACAGTCAATAAAGGTTTGCACAAATGTCCTTTTACTTGCAAGAGGACAGTTACTCTGGCCAACTGCACATTCAAGGTATTCTGTTTGTAAAAAAACGAGAGTTGTTTTAAGTAGCTCCAGCTTCACTATTGCTTAAGAATAAAATGTCATCTCCTGGCCTTGCTGCTTTAATTTTTTTTTTTTACTTCTACGATTTTTAGTAGCTAATTTAGCAAAAAAATTAAACCAAAACCAAATCCATTGCAACAGAGTCACTTTTATTTAATAAAACTGTCTTCCATAGGATATTAAATGGTTATTATCTTGTGGAAGGACTTTCTGGGTTGCATAAGTGATTAAGTATTTGGCTACTGGACAAAATAATTTAGATGTGGTATAATGGATTTAAAGAGTTTTGATTGGTAGATCCACTTTATGCTTTGGGGAAATGACTTAGCATCTCTCCGACTCAATAGTCTCAATGTTACAGTGGGAATATTAGGAATATCTGCATAGGGTTTTTGGGAGTAAGAGTAAAAAAAAAACTAAAAGCAAAGAACTTAAAGTAGTACCTGGTCAGTAAGTCTAACAGTAAGTGATATTTTTAAAATAAAAAAAAAAAGAAGAAGAAGAAAAGTTCAATGTTAGCCTTATTTAATAGTATTCTTCCTGAGTTCAGAGCACAAATGGTCAGCCCTTTAAAAGTATATCATTCAGAGGGAACAAATCCT
>NW_006408547.1:14499425-14503263 GCF_000296735.1 Chrysochloris asiatica | reverse complement strand
AAAAAAAAAAAGTATATCATTAATTTTGCCACTGTAAAAAAAGTGAGCAGTTTCAGTAAGTTCCAGATGGAATGTTAATCAGGTTGAAACCTTAGCTCATTTGGCCAGGCTTCCCAGCTTTCTATTGCCAAACTATTCCTCTTCCAGCTCAAGTCTTTGGAGAACTGGTTTTTATTTGTTTTGTTTTTTGCTTTTTCCTAACTCTGTATACAGATTTAAGAATTCTCTCAATTTCCTTCAGCTTATCTTATTTCTGGATATCTCACCACCCTGGACACCTTTTAGAGAATTCTTTCATCAATCACTTTTATTCACATTGTGGTTGTTGTGAACTGTTGTCGAGTCAGTTCTGATCCACAGCAACCCTGTATAGGGTTTCCAAGGAGAGATTGGTGAGCTTGAACCACTGACCTTACAGTTGAACACGACTTTGCAGTCTGGTGCATTAACCCACAGTGCCACACCAGGACTCCTTTTATTCACATAAGCCTATCCTATTTTGCCCAACTGTTCAAGAGAAACTTTCAGTATAATAGATATTTTACTTAGAGGCACAAACCTCTTTCTTGCTTACAAACAGTAACACATTGCATCATATACCCTATAAAATCAAAGAGTACTTTTTCTCCGTAGTGTACAGAGTGATGCGACCCATGAGAAATAGGAGCTGGAATCAGAGTTAAATTTCTTATGCATATCAAGGATGAAAACAACCCACAGTCATATAGGCAGTTTCCTGGTGGAGAGTAAGTTCTCCATGTTTGAGGGAGAAGCGCGACAACAAAGTTGGGAAGAGCCATGACATTAAGACTAGTCATTAGCTATGGGGAGATGCTTCTGATAGGTACATTGACAGGTCTTCTGATCTAGGTGGCTAAAAACTCTTTCTGAGAAGGAACTGTAGGGAAGAGAATAACTAAAACTACTCTCTAGACCACCCAAAACAAATATCTAATGTTATCTGTTCCTACTTGGTCAAGAGCAGCATGTTATCCCCGCTACATTCTGGATACTATGAAAACAAGTAGCATGCTTACTGTCTACATACTATATTCTGGTAGCATAGTGGTTATGAATCGGGCTGCTAACCTGAAGGTCAGCAGTTCGAAACTACCAGCAGTTCTGTGGGAGAAAGATGAGGCATTCTGCTCCTGTAAAGATTTCCAGCCTCGGAAACTCTGTGCAGGGTCACTATGAGTCAGAACTGACTCCATGGTACTTAATAACAATAATAGCATATTCCCAAAAGCCAGATTGGTGATTGACAGAGAAAGCTGTTGAGTACATATTCAGTGATCAGTTGACTGACTGACATTAGGAATATGACTCAACAAACAATATGAAAATTGAAACCAGGAAGAACATCATTTTTGTTGCTAAGTACTGTTGAGTCGGTTCTAACGCACAGCAACCCTTTATAGGCTTTATAAAGAGCAGCTGGTGAGCTTGAACCACTGACCATGCAGTTCAAACAACTCAGATGTCTCTGGAACAACATCATAGACTGGTAATAAGTCATACTAAAAGACAGAGGAAGACTAAGGCTAAGTGGAGGAGACTAGTGTCCACAAACAGAAAAGGAATTCTTAAATTGCTTAAATCAGAACTATAAAGACTATCTCATCTTGTTTTCTGAGGGAAGAGAGGGAAAGTATGAAAGGATGGTATTTATTTTGCTCTCTTTGGTGGTCTCCCAGGACTAGTAGGGCTTGAGGAAGCCCAAGCTACAATCACATTTATATTTATACTATGTTATGTGATGTGTTATTGTTTCTGGCAATATTTATATTCACCCAAAATGAAACCTTATATAGGTGTGGCACTGTGGGTTAAATTAGTTTGAATAGCAAGGTTGGTGGTTCAAGCTCACCAGCCACTCCTTAGAAACCCTATACAGGGTTGCTATGGGTCAGAACTAACTCAATAGCACTTAAGAGCAAGCCCAACTTTGGTGTCCCCTCTTTCTATAAATACACACAACATAAACAATGGATTCTACCATTTGTAATATAACCTGTACGGATGATTGAACTAATCAGTTCTCATTCGTATGTAAAAAGAGATTCAGGGAATAAAAATAATTAAAATCTATGAAGCCCTGTCAAACAGATTATATAAATTTGAGGATAATTCTGTTGATTTAGCATCATTAAGATCTTTAGGAAACATAAGGCAGATAATCTCAGTGTGAGTCACAGAAAAGAATTAAAAGGAGTTTTCTTCACAAGAGTTAATAAAAAGTGAAAAAATTACATTATTCAACAAATATTTATTAAGCACTTACTGTGTCAGGTATTGTGTATTTGTTGGGGATTAATTAGTGATCAAAACAGATAAGCATGCTTATCTTTACTATTCTTATAGGTTGGAGGAGAATGGAGAAAAAGAAACTAAGATATTGCAATAATATATGAAATTTGGATTGGGGAAACACACGAGTTGGGAAAAACCTTCTTAGAAGAAATGATATTTAAATTGGGAATGATAATTAGTGAGCATGAGAGAAGATGGAATTTTAGGTGGAGAAAAAGGATTCTAGGATGCTAGAGTATTACTCAGTATTAACAGATAAAGTTGAAGAATTTGTGTTTCTAGCCTAAGGGCAGTGACAATTCATTCAGGGTCTTTTAAAGTATAATGATGCATTTAGGTTGATAAGCTAGAACCATCTGCCTCCAGTGTGAAAATATTTTGGAAAGGTATAAGGATACGTCCTTACACCTGTTTGGAAAGGTATAAGGATACGTCCTTACACCTGTATGTAAAGGTGTAAGGAGAAGGACATTAATCTTGGTAAACAGAGTGTCAGGAAAAAGGAGAAGATCCTAGATGAGATGGATTGACATAGTGGCTGCCACAGAGGGCTCTAACATAGCAACAATTGTGAGGCTGGGCAGGACCAGGCAGTGTTTCACTTTGTTGGACAGAGGGTCAGTATGAGTCAGAATAAACTGCAAGGTAATAGATAATGTGTACTGAGCACCAAATGTTCAAGATGATGAGCATTATCATTTGATTTTTTTAACCATCTTTTGATGCACACACTATCTCCATGTTTCAGATGGGAAGTCTATAGCTTAGAAAGAGTTGAAAGAGTTTAGTGACATTTCAATAAACAGTCCTTCTGAGATACATGCCCAGGTCTCTCTGGCTCCATACTCCATGTTTTACCTAATAAAGGATCATTGAAGAAATGAGCTTTCCAAGTGTATCTGGGAAGTATGGAGCTGGAGAGAAAGATGGTACTTTGACATGATTTAGAGTTTGAAATCTGAAGTCTTTTTGCCTGCAGATAACTCCAGCCAGTCAAAGCTTACTGAATTTGTCTTGAGCACCTCATGCACTAAGGAGCTCTGGTAGCATAGTGGTTATGAATTGGGCTGTGAACTGCAAGGTCAGCAGTTCGAAACTACCACCTGTTCCACGGGAGACAGATGAGGCGTTCTGCTTCTGTAAAGATTTACAGCCTCGGAAACCCTGTACAGGGTTGCTATGAGTCGGAACCAACTCCGTGGCACGCAGCCATCACCACCTCACGCACTGCTGACTACCATCCAGGGTCGCTATTTGTCGGAACCAACTTGATGTCACTTAACAACAAATATGTATATGTATATATATACACACATACACACACACATATAAATAATATATATATATACATAAAATACTATATATAGTACATTACCCGTATATACAAAGTAAAGTGGGTTTGATCTCCAAGATCGGTGGTTCAAGCTCCTCAGCAGCTCCTCAGAAACCCTATAGAGGGTCACTCTGAGTTGGTTCTGACTCCACAGCACTAAACAACACAGCAGCTCTGGTAGCGTAGTGGTTA
>NW_006408547.1:14474535-14499325 GCF_000296735.1 Chrysochloris asiatica | reverse complement strand
CTCAGAAACCCTATCCAAGTCTCTGTGAGTTGGAACTGACTAGATAGCACTTACCAACACCACCAGCAGCAGTTAGATGGAGTGAAGGTTAGTCTAAGGAAAGCAGGAAAGGAAGTTTTCCTTAATTTTACAGAATAGGGAACATCTCCTTCCCTCCAAGTCCATCCTGGGAAGTCCTTCAAAATTTGTGGTGAAGGGATGGGAGTGAGATTTGTTGACAGAGCTTTTGCTAAGGGAGCATCTATAGCCCCCCCTACAAATAAAACCCAAACCAACCAGATCTACTGCCGTCGAGTCAGTTCTGACTCAGACCGGCCTTGCGTAGGGTTTCAGAGGCTGTAAACCTTTACTGGAAAAGAAAGTCTTCTCTCTCCTGCAGAGTGACTGGTGGGTTTGAACTGATAATCTTGGGGTTAGCAATCCAGTGCTCATCCTACATTCCACCAGGGCTCTTTAAACAGTTTGCCCATAAATCGTTCTACAAAAATGCCAATTTAATTTGTGAACTTGTTATGGTGTTCAAAGACACATTGTTAAATGCCGTGGTGGAGCTGGTTTTGATTCATAGTAACCCTGAATCAGGTTTCCGAGGCTGTAAATCTTTCCCAGAGCAGACAGCCTCATCTTTCTCTGTTAGAGCAACTGGTAGACTTGAACAACTGACCTTTCAGTTAGCAACCCAGTTTGTAATCTACTACGCTACCAGCACTCCATTTTTCTTGTTGTTGTTGTTAAGTGGAGTAGGTTCCAACCCATAGTCACCCTGTATAGGGTTTCCTAGGAGCAGCTGGTGAGTTTGAACCGCCGACCTTGTGGTTCAAACAGACTTTGCAGTCTAGAGCATTAACCTACACCGCCACACCAGGATTCCACCAGGGCTCCCTTGTTGTTGTTAGGTGCCATCAAGTCGGTACAGACTCATAGCAACCTATGTACAGCTAACATGTAATAAAATTGTTTTTATCTTAAAAACCATTATTTTAACTGTCATGACCAAGTAAGCATACCATATTTTCTGAAGTAATCAAGCCTTGCTAATCAAAATGTGGGCCATAGGCCCCAACTACATTAGCATCAACTGGGATCTGTTAAAAATATAGAATCTTATGTCCCATCCTAGAGCTTCTGAATCATAATTTTCTTTGTAGTAAGATCATGCATCATTTTGATACATATGAAAGTTTTTGAAGCACTGTTCTAAATCTTTCAAAACCCTTATCAGTGATTTACAAACTTATGACAGAATTATCTAATGTACTGGTTACATCAAATGCACATTCTCAATAGACATACTGAAAGAAACTGCAACTGTGTATTTAAGAAAACCTCTCCTGGAATCCTGAAATACAACAGCGTATACCCCCTAATTTAAGTAAATAGTTGTTATGTGCCGTCAAGTCAGTTCCGACCCATAGCGACCCTAAACCAAGGGTTTCCAAGGCTGTAAATCTTTACGGGAGCAGAAAGCCTCATCTTTCTCCCACGGAGCAGCCGGTAGTTTTGAACTGCTGACCACGAGGTTCACAGCCCAATTCATAACCACTACGCTACCTGAGCACCGTTGGGGAAAACTCTTTTTGAAAAGTCTTTCAATTTCTACAATATTATTCAAATGTCCATAAAATTTTCTTTCCCACAGAGAAAACTGGAACTAAAATATTACATAAAATATCACCAATAATTCATTTTATTTCTGAAAATACTTAGACTGTCATTAAAATATGTGAAAAATAAAGTGTAAGTGTATAAAATAATTCTATAATTTCTCTACACTGCATAAATATGTACATTCTTTCATATAATAAATATTGTAGGCTTTTGAATATTAACTTGGTCTTTGTCATTGTTAAGTGCAACTGAGTTGGTTACAACTTATATCAATCCTGTATAGCGTTTCTGAGGAGTAACTGATGGGTTTGAACTGCCAAAACTTGTGGTGGCAGTCCAGTGCTTATCCCACAGAGCCACACCAGGACTTACTGACTTGTTACTCCTACAGAAATCAGAGAAGGCTCTGATGGCCATTCAAAGAAACAGTGTGCCTGACTTCTTAAGGTCTTTAATCATAGAGTTTCATAACATGCAGATGCTAGATTAAGGTTGTGAAAAACTTCAAGAAATTTCCATTTCTATTAAATCATCAGTCTACTATCTTATATATCAACAAATCAAAATCGGTAAATAATGCATGTAAGCAAATGGAATGTGTTCTTTGCTATTAGCATCAAAGTTGAGTGTTTGAAGGTAGTTGTTAAATACCATAGAGTCAGTTCCCACTCATAGTGACCTGGTACAAGGTTTCTAAGAAGCACTTGGTGGGTATGGATCACCAGCCTTGCAGTTAGCAGTCCAGTGCTTAGCCTACAGTGCCCTGGATATTGAAATCAGACCATTATCCTGTTGCCTTTTGTTTAATATACACCAAGCTGTTTTGATTCCCTAACTGGGCTGTTTGTATATGACTCTAAGTGACATTTATTTTGCATTTAAGGTATACAATGGTATTCGCCTCCCAGTTGCATCTCAGGAAATTACATTCTCATTAAGACTAGGTCATAGCTGTAACAACAAGGGTATTTTCACTGGCATTTGAAGTGTGTGTGTGTTCAGATGTTAATAGTGTCTGCATTAAGCCTCTTTAAGTGTTAGTTTATATTGTGAATAAAGTAGTTGTTCATGTAGAAGACAAAAGCACATTTGTTAGAATTATTTAGATGGGAAACTATATTAGATTTTATTAGCATGTTCACCCTCATGCTCAAACTCTGGTGTAAATATGTTGGTAATGTGTCATATAAACAATAAAGATTGAGTTTTTCAAACAAGGTGATTTGATACAAAACTGGAAGTCAACTTCCTTTCTCGCATAATTTCAGAGACTTTTTGGACATTCCTTTCTGCTTGCTCAGTGATACATTTATTTGCATAATTAAGGATTTTTTAGTCCAAAGTTCCAGTTTTAGATTAAAAAAAAAAAAAAAAGTGTCAGTAGGTAGGTAAGAAAGTAAGCTTTAGAGACTCTTTGTAGCTTACTGGTTTCTAAGAAAGGAGCCCTGATGGCAGAATGGGTGAAGCCTTGAACTGCTAACTTTAAGGTCAGTGTTCAGAAACCACCAGCCATTTTATGTAAAGAAGATGTGGTGGCTGTCTGCTTCCCTAGAGATGGAGAGCTTCGGGAACATTAAGGGGGCAGTTCGACTCTGTCCTATAGAAGCACTGTGAGTTGGAACTGACTTAACAGCAGTGGGTTTTGTTGTTGTTGTTGTTGTTCCTAAAGTTATTCTTGTCCTCAAGATCAAGTGTGGATGGAATGGCAGAAATGACTTAGCGATACTACAATTCATGGCCCCTTTTCATAGTTTAGTGTTGTAGTTGGAAGGCCACAGTCTAGTCATGGCTTTTATTCCCTACTTCCATTCTATGAAGGTGAGCCCAAGTGACTAGTTCACCAATGAAAACTGAAGGTGATCTGTAACGTTTCTGGACCAAAACAGATTAGAAGCAGACATTGCCTCTTTACTTTTTTTCCCCTTCTGCTATCTCAGAATGGGAGAAAACTGTATCTTAAATTACCACAGAAAGGAAAGATGCCTACTGGCTGGATATACCTATCTTGGAACTTTTTTTAACTTAAGAAAATGCATTCGTGAGTTTAGTCTTTGTGCTTTTGGACTAGTTATTCTCTCATGTTAGCTTATCGTGACTAAAACAGAGAGAAAAGCTCGCTAAGGAATGAGAGTCTGCCTGAGTATTCATACTACTTAATGAGTAAGATCAAAGTGGGGACAGCAAAGACGGACTCTCTCTAATTCATACATTCTTCTGCAGCTGGCCCTCACGATCAGTGAGGCCATCATGCTTAGTTTTGATGTTTTGTCAGTTCTTGTCCAAGATGTAAAAGGTCAGTAAATTTACTGATGTGTCCATTTACTCAGTCATACAACATTGGTTCAAATTCACCAGCCGCTCGTCAAAAATCCAACACAGGGTAGCTTTGAGTCAGAACCAAAGCAATGGCATTAACAACACAATACTATGTGCCATATCTAAATGTGTTAGGAGTAAGGGGAATACAAATGATAATAATAGTAATAATAATAAATCCAACACCTTACCTATAAGAACTTTATGACCAAGTTTTCTCCCACAGAAGTTAATGAAGGAGGAGAGAGAGGAGAGATAGTATAATATCCCAATAGATAAGCACTGTAATAGAACATCTGCTAAAGTAGAATTATGTTCAGAATTAGGTAAAAACCTAGACAATGCCAGGGTTCTTCTGGTATGTGATGGGGTGGTTCATGAATTGCCAATGTTTAGTACTTAAGATTAATAAATTCAATGGTTCTATACTTGAGGGTATATTCATTAATCAAGAAAATTGAAATAATGCTAATGAATGGAAAAAACAAGAATACCTAGTTTTAAACTACTTGAAAGCATTTTATAAATTGGAAACTAGAGAACAGAGAGTACAGAGGAGACAACTGATTGTAGCTAGATTAATGATTAGACTTCAAGTAGGATATTTCATAGACTATGCTCATGTGTTGTGGGGTTTCCCTCGCATACTAGCCCATAGAAATCATTGAAGTGAATAACAGGAGATGACAGGAACGACATTCTTCGTTCTTGGTGTAATTGATTATATTAGTATGTTTCTTCTACTAGCCTTGTAATGGTACTTCCTAGAGATCTGTTTGTTGTTCATACCTGGATTTACAGATGTAACATGATGCTTTCATGCATGGGTGAAGTCACCTGTTCAATTTGCATAATTTGTGCAGGTTTACTGACATTCTAATTACTATCTGAAGTTGTTATCTAAAGAAAAGTCTAAAGATGTGTTCAATGTGATTGTGATAAAAAGTTTTAAAAGATTGAACTTACTCAAATAAAAGTCTGTGTTGCTTTTACACAGAATTTGAGTATGGCAGTTTCATAGGATAAGCACTGGACTGCAAACCACAAGTTCGGTGTTTGAGCCCATCAGCTGCTCTGTGAGAGAAACATAAGGCTTTCTATTCCTGCAAAAAGCTGGAAATCACTGGAATCTATACACAGGATGCTGTGAGTTGAAACTGACTCCACAGCACTTAACAACAACATTGCATAGAATTGGATATCTTGCCAACAAATAATGTATTGTTGTTGTTAGGTGCCCTCTGAGTTAGTACTGACCCATAGTGACCCTATGCACAACAAAATGAAACACTGTCCAATCGTGGGCCAACCTCATAATCATTGCTATGTTGGAGTCCATTACTGATGCCACTGTGCCAATCCATCTCATTGGGGATCTTCCTTTTTTTCTCTGACCCTCCACTTTACCAAACATGAGATCCTTCTCCAGGCACTGATCCCTTTTGACAACAGTCCGAATTGTCTGGCCATCCTGGCTTCCAAGGAGCACTCTGGCTGTACTTCATCAAACACAGATTTATTTATCCTTGTGGCATTCCATAGTACTTTCAATATTCTCCTCCAATACCATAATTCAAATGCATCAAGTCTTCTATGGTCTTCCTTATTCACTGTCCAGCTTTCACATGAAAATATCATGGCTTGGATCAGGTGTGACTTAGTCCTCAAAATGACATCTTTGCTCTTGAACACTTTAAAGAGGTCTTGTGTACCAATATTAATAAAATAAAAGCTGTGGTAGTAGCATCAAGATTTTTTGACAATATTAACTGTTAATTCAATTTACTCTATCTTTTGTTGCTTATCTTCTTGTACACGACAATGTGTAAGAGTCATCAATACATAGAAAAAGGAGGAAACAGGACAAAATATAAAGGACTACTAAGCAGTTAAATAAGAGGAGGGTAAAGCTTCATTGCATGCTGTGCATTCTGAATTTAGAAGAGGTTTTATTAAAAAGACAAGGCAAAACTAGTACTTTATTAACAACGCAGAGATCATGAATCAGGTAATAAACCTCTGAGCTTTCAAAGAAGGAAACTTTCAGGTTAGACTCTATTCAAGGGTCACCTCTCTGCAAACACTGATTTGGCATCCCATAATTAAAAGATTAAGCGACAAAAGAACAGAAGACTATGCATCCTGTAGAAGCCTTGACTGTGGAACCCAAGAATGTGTCAGAAAGGCTGACGCTCCTTGTCTTGGCAATGACAGATCCAGGAGGGGCTTTGGAAAAAGCAGACAACTTGAAGAAAGGACATTTTGTGTTGACTTCCTATGCTGTGTTGTGTTCTACACAGCAGATTTTCACATAGTATCTCAGTTAATTCTCATGTGATCCTGAAGGGCATATTCCTCTACCCATTCCCTACCAGGCTCAAGTTCTCTTACTTTAAAGTCTTCCCTTACAGAAAAGCTCTTCTTCTCTGATACACTGCAAGGGGAGTCCCGGTGTGGCACTAGGGGAGAAGGCATTGTACCATAAAGTCGTTGGAACAGCAAGGTCGGCAGTTCAAACTCACCAGTCGCTCCTCGGAAACCCTACACAGGGATGCCATGAGTTGAAACCAACTCAATAGCACATCACAACAACACTGCAAGCAGGTGATGCCAAGAAGGCATGGTAGATATCATACTACTTTGCATTCTATAGCTGTAGAGACATTCATGGCATTTTAGGGCTTCAGGATCATTTTGAGGTAATTGAACCCAATAATGTCATGTTACATTTATTCATCAAATGTTCACTGAATTCCTAGTTAATGTCAGGCAATAGTCTAGACCTTAAAGCTACACCAGTGACTCAAACAAACCACGTCATTGTGATCATAGATAGTGCATTTAATGGGAAGCAGATATCAAACAAAAATATACAAATATGGTGGTGGTGGTTATGTGCCGTGGAGTTGGTTCTGACTCGTAGTGACCTTGTACAGGGTTTCCTAGGTTGTAAATCTTTACGGGAGCAGAAAGCTTCATTTTTCTCCCGCAGAACAGCTGGTAGTTTCAAACTGCTGACCTTGAGGTTCGCAGCCTGATTCGTAACCACTACACTACCAGAGCTCCTGATACAAATATAGTATATAATTTTGGGTATTGGCACATAAAGCCAAAGCCAAACCCAACCAACTGCTATGGAGTTGCTTCTAACACACAGCCCCATTTGAGGACAGCGTGGAACTGCCACATTGAACTTCTGAGGCTGTAAATCCTTACAGGAGCAGGCTGGGGAGCAGCTGGTGGATTGGACATTTAGCAGCCTAATGAGTAACACACAGGACCACCAAGATTCCTGCTGACATGTAAACTGGAGAAAATTAAGTGAAAGGATGGGGCAGAGAAGTGCTCTTTGGATAGCTGTGGAAGTGCCTCTCAGAATGCTGTTGGTAGAAGCCATCCAGTCACTTCTGACTCAGTGAGCCCTATACATGGCAGAATGAAACATTGCCCCATCCTGGGCCATTCTTACAATTGTTATTATGTTTGAGTCCATTATTGCTGCCACTGTGTCACCCCATCCCTTTGGGGCTCTTCCACTTTTCCCTGATCCTCCATTTCGTCAAGCATGATGTAGTTCTCCAAGGACTGAGCCTTCCTGAAAAACATGTCCAAAGAATGAGACTGAATCTTGTTAAACTCACTTCTAAGGAACTGCAAAGTTGATTTGAACTGCAAGGTTGGCAATTCAATCTTACAAGATGCTCCTTGGAAACCCTGTACAGGGTTGCTATGGATCAGAACGGACTTGAAAGCACTCAACGACAACCACAGGGAACATTCTGGATGTATTTCTTCTAAGACATTTGCTTGTTTTTCTGGCAGTCCATGGTACTTTCAATATTTTTCTCCAACACCAGAATTCAAATACCTCGATTTTTCTGTGGTGCTCTTTATTCACTGTCCAACGTTCACACAGGTATGGCTTGGGTCATACATACCTTTGTCCTTTTAGTAAAGTGATTCTGCATATTCCTTCCATCTTCTTTGATGCTTCCTGCACTATTAAATATTTTGCTCATGTTGTGGTTAGGTGCCATCGAGTCAGTATCGACTCATAGCAACCCTATGCACAACAGAATGAAACACTGCCTGATCCTGAACCAACCTCACAATCATTGCTACATCAGAGTCCATTGCTGCTGCCACTGTGCCAATCCATCTCGTTGGGGTTCTTCCTCTTTTTCTCTGATGTTCTACTTTACCAAGCATGATGCCCTTCTTCAGGGACTAGTCTTTCTTGATAATATGTCCAAGGTATAAGAGACGAAGTCTGGCCATCCTGGCTTCCAAGGAGCACCCTGGCTGTACTTTCATCACATATTGATTTGATCTTTTGGCAGACCATAGTACTTTTGATAGTTTCCTCCAACACTATAGCTGAAATGCATCAATTCTTCTTTGATCTTCCTTATTTCCTGCCCAACTTTCACATGTATTTGAGGTTATTGAAAGTACCATGGCTTGGGTCAGGTGCACCTTAGTTTTCAAATGATATCTTTAATCTTGAACATTTTAAAGAGGTCTTGTGCAGCAGATTTGCCTAAAGCAATACGTCATATGATTTCTCAATTGATGCCTCCATGAGAGTTGATGGTTGATCTGAGCAAAATGAAGTCTTAGACAACTTCTGTCTTTTCTCCATTTACATCAATGATGTTTATTGGTCCTGTGATGAGGACTTTTTGTTTTCTTAACATTGAGGTGCAACCCAAACGTAAGGCAGTGTTCTTTTATTTTTGCCTATAGAATTCTTCAAAATTGTTAGACAAAGTTTAAATTTATTCATCATTGAGAAATGCTGAGCTTATTTTCCCTTTTGATTTTCTAATTCCAAGTTTTTCATATTTCATTATAATTCTTTACTTTGGCTTCTCGCTGCTCTTTGAAATTTTCTGTTCAGCTCTTCTGCTTCTTCATTTCTTCCAGTCGCTTTAGCTTCTCTCTGCTTAAGAATAAGCTCCAAAGTCTCTTCCTACCTCCTTTTGGTCTTTTCTTTATTTTGTGTGTTTTTAATGATCTTTTGTTTTCTTCATGTAAGACC
Organism: Chrysochloris asiatica; assembly: GCF_000296735.1. NCBI lineage: Eukaryota > Metazoa > Chordata > Mammalia > Afrosoricida > Chrysochloridae > Chrysochloris > Chrysochloris asiatica. The sequence goes on along the minus strand of NW_006408547.1, from coordinate 14,490,360 downwards.
TTCTTGATATCTCCACAATTCTTCTTGTTTTACGTCATTAGAGTCTAATACAGCAAATCTGTTCTTGAGATGGTCTCTAAATTCAGGTGGGATGTATTCAAAGTCATTTTCGTTCTCATGGACTTGTTTTAATTTTCTTCAGCTTCTGCTTCAATTTGCACATGAGCAGTTGATGGTTCTACAGTCTGGGCCTGGTCTTGTTTTCCCTGATGATAGTGAGTTTCTCCATCATCTCTCCAAATCTCTATCTCTGCAAAGATATGTGCTGTTGTGTGTCAGTTCTGACACAAAAATACCCTGTAGAAGGTTTCTGAGGCTGGGAGTCTATGTGAGAGCAGAAAGCCTTTTCTTTATTACGAGGAGGGACTGGTGGTCTCGAGCCACCAGCCACCACAATTCCCATGGCTGTCGTTAGTTTGACTCCTACATACGCCATCTGATGAGATCCATGTGTATAGTCACCTTTTATGTTGTTGAAAAGGAATTTGCAATAAATAAGTCATTGGTCTTGCAAAATTCTATCATGTGATCTCCTGTATCATTTCTATAACCAAGGCCATAGTTTCCAACTACTGATTCTTCCTCTTTGTTTCTAATCTTTGCATTCCAATCACCTGTCAAGGCATCATTATTGCATGTTTGATCAACTTTAGCCTAAAGAAATTGGCAGAATTCTTCACTTCGCTTCACTTCATCATCACTGGCTTTAGTGGTTGGTGTGTACATTTGAAAAATAGTAGTATTAACTGGTCTTACTTGTTGTTAAGTGCCGTTGCATCATTTCCAATTCATAGTGACCCTGTACGGGATTTCCAATTCTTTAAATCTTTGCAGGAACAGAAAGTGTCATCATTCTCCCAAGGAGCAGCTAGTGGGCTAGAACCACTAACCTTGTGGTTTGCAGCCCAGTGCTTATCCTATACAGCCACCTTGTAGGCATATGGATATTATACTGTCATGGAGAGCATTGAACATTAAGATCAATTCTAAATGCTTGTTTTGGAAAATGAATTCAATATCATTCCTCTTCAAATTTCCATTCCTAGCATAGGAAATCATGTGACCGTCCAATTCAAAATGGCCAATACCAGTCTATTTCAGCTCACTAAGACACAGGACATGGATCTAAATATGTTCCATTTCATTTTTGACGACTTCTAATTTTCTTAGATTCATACATTCCACATTTGATTATAATGGATGTTTGCAGCAGTTTCTTCACATTTTGAATTATGTCCAATTAGCAAATGTTGTTAAGTGCCATAGAGTCAGTTCAGACCCACAGTGACCCTGTATAGAGTTTCTGAGGAGCAGCTGGTGGGTTTGAACTGACATGTCATTAAGGTCAACTCTACTTTGAAGAGGCAGCTCTTCCCCAGTCATATTTTGAGAGCCATCCAACCTTCTGGGTTCATCTGGCACTATCTCAGACTATGTTTCACTTCTATTCCTAAGGTTTTCAGTGGCTAACTGTTCAGAAGGGGCCTGCCTCTTCATCCTAATCTAGCCTAGTCTGGAAGCTCTGCTTAAAACTGTCCACGTGGGTGACCCTGCTGGTATTGAAAATACTAGTGGCATAGCTTCCAGCATCACAGCAAAATACAAGCCACCACAGTACTAGAAAGTGACAGACAAGTAGCAGCTCCTCTGAACAAACAATACTTAATTGGAGAACTCGACTATTAGCCTTAATGGATAAGAGTGTTTCTGATGGGAAAATAGCAAATGCAAAGGTTGTAGGTGAAGGTGAGGTAGTAGGCATGTTTGTAACAGCTGTAGGTTAGAGTGACTTGAGAAGTGAATATATGGGGGAAGTAAGAAATAGGGTCTTAGTGCTTGTCATATAGAGTCTTAGAAGTCACAGTAGAATCTCCACTTCATTTTATTTAAAATTTTGTGTATGATGCAAAACCATAAAAAAATCTTGATCCAAGAATGGGCCTAATCAGATTTGCATTTGGTCGATCGCAGCATGATTGTGGGAAGAACAGACTGAAAGGGGTCAGAAGTGAAAGAAGGAAACTAGCAGATGTTTTTTCCTTCATCCAGGTGGGATGTTGTAGGATTAAGTTAGTGGTCTCAGTGGTTGTTGCTAGGTGAAGTGAATTTGGTGATGACTCATAGTGACCCCATGTACAAAAGAAGGAAATATTGTCCCGTCCTGAAACATCCTCACAGTTGTTAACTTTGGGCCCATTAATGCTGCCACTGTGTCATTTCATCTTTTGCAGGGGTCTTCCTTTTTTTCCTCGAGTCTTTATTTTACTAATCTTGATGTCCCACCTAATAACATGTCCAAAGAATGAGAGATGAACTCTTACCACTTTCCAAGACAGATCTGTAGTCTTAATGGAAGTAAGTGGATATGCGATAGATCTTAAAGTTTTCTCTGATGTAAATTTCTATTGATGGGATAAGAGATGTGGGTGAAACAGATGAGTCAAAGATTAAGCATTTTGTCCATAGCAAAATATGGTGATGATGCTCATAATTTAGATGGGGAGCACTGGATGAAGTTGTTTCTTTTGACATTTCTGTAGAGGGAAGGTTTGAACATAACTAACCATAGAAAGGATAGCACAATGAATACCTACATACTCATGGCCCGGTTATAGCAATCATCACCTAATGGAATTTCTGTGTCAATTGTACCTTAATTTGATTGGACTCCATCTACCTCCCACACTACCACTGAACTATTGAAACAGATCCAAGACTTTGTATTATCTAAGCCAGCAATCTCTATCTCTGCAAAGTAAGGCACCTATTTTTTGTTGTTGTTTTCATCATTACCTTCTAGTCAATTTCAAGTATTAGTGATCCCATGTATTACAGAACAAAACTTCCCCAGAGTGTCTTCTTAGCTGGTGGAGTCCTGGTGTGACACTGGCCTAATGCATCAGACTGCAGAGTTGTTTGAACTGCAAGGTTGGTGGTTCAAGCTCACCAGCTGCCCCCTGGAAACCCTATACAGGATCACTATAGGTTGGAATTGACTCAACAGCACTTAACAACAACAATCTCTATAGAAGTAAGTTGCCAGGCTTTTCTTCAGTGGAACTACTGGTTACGTTTAAATCATCAACCTGTATATTAGCAACCTATTATAAAATATTTGGGGTTATACACTAAGCTCCTTTCTATTTTTTCTACTTTTTAAATGATCACAATACCATTGTTGTTGTTGTTAAGTGCTGTTGAGTGAGTTCCGACCCATAGCAATCCAGTACAGGGTCTCCAAGGAACAGAAGGTGAGCTGGAACCACTGACCTTGCAGTTTCAATGGCTTTGTAGTCTGGCGCATTAACCCACAGCTCCACAGCAGGACTCCTACAATGCCATTGTTGTTGTTGTTGTTATGTGCCGTGGAGTTGATTCCGACTCATAGCGACCCTACACAGGGTTTCCGAGGCTGTAAATCTTTAAGGGAGCAGAAAGCCTCATCTTCCTTCCGCAGAACCGCTGGTAGTTTCGAACTGCCAACCTTGAGGTTCACAGCCCGATTCGTAACCACTACGCTACCAGAGCTCCTATCATCCCTAAAAAACAACCCAATGATTTCCTAATATCTTCAAATAATTGGTCAGGGTTCATATTAAAAAAAACAAAACAAAACAGTTTTTTTTTGGAAAAAATAGAGCCAGAGTGCTTCTTAGAAGAGAGGAAGGACAGACTTCGTCTCTCATACTACGGACATATTGTCAGGAAGGACCAGTCCTTGGAGAAGGACATCATGCTCGGTAAGCAGAGGCTCAGTGAAAACAAGGAAGGTTCACACAATGGCCCAAGATCGGACAATGTTTTGTTCTGTTGCACATTGTTGTTGTTAAGTGCCGTCGAGTCGGTTCCAACCCATAAGGACCCTGTATAGGGTTTCTGAGGAGCTGCTAGTAAGCTTGAATTTTCGACCTTGCAGTTCAAACTGACTTTGCAATCGAGAGCATTAACTACACAGTGTCACTGTAATTCAGGGCCGACTCATTGGCACCTAATAACATGTACTGCTGAGTCCTTAATTTGCTACTCTCTCCTCAACCTCCCCCAAACTCCACATTCATATGATCTCCTTGTTTGACTTGTCTTTTTATGTGTTCAATGGACATATAAAACATAATATAATTGGGGGTTAAGACCCGTTTTTACACCTTTGAAAAAGATCAAAGAGCACCGAAAATGAATGATGCGTTATGGATTTATATCAGATCAGTAAAGGGGAGTGAGGAATAAATTGGAGTTTCATCTGTAGGATAAGAGTGAACGATCAGAAGCACAAGATGTCTGAGGCAAAAACAGACCCATGAAGCGATGAAGCCATTTCTGACATTCCATACATTCTCTGTTTTTTAAGAATCCAGTTATATATGGACACAAGTACACTATGGACTGGGACTTCTGAGTGCAAAGTTTAAGGATTCCTGGTGGTTATAAGGAAATGTCTTTCAGTGAGGGACCTACTATTACAAACCAGGATCCGTAGAGACAGTAACCAAACACCCCCAATCAAATCAGGAGTCCAATGGGGGATTAAAGCTGCATTTCTACAGTTACACTTCCTCTCCTTATTTATGCTAGAAAACGGGATTGCCATTTACCTCCAATTCTAGGAACAGAACTGAAGATGCTATGGAATTAAGCATGCTATTAATGTTAGGTGTTGTCGAGTTGGTTCTTACTCATAGCAACAATGAATGAACCACTGGTAATAGGCTATTTCCCATGTGTTGTTGTTTGAGTTCATTCCTGCTGCCATAGTGCCAATCCATTATAATGAAACATGTAAAGATTTGACTTAGAAAACCAGAAAGGAAGAACTGGTTCAGCATTTCTCACACTGAAAGAACTGAAGGAAAAATTCAATCCTCAGCTTACAATATTCAATAATGGCAAAATATTCAGTGATGCACGAAGCATCAAAAGAAGTAATCTTATTGGTACAGAGTCACTGTACCAATAAGAATAGGTTGATTCAACCATTTCAGGAGGTAACATTTGATTAAGAATTAATGGTATTGAAGGAAGAAGTCCAAGCTACACTGAAGGCTTTGGAGAAAACAAGGCTCCAGGAATTGATCGAATATCAATAGAAATGTTTCAGTAAACAGATACAGGGTTGGAAGTAGTCACATGCATATGTTAAGAAATGTGGAAGACAATTACCTTTTCAATCTACCAGAAGAGATCCATATTTGTGTTCACTCCAAAGAGCGGTGACCCTACAGACCACAGAAATTATCAAACAGTATTATTAATACTACATGCAATTAAAATTTTTCTGAAGATAATTTTTAAATGGTTGTAGCAATACATCAACAAGCAACACAAGAAATTCAAGTCACATTCCAAAAGGACATGGAATGAGGAATATCTTAACTGTCATCAGATGTATCTCGACTGAAAGCAGAGAATACCAGAAAGAAGTTTACTTGTATTTGATTGACTGCACCTTCTGTCTTAGGTAGCTAGTACTGCTGTAACAGAATATCACAAGTACTGGCTTTAACAAACAGGAATTTAATCATCCCAGTTTGGGAGGCAAGAAGTCCAGATTCCGGGGAAAGTTCCTTGTCTCCTTTCATCATTGGTAGACATGACATTCCTTGGAGATCTTCCTGTGTCTTGGCATAAGATTTCCCAGTGCAGGGGTACCGGTTCCAAAGGAACTACACACGCCAGATTCTTCTTTCTTGGTGGTTGTAGGTCCGCTCTGCTCACTCTGTCTCCTTTCATAACTCAAAAGAGATAGACTCAGATACAACCTAATCCTGTGGATTGCATGGCATCTGGCTTCATTAACATCATAGGAGGGAGGGTTTATAACACATAGGATAAGTTCATCATCTCAGAGCTGATCACATCACATCATGGGGTTGATTGCATCATATTAGATCTCATCATGGAGGTGATAAATAATCCTAATTGCTAAACCACTGAGAATTCTGGCCCAGCCAAGCTGACACAAAACCTCAACTACCACAGCATCCTAATATTTACTGACTGAAGATAAAACTTTTCTGGTCAGATTTAAAAACTTGATAGATAACCAATTTGATTAACTAAATTGAAGTTTATATTCAAAACAAAAAATATGATCTATATTTTATCTGATAGCAGTGTAAAATGTAAATATGAGTCTCTCTCGGTCTCAGTGCCACCTTGTTAGAAGCCTCCGAGCCATGAGAGCCAAGTGGAGGAAGAAGCGAATGTGCAGGCTGAAGTGCAAAAGAAGAACTATGAGGCAGAGGTCCAAGTAAAGGCTAAGGTGTGCACCTACGGAAGCCACAGCAACAGGAATACAGAATGCCTAAGGTCGTGACGCTGGTGTAAATTGACAACATTCTACTATCTAGAACTTTGGGCTCAGTGGATGGAGAACTTCCATTACTATTCGATGAGTACCTTGGACACTCGTGACCCACCCTCGCTGTAACAATTCAGTTAATTATGATCCTTTGTCCCGGACCTATGACATTCTGGACAAGTTCTGTTCTGTTGTTGCTGACTGTAACATGTACAATAAATCATCTCTTCTTAGCTGAAGACTCAAAAACATGTAAATATGAAAACACTTCTCCAATGATCATATTGAATGTACAAAATATGAACAAATCCTATTTTTCTTGAGTAAGGGCATTTCTGGATTGTGCTTAGGTTAGAATCTCCTGGAATATAGAAATCGGAAATTTTAAAACTGTTGTGGAAAATTTACCCTCTGGCACAAATAAAAATAGATTCAAAATAGTTAGCCATGAATCATCTCTTAATCTCTTGAGACCCTGGGTGCACTGATAAGCTTACATTAATTATAACATGAGTTTCTTTTCCTAAAATTAAAAAACAAAACAAAACTTAAAGCTAAATTCATTGCTTGGACTTAAGTATTGGAAAATTCCTAAGATATGGTATGGTTCATGGATTCTTTACCCTCAATGTGTCTAAGAAAGAGACTCAGGAGGTTGATAATTGTGAGTGTGTGTGACGATGTGAGAATGTTTCTGGGAAAAGCTTTGTAACGTTGGTTCCTTAATACAATACTTCAATCCTCAGACAGTACAACCACCACAAAACATACAGTAGAGGCTTGAGAGAGGCCTAAGGGTGCCCAGGTGCACAAAGTAGTTCAGCAGCAAAGCTAGAAATGAACCATGGTAGTGTAGTGGGTTACGAGTTAGGTTGTTAACCACAGGGTCAGCAGTTCAAATTCACTAGCCATTCCTCGGGAGAAAGATGAGACTTTCTGTTCCCACAGAAATTTACTATGAGTCCGAGCTTACTGGTAATGTGACTGTCATTATTTCTAACCTGATGTTCTTGAAAGATAATCCAATGGTTAATTATCAGGTGATTATTAGATGAGATGTGTTGATTCACTATTTTAAATAACTTACAAATATATCCCAATGTTCCAGTAGTTGGGATTTGTGGCCCCCTTCCCGTGTTTCATCTTGCTGCTTGGTCTCGCCCAGGATGTCTGCTCAGGCCTCTGAGCCTGGCCCGGCAGATTCAAAAGTACGCAATTTTTTACTTCAGCTCCAAATTCCACAAGCTATAAGCCTTGAAAACTTTAAACTATTCCTGTCTCTGTGGTTCCGAGTTTTGGAGCTCTGCCCTGGATCTGTTTTGCCTGGTTTCTGTGTTATTGCTGATGGTGACCTTCACTGCACCTCCACCCTTGCCGCCATCAAGCCCCGCCTCCTGAACCACTGACATTTTGGTTAGCACATGGTTGCTTAATCATTTGGTCTTCAGGGTTCTTGTCTCAAGAAACCAAAGTCTGATAGTTAGAGGGATAAAAGGATTTTATATTCTATGTATTTTTCCATCTTATTGTGAAAGAAGAAGTTCTGGTGGCACTGTGCGTTAGCTGTTGGGCTTTTAATCCCAAATTCAGCAGTTCGAAGTCACCAGCGACTCCATCGGAGAAGTGTGAGGTTGTCTGCTCCTGTAAAGATTTACAGTCTTGGAAACCTCTACAGGGTCTCTGTGAGGAGGAGTCAATTCAGTGCAATGGGTTTAGTTTGGTTTATTGACTATAAATTATTGATATTTTTGTGTTTGGTTAATGTTTTGAAAAATATACCTCAGTATTTCTTAATAACATAAAGAAAACCACTTTATGATAGCAATTCAAATTCTTTTCAATTAGAAAGAAAGCCAATCTTTAAAAAACAACATTCTTCCTCTCCTTACGTTGTTGTTATTCAGTGCTGTTGAATCTGTTCCAACTCATAGGGACCCTGTATAGGGTTTCTGAGGAGTGGCTGGTGATCTTGAACTGCCGAATTTGCAGTCCAATTGACCTCACAGTCCAGTGCATTAACCCACAGTGCCACACCAGGACATCTCTTTTTATGTTGTGTTGCTGTTGTTGTTATGTGCTGTGGAATCGGTTCTGACTCATAGCAACCCTGGAAAGGGTTTCCGAGGCTGTAAATCTTTATTGGAGCAGAAAGCCACATCTTTCTCCTGTGACACAGTTGGTACGTTCGAACTGCTGACTGTGAGATTAGCAGCCAGATTTGTAATCACTATGCTAATGCCCTATAAATCATGGACTTAATAACAAAGATCCTTTAAAATCATTGTCATAGCTATGAGGATCCTTATCAATACCCTTGGTACTAGACCACGCAACATCTCTAAGGGTTTGAAGATCATATTTAGATATTAATATAGCCACCCAATGAGAGAATCTGTCAGTCTGTCCGTTTGTTGTACTGTGGTGGCTTACATGTGGTTGTGATGTTGGAATCTATGTGATGAACATTTTAAATACTGGCAGGGTCACCCATGGTGACAAGTTTCAGGGGAGCTTCCAGAATAAGACAAACTAGGAAGGAGAGGAAGAGGACTTCTGGTGTAGCACTAAGGGTTAATGCGCTGGACTGAAAAGTCTGTTTGAACCACAAGGTTGGGGGTTCAGTGGTTCAAACACACCAGCTGCTCCTTGCAAACCCTATTCAGGGTCACTATGGGTGGGAACCAACTCGATGGCATTTAACAACAACACAACAAAGCAAGGAGAGGCAGAACACTTCTGAAAGTTTACCCACTGAAAACCTTTTGAATAGTAGCGGACCAGTGTTTGATATAGCGCTGGAAGACACTCCTCAAACAGCAGAATTGATCCTACTGAAGTAGAGTGTGGGTGGAAGCTGGAGCAAAGTCTTTCAACTGTCAGTTGCTGATGGGGCACAACTCAAAACGAGAAGAAACAACTGCAAACATCCATTAGTAATCAGAAGGTGGAATATACGAAGTAGGAATCTAGGAAACTTGGAAGTCGGCTGTGAAACGGCATGCCTAATGATTAATATACTAGGCATTAGTGAGCTGAAATGTGCTGGTATTGGCCATTTTAAATTGGTCGGTTATATGGTTTACTATGCTATTACTGTGTGTTGTTAAGTGCTGTATAGTTAGTTCAAACTCATAGCAACCCTATAAAGGGTTGGATTCGAATGGTTGACCTTTCTGTCAACAGTCCAGTGCTTATCCTACAATGCTACACCAGGACTCCTAAAAAACTCTATTCAATAGTTCTCCTCTGTTCTACAAGGAGCTCTGGTAGTGCAGTGGTTACGAATTGGGTTGCTAAACTCAAGGACAGCAGTTTGAAACTTCCAACTGTTTCACGGGAGAAAGATGAAGCTTTCTGCTCCTGTAAAGATTTGTTGTTGTTGCGAGGTGCCATCAAGTCGGTACAGACTCACAGCGACTTTATGCATAACTGAACAAAACACTGCCCAGTCCTTGGCTAACCTGACATTTGTTGCCACGCTTGAGCCCATTGATGTTGCCACTTTTTCAGTCCCTCTAACTGGGGGTCTTCCTCTTTTTCTCTGACCCTGAAGGAACATGATATCCTTCTCCAGTGACTGGACCCTCCTGACAATATGTCCGAAGTATAAGAGATGAAGTTCTGCCATCCTGGCTTCCAAGGAGCACTCTGGCTGCACTTCTTCCGACACAGATCTGTTTATTCTTTTAGCAGCCCATGGTACTTTCAATATTCTCCTCTAACAGCATAACTCAAAATCATTACAGCCTCAGAAATCCTGTACAGGGTCACTATGAGTCTGAACCGAATTCACAGCAAATAACCACCAACCACCAATAACAACAACAACAAAGGAAAGTCCTCAAATAAATATTGGTTGAATGCTTTGAATAATCTACTTTAATTTCTCATTCTGTTTAAATGCTAAATATTGTGAACAATTACTCATCACTCCAGCAGGTGGCAGCATACAATACCACAAAACCACAAGATGCATGTTTTTATAGAAATTTAAGCGTCAACATGCAGTTATCTCTTTTAATTGTGACTACGTATCACATTAAATGAAGTCCTGGTGTGGCGCTGGTGGGTTAATGTGCCAGACTGCAAAGCTGTTTGAACTACAAGGACGGCGGTTCAAGCTCACTAGCTGCTCGGAAACCCTATACAGGGTCGCTATGGGTCAGAACCGACTCGAGGGCACTTAACAACAACAACAACAATCACATTAAATATCAAACCACTTTGACATGAAAGTAACATTTGTATGCTAAGGATGAAATCACTTTTAAGTTTGGAAAAATATATACAGTTTAATAATAATGTTGTTGTTAAGTGTTGTGGAGTCTGTTTCGACTCATAGCGACCCTGTATAGGGTTTCCGAGGAATAACTGGTGTGCTTGAACCACCGACCTTGTGACTCAAACCAATCTTGCAACATAGTGCATTATCCCGTAGCACCACACCAAGACTCCTTAATAATAATACTGATAGCCAAAATTTATTGAGAACATTTCACTGTTTTAAATGTACCATTGTTGTTGTTGTGAAGTGCCGTCGAGTTGGTTCCGACCCACAGAGACCCTGTATAGGGTTTCCGAGGAGCCTCTGGTGAGCTTGAACTGCCTTGAAGTTCAAATGGCTTTGCAGTCTGGCACATTAACCCACAGCGCCACACCAGGACTCCAAGTATACCATGAGGTTTCATAAGTTGCTATGAGCTGGAACCAACTAGACAGCACCTAATGACAGCAAATAAACTGTGATGAGATTTCAGGAAAGACACCTGCATATTAAACATAATTATGAAAGTATAGAGGAATTACAACATCATTAAGAAGCTATCCAGTTACAAAAAAAGAACTTAACGAGCCCATCAAGAAATCATTCAGGTTGAAGAGAAAATGGCATTTCAAGAAGTCCCAGAGAGGGTTCATGGAGATTGTTGCTGCTGTTAAATGCCGTAGAGTCTGTTCTGACTCATAGACAGTGATACGGTCTAGGGTTTCCGAGTAGCCGCTGGGGGGCGACTTCCAGCGTTCTATCCTGCAGCGAGCGCCACATCAGGACTCCTTCTTAGAGGTGGTGGTGTGCCATGGAGTTGGTTCTGACTCACAGCTTAGGGTTTCCAAGACTGTAAATCTTTGTTGTTGTGTGTCGTGGAGTTGGTTCTGACTCATAGTGACCCTGTACAGGGTTTCCTAAGCTGTATATCTTTACGGGAGCAGAAAGCCTCATCTTTCTCCCGCGGAACAGCTGGTAGTTTCAAACTGCTGATTTTGAGGTTAGCAGCCAGACTTGTAACCACTACACAAAGAAATGGCGGCAGAAGTAGGAGAAATAAGTATGAACACACACAAATCTCCTAGCAGCACACTGTGTGGCTCTGGAGAAGGCAAAAAATCTGGCAGCATTAATGAGAGAATCCATCCTTATTGTGTTCCTGTGCTTTACTGGTTCCATTTAATTCTAAGATTCTATCTTGATTTTCGCTCTGTGTCTGTATCTAGATTATATAACGCAACAACTGGAAAATACGGTAGAGCTTACAAAATTTTTGTCCCCATGTTCTTTCTTTGTGTGAACACTAGGAGGAATACAGACACAAATTTAAGGGTGGGCTTTCATTTCATGTGAAAGCCGGAAACTGTAATGCTCTATCTTCTAACGTTTTCTCTCCCTGAGATCTTATCGCATCCAAAATGCTTGTTACTTCCAGATACATTTCTCACTTATGTTTTTGTATGTATTTTTCTAAACCTGCAGAGAGTCCCTCCCTCCTTAACAGGATCCCTTTCAGTCCTGGCTGTTGGACTAATGTCAATATTGACTAAAGAAAAGGCGTCATGCAAAAGCCAGAGAATTAGAGGAAGAAGAAAATCAGAGTGATTGAAATAAATTGCATTCTATTCTTTAAAGTTAATGTTCTCTTTTAAATGTTGCCACAGAAATTGCAATAAAAAGCCTTCTCTTAGCTTTGTTAACTTGCTGGTGTAACAGTTAGTTCCCCAGCTTGATTGTAAATTCCTCTGAGAGGCGAGACTATGTATTATTTGGCTTTGCATCCCTCCCAGCCTTAACTACTAATATTTAACACAGTCCTTTTCACAGTACAACCAGTCCTGGGGATCTTTGATAATTTGCAGGCCAGCTTGAAAAGGTGTTCATTTAGCCTTACTTCAGTGCAAGAAAAGGCTCAAAATGTAAAAATTCTGGTCTGTTCTTGTCTTGCTTCAATAGTCAAGACAGACTGGTTAATTCCTGCATTCAAGAGCAAGTAGGAGTTGTCCCTAAGTCATACATTTGTGAACTGGGGACTTCCAGTATGGTGTATTGAATAAGAATTCAATGAATTGCCATGGAGGTGGAATGGTTCCAAATCCACCTGAGAGGGTACCAGTTTTATAATGGTTAAACCTAAGCACCGTGTCCGCTGGGTTCTTAGCAACCATGGGGCCAACAGGGAGACAGAACAAGCTAAAATTTCTAATTTTGACGGGAGGTTAAGCAGCTGCAAAATATGCCCACGAACAGTCAGAGGATACAACTTACATTTTACAAATAAAGATATGCTCTTCATACCATTAGCCATACCTTGTAAAAAACAGTCCCTAAGACAATGCCTAGAGAGCCAACACTGTTTCTCTAACAATGTTTGCATATTATGAGGCAAATTTATATATTCTTTAAAACTCTTTGAATAAAATTGCAATTATGTCTGAAAGTAAAATGCACAAGCAAAAAGAACCACCTATAATTATATCACATAAAAATAGCTATAGTTGTTAAATGTGAGTTAATTTGCTATATAATGTGTCTTCTTCTTTTTATTTTTAATATAGCCTAATCGTGGCAACAATAGTGAGGTTGGCCTAGGATTGGGCAGTGTTTTGTTCTGCTGTGCATTAGGTCATTATGTGTCGGCACCGACTCAGTGGCACCTAACAACAGCAAATTGTATTAAACGGACAACATTTAGACCCACTGAGGTTGAGTCAATTCCGATCCACAGAAACCCTGTATTGGGTTTCCGAGGAACAGCTGGTGAGCTTGAACCTCTGACCTTGCAGTTTAAATGGCTTTGCAGTCTGGTGCATTAACCCACAGCACCACACCAGGACTCCACTGAGCAGTATAGAGAATCATTAAAAGTAGCTGTTGTTGTTAAGTACGATCAAGTTGATTTGGACCCATAGCAACCCCAAATAGTGTTTCCAAGGAGTGGCTGGTGAGTTTGAACCAGCAACCTTTTGGTTCAAACCGACCTTGCAGTCTAATGCTTATCCTACAATGCCACACCGGGTCAAAAATTATGTGGCACATAGCACTGGCTCTTGTGTATACTATCAAGTATTCTTGTCAAAAATGCAAACTCGAATACAACCAAACATATACCTCTAACTTCCAAATTATAGAATATGTGGAGATTAGAGGAACAAGTTAACCGACAACAAGAGGATGCAGTTAGTAAAATAAATAATATGAGACATTTTATATGAAAAAGTACCACCTGTTTTTCTTATAAATAAAAATGACCTGGAGGGGTTCTACATGAAAAGAGACTTCAGACATCAGCTGGTGTGGTGCTGCGGGTACAGCGCTGGACTGTGATGTTGGTTTGAACTGTAAAGTGGGAGGTTCAAGTTCACCAGCCCCTCCTTGGAAACCCTATACAGGGTGGCTATGAGTCTGAACGGCTCGACAGCACTTACCAACAACAAGACATCAACAAAATGCAATGTGGAGCCTGTTGTTACTGTGTGCCATTGAATCAATTCTGACTTATAGCGATTCCATAGGACAGAGTAAAACTGTCCCACAGGATTTCATAAGCTCTCTGACACTGTGGGTTAACGCACTGGACTACAAGGTCGGTGGTTCAAATTCAGCAGCTGCTCTTTGGAAACCCTATACAGGATCGCTACTAGTTGGAACCAACTGAATGGCACTTAACAACAACAACCATCTTTAAAGGAGCAGCCATCAGGTCCTTCTCCCAGGGAGTTGCTCAGAGGTTCAAAATGTTACCTTTTGGTTAGCCACCAAACACTTAACCACTGTTCCACCAGGACTCCTACATCGACCTTTTTGTTGTTGTTGTTAAGTGTTGTCGAGTCGGTTCCAACCCATAGTGACCCTGTATAGGGTTTCCTAGGAGCGACTGGTGAGCTTGAACCGCCGACTTTGCAGTTCAAACGGCTTTGCAGTCTGGCTCATTAACTCACAGTGCCACACCAGGACTCGTTATTTGGACCCAATTTCTAACAGATAGATTGTAAAAAGACATTTTTGAGACAGCTGGAAAGATTCTATTAAATAATTGTTATTTTATGTTAATAGAATTGTGTTATATTAAGAAAAATCATTATGTCTTCAAGTAATAGATATTTCAGTATTTATAGACAAAATGATATGGCAACTGAGGTTTATTTGAATATTCCCTGGTCAATATTTCTGTTTCCAGCTATGATGATTCACTTAGAACAAAGGGGCTTTTCTAGAAAATTCAAAATTATTTAATTAAAAAAAAAAAAAAAACCCAGAAAAATGGGATTACTGGTCAGAAAGAGTCTGGAGAAACGTTAGACTGTGGCCCTTGACCACCCTTCAGGTTTGGAATGGAATTTACCCTATGGTCCCATTTTCACCTAAGCAATGGCTAGGTTTATAAGCAAGGGACAACAGCACTGGTAAGGAATGCTCAGCAGGGAACCATCAATGATTCAAAAGCAAAAGGGCAACATTTGTCTAGGGACCAAGTTGAGAAGGGACAGGAATATGGGTGCAATGCATATGGAAACCACAGGGAGGAAGCAGGACAAATGCTGATGCATGGAGGGGAATATAATCATTGAGATGAAACCGATATATGATTTCTTTAATTTAAAGCTGATGACTTTGTTTATAAATCTCATTCAATTCACAATAATAATAAAAAAAGCCCCAAACTTAAATGTATACCTACCATACAACATAGCATTTCCACTATGTTTCCAAATCAGTTAGTCCAATGGACCAATGGAACAGCTGAACGTCAGTCTCTATGACTATGAGACCAGAAGAACTAGATGGTGCCCAGCTACCACTACCAATTGTTGTCAAAGAGATCACTTTAGAATGTCCCAGATAGAGCAGCAGGATATGTGGAACAAAACTAAAAATTATTCATAAAAAAAACACAAAAAACAGACTTATTGGTCAGAAAGAGACTAGAGGAACCTGAGAGTATGGCCCTTAACCAAACTTCAGGTCTAGAAGGGCACTCAACCTTGTGGCCCAACTTTCAGTCAAACAGTAGATAGGTATACCAACAACAATCGTGAGGTATGCTCGCTATGAATGATGGAATAGTCAGTTATTCAAAAATCAAAGGGGCAACATGGAGATGGGAGCCATAGGGAAGAAGTGCAATAACTGTTGATCCTTGGAAGGGGTTTGCAATCAGTGACATGAAATAAAGTGTATTGTGTGTTGAATATAAAACTGATGCTCTAGTTGGTAAACTTTAACTCCATTCACAATAAAAAGTTGAAAAAAATTTTTTTTT
>NW_006408547.1:14467115-14473895 GCF_000296735.1 Chrysochloris asiatica | reverse complement strand
ACACCAAAACAATGAAAAAGTATTAGAAAACAACAAAGGCAGCCCAAACATGAGAGTCCAAAGTCCCTGAGAGTAGAGAGAATCAGAGAGCTCTGCCTGAGATTTCATGCTGCATTTTCCCTAGAGGCATTTGGTGGCTTTGGAATGATTTTGAACAAGAGGTTAAAAAAACAAGAAGAAAATTTACCAGAAGGCAGTGGCTAAATAGAGCTTCAGGCTGTCTCACAACTCTGTGGAGACTAAAACAAATTCAGGCGAACAAACCAGTTACAACATGTGAGAACCTTTCCAAAACAGAGGGAAAGATTAAGCAAGCAAGCATGGCAGTCTGAGGTACTTATTTCACTTGAGGGATATGCTGATGACTCTGGGGTCAGGAGGAGGAACTACCAAGCAAATAATTAAACTAAGAAGCTGAGGAGTAAGCAGGGATTTTATCAATTTCACAGAGTTTAGGTTCTGTCAAGGGGAAGAGCACTGCTGTAGATCCTACCCTCAGAGTTGGGAATGTCTGAAGGACCACATTCTAAGCAAATGTGTAAATGGGAACTCAACCATAACTTACAAAATCTGAAACCCCAAATCAGTCTCAAAACCAGGAGGCATACTATTTACTCACAGATTAGAAAGAAGAAGAAAAAGATCATACTCAGATGGGAGAAATACGAGGGGGCTTCAAAAGTTGGTGAAAAAAAAAAAAAAGGAATTAAAAGATAATGACATTTTTTCCATGAACTTTTTGAAGCCCACTTGTATAACCATATGTTTCAGAACTCAATTTATGGTAGAGTTAAAAGGATGTTTCCTTATTTTATAATTTCTTAAAATTATGTTTTCTTGGAGATGCATATTATTAATTATAGTGCTATTAAAATTTAAACAGGATATCCAATATTGACTTAATAATTACCAGGTATGTCACATCATGGAAAAATTAAACAAACAAACAATAGAAACAGAACTCCAAGTAATTAAAATATTGGATTAGACAGTCTCTAAACTAATTGTGATTATTAGGTTCAAGAACATAGATGACAACATGGAGTATTTCACAAGACAATTGGAGTCTATTAAAAAAAAAAAGGATTCAAGGAAAATCTACAATGAGAAAAATACAGCAATGGAAATGATAAGTTTAATAGCAAAGTAGATGTAGCTGCTGGGAAAATTTGTCAGTGGCAGTATCCTATATATATATATAAAAGCATATAAAATACAGAAAAGTGCATAAGAGAAAAAAGCTATCAAGAAAAGATCTCATGTGTAAATAAACTCCCTAAAGGGAAAAGGGAGAAGAATAGGACAGAAGGAATGTTGAAGAGAGGTTGCAAACAGAAGATAGTGGGGGGGGGGGGGGAAACACCTTTAAAACATAATGAAGGGAATAGACCACAGATTTAAAAATACCACAGGTCTAACCAGGGTGAATACAAGAATATAATACCTAGGCAAATCATAAGAAAAATAAGGACAAAGAGAAATATTAAAGAAGTCAGAAGAAAAGATCACAATAGCTTCAAATAATAATTGACCTCCCAAGAGAAATAATGGGGTCTAGAAGACAATTGAGTAATGTCTTTAGAAAGCTAGAAGAAAATGATGACATGAAGAATTCTATACTCAGCAAAATTATCTTTCAAAAAATGAAGGCCAAACAAAGATATTTCCTAGAAAATCAATGCTTAATCTGTTGTCAAACTTTACTTAAAAAATATACACAAATAAAGCTAAAATGAATTTATTTTTATGAAAGCATAAGAAAATTATCCTGTACAGAAGCATTTACTTGAAGGAAAAAGCGAACAATAATAAAATGAGTAAACACGGCAGTGTATATATGCATAATTGATTATCAACTGTACAAAATAATAGTAATCATGTGGAATTTAAAAACTATCTAGACTTTAAACTAAAATTTAACAAAAGTAAAGAAGACAGGCATAATGGCATTGACGTTTCACAAGGTCTGGGAATTGATAAAAGTATTCATATTTAGTTATTGTTAAGTGCCTTTGAGTAACTTCTGACTCAAAGGTAGGTACCCTATATAGAGTTTCTGAGGAGCAGCTGGTGGATTTGAACTGCCAACTTTGTGGTTTCGATGTTCAGTGCTGATAATTTAAGTGTGCATGTTGCGATTTCTAGGTTAATCATTAAAAATGGTAATAGAATGTTAATTGATAAAATTAAGAAGGGAACAAATGAAATAATTAAAATGCTTGAGCCATCCAAAACATATTAAAAAATAAGTTAAAAAGGAGAGACAAAGGTAGGAAAAATTAGGGAAAAAAACCAAAAGTGATATGGTATATGACAGAGCTTCAAAAAAATTCTTGGATAAATTCCATTATCTTTTCATTTCATTTGTTCACGATCTTTTTGAAGTCCCCTTGTATTTAATGCCCACAAATTCTGAATGATACTGTTCGGATGGTAAGTCCTCTACACATTCAGCGTAATACCTATCAACATCCAAATTGCATTTTTGTCTTAGAAATTGACAGGTGAATCTTAAAATTCTTTGGGGGAAAAACCAGGGAACCAAAATAGCCCAAACAAATTACATTTTTTTGTTTCCAAAATTATTTTATAATTTTCATTGTATTGGTCTTACACCATGATTGTTTACTCTAGCCCTAGATCTTTTTATAATTTACATATGTCACTATTATATGGTATATGACCCCCCTTCTCATTTCTATGTGCTGATTAATGTAATTAAACCAAACTGTAGGCATTTGTCAAGTTACACTGTGTCTATTCACCTTCTCAATTTCTTATTAATTTAAGTTTCATACTAAAGAATCTTGGAGTTTTTAGCTGTGTGATCATGCCATCGATGAAAAGGTATCATTTAATTAATTTAGTCCACCACAAAGATTGGATCAAGAAAAATATATGATCTTAATAATGATATGGAACAAATGTTTGGCAAAATCTAATACCCATTTATAGTAAACACTCTCATTGAATTAGGGATAAAGCTTCCTCAGTTTGATAAAGAATATATATGTATATATACAAACATAACAAAACTACTATAGTAAACAACATATACAATGGTGAGAAATTCAATGTTTGCTCCCTAGACAGGGAAGAGCTCAGGCATGTTCCTTCTCACCGCTGTTATTCAATGTTGCACTGGAAGTCCTAGCTAATGCCAAAAGATAAGACAAGAAAAGACAATTATACAGTTTAGAAAGGAAGAAGCAAAACTGTCTTTGCTCATGGATGGTATAATCAACAAAGAAACTCCCATAACATATCCATTTATAGAAAGGTTTCAAGATGTAAAATTAATATTCAAAAGCTAATTATTTTTCTATATACCAGCAGTGAATAACTGGAATAAAAAATTAAAATCCCTACTCTTTACTATGACACCAAAAATGGACTATATCAATTTCCTGTCGAGTTGACGCCGGTTCATGGCTATTCAGTATGGAGCACAGCAGTGTGCTCCATACCGTTTTCAATTGCTGAAAATTTGCAAGTAGATCATCAATCCTTTTTCTGAGACACACTAGGGTGGACTCAAACCTCCAACCCTTTGGTAAGAGCTAAGCATGTTAAGTGTACTATAATGGGTGGGTTGCTGCTAGCTAGTCAGCTTCCAACAATGGAATGAAACACTGTCTTGTCCTGTGCCATCTCCCTGATCAGTTACGGATCACACCATTGTAAATTACAGGGCTTTTACCGGCTGTCTTAATCAGTTGAAACCTGCTCAGTATAATAACAACATGACAGCATGCAAGATGGGATGTGGTTGAGAATGGACTCCATAGGCCAGGGATTGAAGTTGGGTGTTGGGCATAAAAGGCATGAATTTATTTAAGAGTTGATGTTGTTGCTGTTAAATGCAGTGGAGTTGGTTCCTGCTCACAAGGACCATGTATAGGGTTTCGAAGGTTATAAATCTTTGTGGGAGCAGAAAGTCTCATCTTTCTCCTGTGGAGTCTCTGATTGGCTTGAACCACTGATCTTGTGGTTCATAATCCAGTGTTTATTCTACTGAGCCACTGCACTCCCCATTTGAGATATTGTCATTAATCTTCAGCTGTCCATTTGGCTCTGACTCATGTTGTTGTTGTTGTTAGGTGCCATCAAGTCGGTACCAACTCACAGCGACCTTATGCACAGCAGAATGAAACACTGCCCAATCCTGGGCCAACCTCAATACTGTTGCCATGCTTGAGTCCATCGATGCTCCCACTTGGCCAATCTATCTCGTTGGGGGTCTTCCTCTTTTCCTCTGACCCTCCACCTTACAGTTTCTGAGAAGTGGCTGGTGGGTTTGAACCACTGACCTTGTAGTTCAAACTGACCTTGCGGTCCAGGGCTTATCCTACAGTACCACACCAGTACAGCAGTAGCATCTAATTATGATTTTAATTTTCATTTCTTGGATGAATAATGATGATGAGCTATTTTTCATGTTCACCGGCCATTTGAGTATCTTCTTTTGTGAAGCACCTTTTTCACATCATTGTTCAACAACAACAACAACAAATTATTTAAAGACCTGGAAGCAATCAAAAAGTGCAATGAAGGTTGAGAACTACTCTATTAGGAGATTACTAGGACTTTGTAACATTACTTTAAAATTTCCATCTTTTTATCTCATGCTGCTTTCTGAAGATTCCAGAGTTCATTATTTGACTCTTGGTACGGTGCTGTAGGAGAAGCACTGGACCTCAAGGTTAGTTTGAACTACCAGGTTGCTAGTTCAAATCCACCAGCAGTTCCTCAGGAACCCTATACAGGGTCACCAAGATTTGGAACCGACTCCACAATACCTAACAATAGCAACAACAACTAAAGTATGTATTCCAGCAACCAAATTTCATGTATTTTTCTGGGAGTATCAAATATCATTCACAAAATTTTAATTCTGCCACTAAAATACCTCATTTCATGTTTTTTTCCCCCTCAAATGTTTTATGCTCTGCATTTACTTTTCTTTCTGGTTGGGGTTTGTTGCTAGATTGTCTGATATATCTGATGACCCAACTTCCATGGAGTCAGGAATGGACCACTGATGCTAACGCTGATTCTGTGACCTATCCTCCTTAGAATAAGGCAAGTTTGGAATTTCCTGAGGGGCAAGATACTTCATTTGCTAGATGGATTTCCCAGTTCTGCCTGGACATTGTTAGTAAGCCACCATACTACCTGTCTCTCTTACCGAAGCATTTATACCCACAGGTTTTCCTAGAGGTCAATTCTTCACCACTGTTTTCTTGCCCAAAGGGCGTGTTTATGTACAAAAGTGTGGGTTTATGTGCTTGAAAGACTGATTCTACCCAGCAACTTGTGCTATGATGCTCTACCCAATTACATCACCAGTTAACACTAGAAACCCACTGCCTTCTGCCATCCTGCATGTCATAGCACCACCTGGTTTTCTAACAGTAGTGTCTTATTCACATTTTGATCAGTGCTTTCACTTTTCAATACGATCCCACACTCTTGGTTTTTGGAAATATTTCTTGTGTTTTAGGTGAAAGCTTGCAGGGGAAATTGGTTCCCATTTAACAATTTTTCTGTGACATCTTACGATTTCCACAGTGTGTCTGCATGCTCATTAATTCCATTCTGTTCTTCTGTTTTCATTGATTTAATTTCCCTTTCCTTTCTTGCCTTCTCATCTTGGCTTTTGGGCAAATGATGATCTTCTGGTCTCACAGAGTTGATTGTTTATGGAATACATTACTCAAGGGTGATATTTGTTTTATGAGTCAATCTATTAGTTGGCTGAAAGGTGACCTGCCAAATAGCTTTAATTCCAAGTTCTAAGGATATCTTAGGGAAATAGTCTCAGGGGGTTCCTCTAGTCTAGTAGGCCTGGCCTTTTTCGTTTTTCTCTCTCTCTTTCTTTTTTCTTTTTTCTTTTTTTTTAAACAAAGTTGAGTCTTTGATTTTCTTCAGTCTATTGCTCCAGATGAATGGAGACCAAACGTCGTATCTTAGATGGTTACCCACAAGCTTTTAAGACCCCAGATGCTACTTAGTAAACTCACTGTATTATCTTTATGAATTCTGTTTTGCCAATTGGCAAAACTGTACCATCCATCTTTTAATCCAGTAAACCACTTCCATGAGCTGTTAAGATATATCTAGGAAGCCTCCTATGTGGCTTATTATAACTGGGTCCTCGATGTGGTCTACTATATGTATGAATACACAAACGTGTATATACATATGCCTATAGATTGTGGAACAGACCATCAATTGCTCATATGAAAATTCAAACTGAAGCTGAAGCAAATGAAAACAAGTCCTTTAGAGCCAAAATATGACCCTGAATATATCCTACCTAAATTTAGAGATCATCTGAAGAACAGATTTGATATATTAAACACTAAAGACTGTAGACCAGAAGAGTTGTGGGATGATATCAAGAACATCATACAGGAAGAAAGCAAAAAGTCATTAAGATGACAAAAATGAAGGAAAAGGTCAAAATGGATGTCAGAAGACACACTGAAACTTGCTCTCTAGTGAAGAGTGAAGAGATGCTATAGCAAATAAAAGAAATGAGAAGTCCAAGAGCTGAACAGAAAATTTCAAAGCTCAGCTTGAGAAGGTAAAGCCAAATAGTACAACAAAATGTGCAAAGATCTGGAGTCAGAAAACCAAAAAGGAAAAACACATTCAGCATTTCTCAAGCTGAGGGAACTGAAGAAAAAATTCAAGCCTTGACTTTTGTTATTGAAGGATTCTCTGGGCAAATTATTGAATGATGCAGAAAGCATCAAAAGAAGATAGAAGGAATAC
>NW_006408547.1:14463649-14465185 GCF_000296735.1 Chrysochloris asiatica | reverse complement strand
CGGAGCAGCTGGTAGTTTCGAACCGCTGACCTTACGGTTCGCAGCCCAATTCGTAAACACTACGCTACCAGAGCTCCTTACCACCACCATAGACATACCAAATTTCTGGTGTGGTGTGTACGATAAGCACAGGACTGCAAAGTCAGTCTGAACCATAAAGTCAGTGGTTGAAGCTCACCAGATGCTCCTCAGAAACCCTATACTGGGTCGCAATGAGTGGAAACTGACTTGACAGCACTTAACAACAACATAGATATGCCAGGGATTGACAGAATACCAACTGAAAATTTCATCCAACTGATAAAAGCACTGGAAATGCTTTAGACTATGCTAAGAAATTTGGAAGCCCAACAGAATGGCCAATAGAATAGAAGAACTCCATATGTGCATCTATTCCAAACAAAGGTTATCCAACAGAATGCAGTCATTACTGTATAATATCATTAATACCACACAGGATTAAAATTTTACTGAAGAGAAATCAAAAGCAGTTGAAGCCCCATATCAAAAGGAAGAGGCCAGAAATTCAAGCTGGATTCATAAGAGGATGTGAATGAGGGATATTATTGCTGATGTCAGATGAATCTTGACTGAAAGGAGAGTATGAGAAGGATGTTTACTTGTATTTTCCTGACTGTGCAAAGGCATTTGACTGTGTGGGTCATAACAAATGATGGATAACATTTCGAAAAATATTTCATTATGCTTATGAAGAACCATTACCTACAACAAGAGGCAGTCCTTAGAAAGAAACAAGGGATACTGAATGGTTTAAAATGAGGTAAGCTGTGTGTCATGGTTGTATCCTGTCACCATGTTTATTCAGTTTGTATGCCGAGCAAAGCATCTGAAAAACTGGATTATGTGAAGAATGCATCATGAGAAGTGGAGAAAAGCTCATTAAAGCCTGTAATATGCATATAACACCATCTTGTTTATTTGAAGCACTTACTGATGAAGATCAAAGAATACAGCTTTCAGTTCGATTACAACTCAATATAAAGTAGATAAGAACCCTTACAACTGGACCAGTAAACATCATGATGAATGGAGAAAAAATGAAAGTTGTCAACGATTTAATTTCACTTGGATCTGTAATAAATGCTCATGGGAGCAGGAGTCAGAATATCAAACAACATATTGCATTGAACAAATTTGCTGCAAAAGACCATTTTAATGTGTTAAAGAACAAAGATGTCAATTTGAGGACTAAGGTGTGCTTGATTCCAGCCCTGGTGTTTTCAGTCACCTTATATGCAAGTTCAAGCTGGATTCAGAAGAGGACGTGAAATGAGGGATATCATTGTTGATATCCGGTGGTCTTAGTAGAAGAACTAATGCTTATGAGTTACAGTGTTGGAGGAGAATATTGAAAGTGCCATGGGCTGCCAAAAGAACCAACAGATCTGTGTTGGAAGAAGTGCAGCTAGAGTGCTCCTTGGAGGCCAGGATGGCCAGACTTCGTCTTTCATACTTCGGACATATTGTCAGGAGGGACCAGTCACTGGAGAAGGATATCATGTTTGTTATGGTGGA
>NW_006408547.1:14458381-14461724 GCF_000296735.1 Chrysochloris asiatica | reverse complement strand
ATAACTCCATAGGATAAGTTGTTGTTGTTAAGTGCCGTCGAGTCGGTTCCGACCCATAGCGACCCTGTACAGGGTTTCCGAGGATGTAAATCCTTACGGGAGTAGAAAGTCTCATCTTTCTCCCGCGGAGCGGCTGGTAGTTTCGAACCGCTGACCTTAAGGTTCGCAACCCGATTCGTAACCACTACGTTAACCATAGGATAAGTACCGGACATGAATTACAAGGCTGGCAGTTCAAATCCACCAGGTGATAGATGAGACTCTCTTCCTGCAAAGATTTAAAAGTCTTGGAAATTCTGTGTAGCAGGTGGGGGGAATGTCCTTCTTGCAGGCTGTATAAATCCCGTGAAATCATTTGGTCTGGCCCTGTCAAAGCAACTGCAGTTCCAGCCATCATGGTAGGGGTGAGTTAATTAAATGTTTGAACAAATATAGCAGGTTAATTTTGTTTCATTATAATATTTGATTTGGTCTTCTCAAGCTGACCTTTGAAATTTTCTATTTATCTCTTGTAACTCCTCATTTCTTTCATTTGCTTTAGCATCTCTATGTTGGGGAGCAAGTTTCAGAATCTCTTCAGACATCCATTTTGGTCTTTTCCTTCTTTCTTGTCTTCCTGTATGATGTTCTTGATGTAGTTCCTCAACTTTTTTGGTCTTCGCTCTTTAGTATCTAATGCATCAAATCTGTTCTTCAGATAATCTCTAAATTCAGGTGAGATATGTTCAAGGTCACATTTTGGTTCTTGTGGACTTGTTTTAATTTTCTTCAGCTTCAGCCTGAACTTGAATATGAACAATTGATGGTCTGTTCCACAGTCTGCTGCTGGATTTGTTTTGGTTGATGATGTGGAGCTTTTCTACAGTCTCTGTCCACAGATATAGTCCATTTGATTTCTGTGCATTCTATCTGGTGAGGTCTATGTATATAGTCTTTTTTTAATGATGCTTAAAAAAGGTATTTGCAATGAATAAATTATTGGTCTTGGAAAATTCTATCACTCAATCTCTGGCATCATTAATATCACCAATACCTTGTTTGAGCAGACAAGGGAACACTGAATGGTTTAAAATTAGGAAAGGTGTGCACCACAGTTGTATCCTTTCACCATACTTATTCAGTATGTATCCTGAGCATATGATCTGAGAAGATGGATTATCTGAAGAAAAACGTGGCATCAAGATTAGAGGAAGACTCATTGACAACCTGAGATATGCAGATGATACAATCCTGCTTGCTGAAAGTGAACAGGACTTAAAACATCTACTGATTAAGATCAAAGAGCACAGCCTTCAGTATGGATTACACCTCTAAATTATGCAATTGAACTTCCATTGTTTGTGGATTTTTAGTTTTGTTTAATAGGTTATTGTGGTTATGACATATTTATAAATATTTAAATCCTTCTTCTACTACTTTAAGCAACAGAATGAAACTCTTCAATGTATTCACTTTGGTATTTTTTAAATTGAAGTTCAGAAACGTCATTTGGAGATTTGAATGAACAATATATAAGGCTTTGATAAAAACATAAAATATAATCAACAAAATTAATTCAGAAGTCTTTTTAAAAACAATTCCTAGGTTTTATTCAATTTAAGAAATATTTATTAATTATCTAGTATATAAGCTAGGCCTTATATGACTTGATGGATATACCTGGATGAATAAGACAGACACTGAATTCAGATATTGAAATATATGATACTTGTGCAGTGTTATATAAGCACACTTGGGAGAACGTATTCCATATTTTCAAAATGACTGGTGTGGCGCGGTGGGCTAATACGTCAGACTGCAAAGTCATTTGCACTGCAGGGTCAGTGGTTCAAGCTCACTAGCTGCTTCTTGGAAACTCTATACAGGTTCATTATGGTTCGGTATCAACTCGACAGCACTTAACAACAACAACAAAACAACTACTTGCTTATTGTTATTATGGGTAAATTGCAGGTGGAGAAGAGAGAAAGTAATGAAGTATCAGAGCAGGGCAATACTTGATCTTGATTAGTCTTATTAGGGAAATTTGATTTTATCATATAAGTTATGGGACCTTCATATGGACCAGGAGCTGATCATATTGCCATGTAAGAAGCCCAATATATTTATCCAGAAGTATATTATTTGGGTTGTTGTTATTGTTGTTAGGTGCCATCGAGTCGGTACCGATTCATAGCGACCCTATGCACAACAGGACAAAACACTGCCTGGTCCTGTACATGGTCCAGGTACAGATTCCTCATTAGCCCAATTAAGTGTTCCGGAATACTCATACTTCACAATGTTGTGCATAGCTTGTCATGATCCATACAATAGAATACCTTTGTGTAGTCAATAAAACACAGGTAAACATCTTCCTGCTTTCGGCAAAGATCCATAGGACATCAGTAATGATATCCTTCGTTCCATGGCCTCTTCTGAATCTGGCTGAACCTCTGGAAGTTCTCTATCAATGTAACATGCTTGTAGACAGTTCTGTATTACCTTCTGTAAAACTTTACTCTCATGGGATACCAAAGATATTGTCCGATGATTTCCGCATTCCTTTGGGTCACCTCTCTTTGGAATGGGCACAAATAAGGATCCCTTCCAATCAGTACTCCCGATAGCTGTCTTCCAAATTTCTTGCCATTGATGAGTCACTGACTCCAGTGCCGCCTTACTTTCTTGAAACGTTTCATTTTTCATTCCATCAATTCCTGGTGCCTTGTTCTTTGCCAATTCCTCCAATGCACTTTGGACTTTCTCCTTCAGTATCATTGGCTCTTGATTATATGCTACCTCTTGAAATGGTTGAACATCAATCACTGCCTTTTGGTACAGTGACTCTGCATATTCCTTCCATCTTCTTTTGATGCTTTCTGCATCATTCAATCATTTGCCCAGAGAATCCTTCAATAATTTGGGTAGGGGATAATTTACTGAAATGTAAAGAGATTTTTCTTTATGCAGAAAGAATAACTGCTTGGGGAATACAACAACAACAATATTAATAAGGACTTGAGATGTAGTTCAGTTTACTTTTCCTAATTAATTCCTTTGGCTGTTAGCCTCTTAGCTACTCTAATTCCTAAATAGACATAACTAAAGGGCCTTCTGAAGGTCATGATTAATAGCCATTAATAAGTCTCTAAAGCAGAAAAAATTAATTTATTTCCCATCTAAGCTACTTTCCTGATTATCTCTGTAAAAAAAAATTAATACGAAATAAATAAATAAAAGTGAAGTTTATTTTTTCCCTCCTATTATGCTCTTTAGGAGCTCTGGTAGCGTAGTGGTTACGAATCGGACTGCGAACCTTAAGGTCAGCGTTTCGAAACTATCAGCCGCTCCGCCGGAGAAA
>NW_006408547.1:14434954-14457711 GCF_000296735.1 Chrysochloris asiatica | reverse complement strand
GCTGTGCATGGGGTCGCTATGAGTCGGTTCTGACTCGATGGCACCTGACAACAACAACATTCAAGCTGCAAATGAATATCTTTGATTATACTCTGAAAACCTTTTTCAATCACCAATTCCCTTGCTGGCTCAATGTCTATTAAAAACAGTGGCCAAGGGGGACTTCTGAGTAATTTAATACCTAACTGCTAAGTAACTGGAGATACCAGAGCACTCTACAGTAAAGCAATTATTTCCTTTGAGGATTTCATAATCCTCAAACCAGCATCAAGTCTGTACAAGTAAAACTTCCCTTTCCTTGAGAAAATGTGATTTTCTTTGCTGTTAATAACTAGGTGCTTATATTCAGTTGGAAGAAATTTTGCCTGATATGAAAACACATTTTTTTTTTTTGGTCACAAATTACAGTAGGTTTGTGTAGAAAATGATGTTCACATGTATTTCCTATTTCACTTGTAAGAGATTTTAGGGTACATGAAAGTGAATGACTGGTAAATTTGGCTAAAGTTATAATATTTGGCATTTCTTGAGCCTGTATGTTTTCAGTACCTGCTTCCTCAGAGCCATTGGTACTTTCCACGTGATCATATTGCAATTGCTTAGAGCAGTTTTTGGAAAATACCAATTGCTCAATGTTTGCTAGTCTTTTTTCCCTTATATTCTTAATAATTTTAGAATTATTATTTTAATATTTGTTTTACTCATGCTTAAAAAATACTTAGGAAAAACTTTGTAGTCTTAACCTATACGGAAATATCAAGGAGATATTTCCATTTTATTTTGACAGAATTACATTGTCAAAGGTTTATAAATAATCTGTTTTTTACTGTCACTTCCTTTCCCAGGATAGGCCATTTACTGGAAGAAATGAACAAATGTTTTTTGATTTCTAATCACCTTTTTTGAGCAGCAATGTTAGGATTTTCAGTCTTAGTTTATTTCAGGAATTTATCTTCTGATTACTGACTTCTTTTTGGCTATAATGTAATGATACTTCAATTTCAACAAAATGGGCAGTTCAATGTCTTTGTGGGATGTTGATGGTAAGCGTCATTAAGTTGGGTCCAACTCATAGCAACCATGTATAGTGTTTCCAAGGATCAGGTGGTGGGTTTGAACCTTGCAGTTAGAAGTCAAGTGCTTATTCTGCAGTACCACACCAGGACTTCTAGATGTGCTAGGATGAGAAGTTGTTAATTCTGCTTTAGATATTAAACATTTTTTGAGGGCACAGTAATACCTAACATGAAGTTCACCTCTAGGAAGACAAATCTGAATACAGCAGTTTATGCCTTCAAGCAACTCTAGGTCCAAGGGTGGAGAGGATGCAACAAACACAATCAATAAAGTGATACATTTCCACTTGCTGATGTTGATATTAGTTGCCTGTTTGAAGAGTAGAACCGTTCCACAGAGTTTTCACTAGGCCCATCTTCCAAGGCACCTATGGTGGGTTTGAACTGTCAAATCTTGGACAACCAGTAGCCTGCTTAACCACTTATGAATGCATATGTAGTTGTGGATTGCAATGGGATCTGAACTGAGGTAAGAGAGACATCGGAGTTTCAGGTTGAAAAACCATAATGCACTAAGCATCACAATATGCAGCTCAACAACCCGCACATTAAGTGCTTGGCCTCGTGCAGTAAGAGTGTCTTAGGTATTTTAGTACGACTGCAACAGAAATACCACAAATGAGTGACTTTTACAGGCAGATACTATTTTTCCCATGGTTTAGGAGACTAGAAGTTAGAAATCCATGAGCTGACTCCAGGAGGGCCGTGGGGGATGGTCCTTGTTCCGTGGAGCTTCAGTAATCTGTGTGACACAGCATGTATCTTCCTCTTTCTCTGCTTACTTGTTTGTTTAATCTCTTTCATATCTCAAAAATGATTAATTTAAGACACACTCAAAGCTTATACTGTCTCATTAACATAACAAAGATATTAATTTAAGACACACTCAAAGCTTATACTGTCTCATTAACATAACAAAGATAACCCATTTCCAAATGGGATTCTAACCATAGGTATAGGGTTTAGGATTTGCAACAATATTCAATTCATAACCAATTGATCCAAAGAGGTCCAGGATGCGATCATAGATAATCTTGAAAGTACTGTGAAAAGAAGCCAAATTTTATCCTTTACAAACAAGTAATTATTGGAAGTTTTTACAAATGGGGACAAGTGACCAAAGTTATAAGTTAAAAAGGCATACAATTTTGTATATTTTATGAATGAACATTTGAAGAGGCTTAAACAAGAGACATGGTATCTTTCAGAAAGAGGAGAAAGGGAATTATCTTGCTTAACACTCTAAATTCTGTGATGGGACTGGTTACTATCCCCACTTTCACATGATGAATTGGAGGCTGGAAGCTCAGAGTGTAAAATTTTCTAAATGTTATAATAACTGGAAAATGGGGAGAGGGTGTAGTTTCAAACCCAATATGTCTCCCAGAAAAACCCAACAGTTTTCGTGTGTGAGGTGCAGTTGCCATGTGAATAACGGAGCAGAGTAATTCTGAATTTATCGTCCTTGCATGGTTAGGATGGACTCTGAAGTGAATCAATATCAGTGTCAGCTGGATTGAGATGGATGTTAACACTTTCTAAAAGCATGCTCCTGGGATGTTGGCCAAGGTAAGTTTCTTTTGGTTTCCCAGATTGAATCAGATAATGCATGTTAAAAAGCTTTGCACACTATAAAATACTAAGAGATGAAGGTTATTACTTTCATGTGAAGAATATAAATTGTTTATAAGTCAGGTTTCTTCCTAAGTGCACTAGGGTGGATTGTAATCGGTTAGAACCCGTCACAATTTATTTATACAATGAGGAGTTACTTCCTTTGTATTAACATTGTTTTTCATAGTTTTGGGGTTATCTGTAGATGACTCCAAAATTTTTTTTGGAAATTGGAAAAAAAAAAAAGGTCTTGAGAAAATATCTTTTATATATTTTTTGGAATGTTGTGCATCGCAAGTTATGGAAAATCTAGGTCAATCTCTTTGAAACAAAGCTCATGTATTGGGCTTTGTAATGTCTTCATCTGGATTCTCTAGAGGAGCAAAACAAGTTAAGCATATATAGGTTTTTTTTTTTTTTACTGTGTTGGAAGAAGTACAGTTAGAATGTTCCTTAGGAGTAAGGATAGCGAGGCATTATGTCTTATATTTTGAACATACTATCAGGTGGACCCAGGCCTTAGAGAAGGACAATATACTTGGTAAAGTGGAGGGTCAGTGAAAAAGAAGACTCCAGCAATAAAGAAGAAGACCCCCAACAAGATAGATTGGAATAGTGGCATCATCAATGTGTTCAAGGACAACAGTGAGGATGAAATAGTGTTTTGTTCTATTGTACATAGGGTCGCTATGAGTCAGAACAACCATGTATCTATAGAAATCTGCTTTAAGAAAATGGTTCATGCACCTGTGAGGAAATGGTTCACACTAATGTGGGGTTGTTGTTAAGTGTTGTCAGTTAGTTCTGACTCACAGTGACCCTTTATAGGGTTTCTGAGGCTGTAAATCTTTGTGGGAGCAGAAAACCTCATCTTTCTGCCAGGGAACAGCTGATGGGTTTGAACACTGAACTTGATTTGTAGTCCAGTTGCTTGTCGTACCAAGGCACCATCTCCCCATTAAGCTGACAATTCCCAAATCTGTGGTCCGAAGACAAGCAGGAGACATCTACTGACTTATGTTGTTGTTGTTAAGTGCTGTGGAGTCGGTTCCAACTCATAGTGACCCTGCACAGGGTTTCCGAGGCTGTAAATCTTTATGGGAGCAGAAAGCCTCATCTTTCTCCTGCGCAACAGCTAGTAGCTTCGAACTGCTGACCTTGAGGTTCACAGGCCGATTCGTAACCACTACGCTACCAGAGCTCCTTTCTGACTTATAGTCAGTATTATTGCTGTTGTTGTTAAGTGCTGTTGAGTCATTTCCGACCCATAGAGACCCTGTATAGGGTTTCCAAGGAGCAGCTGGTGAGCTTGAACTGCTGAACTTGCAGTTCAAACGACTTTGCAGATGCATTAACCCACAGCGCCACACCAGGACAAACCCAAAATCAATAGGTCAGGTGACTGGCTGACATTCTCTGCTGTCTTACATGCCAATGCCTGGCACTGAGAAGATTGCAAGGTAGAAACAGAGAGTGAGCTATGCCAGACATTCCCCCAAGGAAACGCATATCAGATTACAAATAGGAGACTGTCAAACCAATGAGAATCTTAGCTTCACTAGCACATAACATCAACAGTCTTACTCAAATTTGGTTTCATTTTAGACCTTCAGGTGCTACACTGTTTCCCAATGCTTCCCCTTCTAGCCTTTCCTCATGTAGCAGCAACATAGCTATAAAAGTTCCTGGTGTCAGTTTTATGCCACACAGGTCACATGAGAGTAATGTTTCCTCTGTTATCTTCCATGGAATAAAGACGATATTTCTCTTTCCCAGAAGGCCTTAGCAAACATCTCCTCACTTTCCATTCTTTTTATTTGTGCATTGGATATTTCCTGAACCAACCATTATGAGCAGGATATGAGTTTCAATGACTGTTTTAAGGCAACCAGGAACCCTTCTGCAGCTGAGACTGACTTGTTCTACCCAAACCTAATGGGCACAGTGGTTTCCCAAATAAAGGCTAACTGTCCAAGGTAGCAAATGGTGACTATTCACTCTAAAACTCAAATTCTAGTTGCCTTTATAATTAGCTTGGTGGATACTATCGGAAACACCCAAACTTAAATTCAACGGGTTTTATCACACTGATTAATTTCTTTTGGGATTTCTTTTTTAATAAATTAGATGTTCACTTGGTCCTACTTTAATAGGTTTAATAAAACATGTCTTATATTAATTTCTAGTTATTTTGGAATTTAACCTTCTCAGATAAAAATGATGACAGAAAATACAAAAAAAAAAAAATTAGGAAAATGTATATGGAATTATTGATGTCAAAAGAAGCCAAAGGAACCACAATCTTTTCATGTGCAGTGATACGCCCTTATGGAGTATGTTATTAGCTCAGAATTGTCTTTTAGTAAGTAGCTACTTTTCTCATCATGAAATGTCTTTTTTAAAAACTTTTTATTGTGAATTGTATGATAGTTTACATGGAAGAACATTAGCTTTACATTCATCCTATCGTATATCATTTCATTGCCATGGTTAAAACCCCTTCCATGCATCATCAAACAACCAAAGGGTATACCCTGCAAGCCTGCCCCTCAGTCATCAGCACACAGCCCCTCTCTCTCTGTAGGTCTAGAATCCCCAGCCATGCCATCCCTCCACATCTTCATCTCTGCCAGAATCTCTGGCATCACTGCTTCTCTGGGTAGGGTCCTGCACTCTGCTCTTCTCCTTTGATGGTCCTGGGCACCTCCGCTCCTGGACTGCAAAGTCAACCACTCCCCTCCTTTCGCTACACAATATCTACCTTTACATTTCCAACCTTCACAGTCAGTCCTGATAACAATTATTCCTTACTATGCCACAACAGTTTTATCCCCATCTCTTTTCATCAGTCCCAGCCAGACAGGCTGGACACCACTCAGTGGAGATTCTACCTTCCCCTATACCCTCTGGATCTAGGCTCCCTTTTGAAAGCAAGCTTATAAGCCAGTCACTTCTTGCCTTTGTAGCCCCCCCACTTTGGGTAGCCAATGTCTAAGTTGCCCATCCCTGTCTACCCTGTGTATCGAGGGGGTGGGAATGATCTTCGCTGTAAAGATTTATGCACTGTCTTTTTAAAGACTCATTGGGGTGACAATGTGAATATGATTTAACTCTTTCTGATTTCATCTCAAAGAAGCTCAGGAACTGAACTCATTGCTTACTAATATCTTTGGACAGATTGATAAAATTCTGAGGTAAAAGAAAATTTATGAATAATAAACTTATTCAGAGAATTTATGTGCCTTTTATTTTAATGCAAGATTAACCCACAGAAGTTCATGTGTACATATAATGTATATACATGTTGCATGTATACTCTTGGTATGAATGCACAACTTATCATGCTTTCATAGACATGTATGGAGTCCATGATAATCTCTGCTTGCCAAGAAATTTCAGATGCATGTCTGTTCCTTATATTTCTTTTCATTAAGATCTTTTGCTTAACTTCCATTTTAACACTTTCTCTTTTCTTATTCATGTTGGACTCAGAATCATATCTAGTATTATTAGATGTGGCACTGTAGGATAAGCTCTCTACTGTGAATCACAAGGTCATCAGTTCAAACCCACCAGCTACTCCTTGGAAACCCTGAGTCAAAAAGAGACTTGATGATGCTAAAGAACAGCAACTACAGCAGGGTCAGAATGTTCTTTGTAGGTTTAGGAATGGAGAAGCTCTAGCTATGTGGACGAGAATGAAAAAATGCAGTGTATCTGGATGACATTCTGAAAGGTGGAAAGGTCACTGGAAGTGGGAAGTTATTTGGGTAAAGTGGCCACGTCCTTTGTCAGGGAAGTGGCCAAGGGGAATACCACCACTAGAGTAGAATTGTCACTGATCTTTCCATTTTGTTTAATAATGGGAAAAGTAATCAATATTTGTTTTTTGTAGGAATTAAAGTGCTCAGAGTCAGGTTGGAATATAAAACTAACAATATAACGGTCTTTTATTTTGACATATGAATTTAAACCATGGTGTTTAATATCACCATTTATATTCTGAGGTGTTTTACATTTATAATTTCATTAAACCTTTGCAACCAACCTATACATACTATTTTCTAGGTCAATTTCACAGCTGAGGAAGCAGAGGCTTAGAGAAGTTGAATGCATTTTTTTAAGATTCACATAGCAGTGAAGTATATACCCTCTCCAGGCTTTCGGATTCCAAATCTTATGTTCTGAATTACTCCACTCTATTGTAAGCATTCTTTTGAACAACAAAACTTCATAATTCAGATCTGAAATAAATTCCATTTGAATTATCATACAATCTGAATAGGATACTATCTGAAAAGAGAATGGAGTAATCTGTGTGAAAATTGCTCAACAAAATGTCAATGGGTATTATCTGTAGGGTACTGATGTAGGACAGTAGGATAAGCACTGGACTTCTAGCTGCAAAGTTGGTGGTTCAAACCCATCAGCTGCTCCTCAGAAACTCACACAGGGGCGTTATGAGTTGGCACTTAACAACAACACTTTATTGAAAGACGCCTTGGAGGCACAGTATCTAAGAGACTGGTTGCTATCCTTGGTTGTTACCCCAAAGCTTGGCAGCTGCAACCCACCAGCCCCTCTTAGACAGTGGCAGTCTGCTTTCCTAACCATGGATGACCTTGGAAACCCTTTGAGGCCTTTATACTTGGTCCTACAGGACGACTATGAAGTGGAGTCAACTTGATGGCAATGGATTTTGCTTTATTAAAATATTTGAGTGATGTTAAATTAGCACTAATGCTTTAGAGAAAGGAGCTCTGGTAGCGTAGTGGTTACGAAACAGGCTGCGAACCTTAAGGTCAGCGGTTTGAAACTACCAGCCACTCCGTGGGAGAAAGATGAGGCTTTCTACTCCCGTAAAGATTTACACCCTCGGAAATCCTGTACAGGGTCGCTATGGGTCGGAACCGACTTGATGGCACTTAACAACAACAACAACAAAACAATGCCTCTAAAATATTCATATAACGTAAATTCTACTCTCATAACATTTTCTCATTTAACCCACTATTGTTGTTAAATGTCGTTGAGTGGGGTCCGACTCCAAGACCCTGTATAGGGTTTCTGAGGAGCACCTGGTAGGTTAGAACTACCAACCATATGGTCTGAAGTCCAGTACTGATCCTACAGCGCCACATCAGGAGTCCTTGACCCACTATGCAGCATATGTTGTTGTTGTTGTTATGTGCCGTGGAGTCAGTTCTGACTCATAGCGACCCTTTACAGGGTTCTCGAGGTTGTAAATCTTTACGGGAGCAGAAAGCCTCATCTTTCTCCTGCAGAGCAGCTGGTAGTTTCGAACTCCTGAACTTGCGGTTTGCAGCCCGATTTATAACCAATATGCTATCAGAGCTCCACATCATATACATTTGTTATTTTTATATTATGCTTCAATTAGGTTAGCATTTATTCATGCATATGCTTATTCCATATATACTCATGGTGTTCTTTATCTTCTGGCTAAATTGGCTGTTTTAATGATGATTTTCTTGGACCATATGGAGACTCAATTGTGGGCTATTACTGAAGTCACACAAAAACCTTTGTTAGGGAGCATTTATGGAACACCTAGCTCAGGGCAATGCACAGGATCTTTGACAGTTAATGATAATGACTTTTACTAAATTAGTAATTTATAGCCAGCATGCTGGGCACTGCTCCTGTCTCTTGATTGTTCTAATATTTCAAACCATTCCACTACATTATGTAAAAGTGTCAAAAACTGGACCCACTTTGATGTAGTATTATAGATACTTGAGAATGTTTGTTTCCTAGAACTAGAAACTACAGACTATAATAAACTCATGGTAGCTACTGTCCAGAATGCGCTGCATTATAATAAAGATTTTGCTAAAAGCATAGTGATCAAAGGTAGCATCATTACTGAAGACCAAGATACAAAGGAGCCTGTGTTAAAACACACTACTTATTCTGGGCTTTGAAATTTAGTGAATACTTTGAAGACAGAAGATCAAACTGATAAAGGGATTTCAATAAAATTAAATGTTTAGTGTATTTTTCCTTTGGACAAGTATTTTTCTCAGGAAGATTGAGTTAGATCTTATTTAAAGTGCAAATTTGAATATGCTGATTTTCTTGTTGTTGTTAAGTGCTGTTGAGTCGATTCCAACCCATAGCGACCATGTATAGGGTTTCCAAGGAGCAGCTGGTGAGCTTGAACCACCAACCTTGCAGTTCAAATGACTTTGTAGTGTGATGCAGTATCCCACAGCACCACACCAGGACGATTAAGTCAGTATCAACTCATAGCAACCCTATGAACAACAGAACAAAACACTACCTGATCCTGCCCCAACCTCACACTCATTGCTGTGCCTAAGCCCGTTTCTGCTCCACTGTGCCAATCCATCTCATTAGGGGTTTTCCTCTTTTTCTCCTACCCTCCACACTGCAACACATGATATCATTCTCCAGGAATTGGTTCCTCCTGACAAGGTCTGAAGTATGAGAGATGAAGTCTGGCCATCCTGGCTTTCAAGGAGCATTCTGGTTGTACTTCTTCCAGCACAGATCTGTTTGTTCTTTTGGCACTCTGTAGTACTTTTCATATTCTCCATCAACACTATAACTCAAATGCATCAATTCTTCTATGGTCTTCCTTATTCATTGTCCAACTTTCACACGGATATGAGGTTATTGAAAGATACCATGACTTGGATCAGACACATTGTAGTCCTCGAACTGACATCATTGCTCTTGAACACTTTAAAAAGGTCTTGTGTAGCAGATTTGCCTAATGCAATACATCCTGTGATTTCTTGACTGCTGCTTCCATGACTGCTGATGGATGATCTGAGCAAAATAAAGTCTTTGATAGCTGCAATCTTTTCTCTATTAATATGGAGAAAAATCTAGTGGAGAGGATTTTTGTTTCTTTTACATTGAGGTGCAACCCATACCAAAGACTCTGGTCTTTGATCTTCATCACTAAGTATTTTAAGTCCTCTTCGCTTTCAGCAATTAAGGCTGTATCATCTACATATCACAAGCTGTTAATGGGTCTTCTTTCAACCCTGATGCAATGTTTTTCTTCTTATTATCCAGTTTTCCAGATTATTTGCTTAGCCTATAGATTGAGTAAGTATGGTAAAAGAATACAACCCTGGCATCCACCTCTCCCAATTTTAAATCATTCAGTGTTTCCTTGTTCTGATCCAACAACTTCCTTGGTCTATGTACAGGTTCCTCGTGAGCATAATGAAGAGTGCTGGAATACTCATTCTCCACAATGTTGTCCATAGCTTGTCATGATCCACAGAATCAAAAGCCTTTGCATAGTCAATAAACCACAGGTCAGCATCTTTATGGTAGACTTTGCTATCAGCCATGAGCCATCTGATGTTAGCAATGATTTCCCTCATTCCATATCTCTTCTGAACTTGGCTTGAACCTCTGGAAGTTCTCTGTTAATGCATGGTTGTACCCATTTTTGTACTATCTTTAGCAAAATTTTACTTGCATGGAATATTAATTATATTGTCTGATGGTTTCCATATTCCGTTGGGTTATCTCTCTTTGAATGGGAACAAATATGGATCTCTTCCAGTCAGTTGGCCAGGTGGCTGTCTTCCAAATTTCTTGGCATAGATGAGTGAGTGCTGCCAGTGCTACATCTGTTTTCTGAAAGATTTCAATTTGTATTCCATCAATTCTTGGTGCACCTAACAAAAACATTTGTCAGCTTTTAGGAAATATTTGTTCTTAAAAAGCAAGGTAGGAAGAAATGGTCTGAATTTAACCATGGTCAATAGACTCTTGTTGACCTGGAGATGAGAGAGTGAAGAGGAAGGACTGGTTGGTCCAAAGTGTGGTAAGACCTGGGGACACCTGAACCCATGGACAACGACATAGCCATGGAGAGCCAGAGCTGATAGTGAAGCATCCAGCTGATATGAAGTGAGGAGAGATGCACAAGAATAACCAAACTTGCAAATAGTATCTATTTGACCTAGCCTTGACGGCTTGATAATCAGAACTCGATTAAAGGAAGATAA
The DNA here is from genome assembly GCF_000296735.1 of Chrysochloris asiatica. NCBI lineage: Eukaryota > Metazoa > Chordata > Mammalia > Afrosoricida > Chrysochloridae > Chrysochloris > Chrysochloris asiatica. The sequence continues at coordinate 14,447,003 of NW_006408547.1, read as the reverse complement.
CAAACAAACAAACAAACAAACAAACAATTTTTGATAAAGGAAATGAGGATAAATTGCTACAATTTGATGCACTTGACTTATACTCATGGAGGTAGTAGCTCAAAATACCAACAGAGAAGGAAAGAGTCTTCACATCAAGTACCAATGCTATCCCCTATGTATACAGGGTAGATAGGGACAGGCAACTTAGACATTGGCTACCTAAAATGAGCGGTGATAAAGGCATGAAGTGACTGGCTTACAAGATTTCAAGAGGGAGTTTAGTTTTCAGAGTGTGTGGGGGAACAAAGAGTCCTTACTGAATAGTTTTCATCTTGTCTAGATAGGTACAAAGAGATGGGAATAAGATTTTTATGATTCAATAATGAGTAGTTGTTATCATGACTAATTGCGACTGTCACAGTTGTAAAGGTAGAAGTTTTGTAACAAAAATGGGGGAGTAGTTAATTTTATAGTCCACAATCAGAGGACCCTAGGACCATCAAGAGAGAAAAATACAAACAGAATGCGAGACCTTATCCAGAGAAGCAGCGATACCAGAGATGGAGGCAGAGATGGGGACATGGAGAGAGGGAGCAGCTGAGTACTCTAGATTCATGGAAAGAGAGGGACTAAGAGCTTGTGATCAGGAAACAGACCTGCAGAATGTGCTCTTTGGTGGTGTAAATTATTATATATGACAGAGTGTTCAAAAAAAGAGCTAAAAATGAATAGAATGAATAGAGAGATGGTACATGGAAGGGATTATAATCATTATAACGAAACAAAGTATATGATTTGTTGACTGTAAAACTGATGATATGCCCTGTAAACTTTCACTCAATTCACAATAAAAACTTAAAAACAACAACAGAAAAAGTAAGGTAGGTAGATATTGTTGAATGAGATGACTGAAGAAAAAACAATCATGGGTCCGACTCATAAACTAATTATCATTCTCTTTTTGATAAAATTACATTCTCATAGCGGGTGTTTGGCAAATTAAAGTTCTGTAAATTACTTTGTAGTCACTTGTAAGCAACCTTATAATTTAATATTACATTATATGAAATATCGGCTTTAGTCTCTTAGTTTAAATCTATTTAATATCATTTATTTCTGTCTTGTCTCACTTATCATTTCATTCAGGACTATCAGTATTTTGGAGATTTCTTTTGAAAATACTTTTTTCCTATTTGATTAATTCTATTTTATGTATTTTGAGCATTACCCCTTAATTCAATTGTCGTCGCACATGTCTGCATACATTTCATTCATTGTATAGATTTTGTATTAGTTTATCCATTTTCCTTCTTCACAAGATTGCTACATTTTAAAGAAGTAACTAAGTCTCCTATTTTTGAGTATCCAAATGTGCTCCAGGTATGTTGTTATTTATGTGGACAAATTTAACAAATAAACATCAAATAAGTGGAAATTTAAATTCTATATAGCTGACATATAACACCCAAAAGTGACATAACATTAAAAATGGGAGCATAATAGATCAATGTTAATTTCCATACTTTTCTTGCAATATTAATAGGTCTTTAATCTTGTCATTATGAAGGACTTTGTGCCCTTTCTAAGGTGAATTAAATCTTGTTCTTTATCACAGGATTTGACTAAAATTTTAATTATTGATATAATTCAACCCTATTATAACATAGCTCATTATTCAAGTCAAGTCTACTAATATACATTAAGTACCCGTTTTCCATTGAAACTGTACAAGGTGCTCTGGGGACAGAAACTGAAACAAGAAGACAAAAAGGATTTTTAATGTCTCCATATATATGTTGCTGTTAGGTACCATCTAATTAGTACTGACTTGTAATGACCCCATGCACAAAAGAATGAAACATTTCCTGGTTCTGTGTCAACCTCACAATCTTTGCTTTGCTTGAGCCTATTGCTAATGCCATGGTGCCAATTGATCTCATTGGGTGTCTTCCTCTTTTTCACTGACCTTCTTCTTTATTAAGCATGATGTGCTTCTCCACGGACTGGTCCCTCCTGACAATATGTTTGAACTATGAGAGACTAAATCTGGCCATACTGGCTTCTAAGGAGCATCTAGCTGTACTTCTTCTAATACAGATTTGTTTGTTTTTTTGGTGGTCCAAGGTACTTTTAATATTCGCCTCCAACACCATAACTCAAATGTAGAAGTTCTCCTATGGTTTTCTTTATTTGTGCTCTAGCTGCTCCTTGAAAACTCCTGCATATGGCCATTATTAGTAGGCATCCAATCAACAGCACTTAACATCAACAACAAATAAGTAAGATCAATAAACTTTTTTGGATTGATTTTTTTTTTTTTTTAACGAAGATTTGTTCAAAACTCAGCAGAAACAACAAAATGATTTGCTCTGGACTGAGAAAGCAGTGTGTGAAATACCTGAATATCAAAGATCCTAATGGAGTATGGACATATTTTTCAGAATCCTAGGACCTGGGGTCAAACCAATTGGTGTTTGCAACTTGTAATGATGCTTATTAGTGATCTTAACAAAATTACTTACAGAAATTTCAGTTTCTGAATCTGAAACAAAGATAAAACAAAGTTTATTCTAAGTCTTGTTGACAGATTTAAATTTATTCATGTTGACCAAAACATTTAGAATAGTGCTCAACACATAATCAGTACTACTTACCTAGGACTGCCATATCAAATGACCATAAACTGGGTTATTTATAAGAACAGAATTTTATTATCTCACAGTTTAGGAGGTTAGAATTCTGAATTAGTGTGTTGTCTTGGACATGCTCTTTCCAAAGTCTCCAGGAAAAGATCTTTTCTTGTTTCTTTGAAGACATTTCTTAGCTTATAGATGTATCTTCCCGTATCCATCCTTCCTCTGTTGTTTCTGTCTTACATTTCTTCCTTTATAAGGACACATCTCTCATAGTTTTTTAGGACCCAATCTACTCCAGTATGGCCTCAAGTTAAACAACGGATGACATTATCAAAGACCCGATTTCCAAATTTCTGAACAAGGTAATTTATACAAGTACCCAAGTTGGGACGTCATCATTTCCTTTGCTGGAGTGGGTGTAAGGGAAGGAAAAATGCCATCTATAACAAATATTTTTTTTTTATCATAAGTGTTTTTTATTTTTCTGCTAAACATACAGTCTAGAAAGTCTTAGGGTTTATCCTCAAATATACTGTAAACAATGGAAAATCATTCAGCACCAGAGAAATTTCAAACTAGGTTTGAAAGTCTCTTCAGTGGAAGTGTGGAAAAGCCAGAAAAAAACACGTTGCCGGGACAATTCCAGAGCTTTAAGTTCAATATAACGTAAGGGAAAATAGTTTGGGGGGCCTACAGGTGGAAAAATCTATTAGAGCAAGAAGAAACATGGGGATTTCTGAATCAATCAGGACTCTGGCTCCGACCCACAGTCTTGGATGTGAGAGGGCCGGTCCAAAGCCGCGTGACTAGGGAGCGAAAGCCACCTAGTGACTTATGGAAAAAGAGATGTAATTTTTTTTTCTTGTTTTGCTCTTTTTCCTTCAACTCCTGTGCCCTTCCCTGTCACACCCTATCTACCTAGCCTGGGTGTCTTCACAGGGGTGGGAACGCACCCCCAAAAGGGTCCGGCACTGTGCACACACGGCACAATTTTCCCACAATGCAAAGCCACTGAAAGTTCCAGCTGAAAGTCGAGAGGCTAATCCTCCAATGGGTTCTTATGACCTCTGACTATGGGATTGATCCTGGAAGTCGGCTTTCCTACTTGGGTGGGAGATTTGATTCCTGCCTTATCTAACACGGGAAAGCAAATACAGCCGAGCCATTTTTGCACCCTGTAAAACCTCAACATAAAAGTCAAGAGCCAACACCAACTACTGTATACAAGATCAGGGTGTAAACCCAATACCTGTTAAAAACACACTAAAGGAAGAAGGATGCTGTGGATATGAAGAGAAATAATGATCATCAGAGAAAAAAGTCTGAACAATCTTCCTTCCACTTATTTCTCATTCTCTGTCTGTGCACCTCCATGGTAATGACTAGAGGGAGTGCCTGTGTCAGTGGACACCCACCACGCAACCCTCAAGGTTTCTGCTGTGCCTGCACACTGATCTACTCAGCAAAGACTACTGGACTAATTTGCTATGGATTTTTGTGGGTTTTGCTGTTTTTTGGTTTTACTTTTGCTTCTCTTTTTTACTTTCTTAGTCTTACTTTTACCCTTGGAGTGGAAGCTTTCTCTCCCTACATTACCCAAGAAGAGACAGCAATTGTGGCCATATAGGCAGCCTACAAGAATACGCTATACTATCCCACAATCCAGGCAGGAACCAATACCAGCTGCTACACAATACATAGATAGGCAACACTAGCTAAGATTACTCACAGTTGAGTAATAAGAGACATGAAAATGGAAGCCTATCTCTGGAACACATCCACAAGGAAATACTCAGTAAACTTAACAATACAGCAACATACATTCATTTAATTATTGAAAACACATCTAACTGTTGAAAATGTCCAAAAGCAACAAAAGATTATGGCACATGTCCAGAAACAGAAAAGAGTTACTGAGAAAAATGAACTGTAGGTAGGCATAGACTTCCCATTAGAAGAAGAGCATGTTTGGATCTGCCTGAGAAGGAATTCAGGAAAATTATATTGAGACAAATCCAAATGCTTCACAGAGGGGTGGAAGAAAATAAGAAAGAAGTCAGGAAAGTACTACAGGAGCAATCAAATAAGATAGATATAGCATTGGAAACTATTAAAAACCTGCCAAAAGAGGTTCAAATGATTAATAATATCAGAAATCAGCAATATACTGAAGGGGTAAAGGAGTTGAATTGAAGAGCTAAAAGCCAGAACCAGTAATCTGGAGGACAAATCTCTCAATACTGCTAAATAGAAGAGGAAGCAGAAAAAAAAAAGAATAAAAATATCTAAAGAGAGGAAAAACATAAGAATTACTGGCATTCCAGAACAGGAACAATCACATAAGCCCACAGTGGAGATAGTTGAGGAGCTGCTGCAATAAAATTTCCCTAACATCTTGAAGGATAAAAAGATACGTATTGCAGAAGCTGAACGAAGCCCTGGAAAAAAACAGACCCAAAAAGAAAATCACCAAGGCATATCATAATCAAGCGTGCCAAAATCCAAGACAAGGAGAGAATCATAAAAGCAGCCAGGGAAAAGAAAAGTGTTACAAAGGTTAAACACATCAGATTAAGCTCTAATCTCTCAGCAGAAATGATGCAGGCAACAAAGCAATGGGGAGACACATATAAAACCCTAAAAGAAAAAAACTGCCAACCAAGAATCATCTACCCAGCAAAACTGTCAATCAAATATGACAGTGCAATCAAAACATTTCAGTATTGACAGAAGCTAAGAGACTCTGTCAAAGCCATTCCAGTGCTTCAAAACATCCTAAAAGGATTTCCCTGAAAACCAACATGAACAGACAACAACCAGAGATTGACACACATGGCAGCACCACCTGGAACCCAGTCAACATATAGAAGATTTCAGAATAGAACAAAATTACAACAACGAATTCAGAGGACCTGAGAGGGCAGTCAAAGAGCAAAATAATGACAATGTTAAAGGAGGGGAAAATATAAGAACAGAGATCCAGGTGGTGAGAAGGTCAGATAGATTGCAGGATGAAATAGACTGTCTCAAATGGAGGAAAAAGTTAGTAAATCATAAGGTAACCTCAAAGAAAAATAATACTTCACAGCATAACAAGAAAATGAAGAGCCAAGAAGAACAAGGAAACATTAAATCTAAGAAGAAACTGACAAGAAAGAGCACTAAAGTCATGAATTCAGCACAGGAAGGCATGCAGAACAAAGGAACCAGCAGTCCCCCACAAAAAAAACTAACATAATGACAGCAATTAATCCATACCTATCGATAACTACACTAACCATCAATGGATTAAATGCACCAGCGAAGAGACAGAGAGGGGCAGAATGAATGAGAAAAAAAGACCCTTCAATATTCTGCTTGCAAGAGACATACCAGACACAAAAAGACAAAAACAGATTAAAAGTTAAAGGATGGGAAAAAATATATACCAAGCTAATTGCAATAAAAAACGAGCAGAAGTAGCAATACTAATCTCTGATAAAATAAATTTTAAGGCAAAAACCAGCATAAGAGATAAAGGACACTATCTAAAGATTAAAGTGTCAATCAATCAAGATGACATAACCATAATAAATATCTATACTCCCAATGAAAGAGTCCCAAGATATAAAAGGAAAGCCCTACTAGAATTGAAGTAAGAAACAGACAAATCTACAACAACAGTGGGAGATTTTAATACACCAATTTCGAAAAAGGTTAGAACAACCAGAAAGAAACTTGACAAAGATATAGAGGAACTAAACAACACAATCAACCAACTTGACCTTATAGATGTGTACAGAGCATTCAACCCATCAACAGCATAATACAAATTCTTTTCTAGTGCACATGTAACATTATCCAGTACAGACCATGTTTTAGACCATAGAACAAGCCTCCATAAATTTACAACCATGAAAATACTACAAAGCGTCTTCTCAAACCACAATACTATAAAATTAGAAATCAATAATAAAAAGACTAAGGAAATAAAGTCAAATACATAGAAATTGAATAACACCCTGCTAAAAAGCGATTGGGTAGTAAAAGAAATAAAAAGTGAACTCACAAAGTTCCTAGAAACAAACGAGAATGAAAATACAACATACCAAAATCTTTGGGAAATGGCAAAAGCAGTGCTGAGAGGACAATTTATTGCAATATAAGCACACATCCAAAAGGAAGAAAGAACCCAAATGAATACATTGATACAGCATCTCCAACAGTTAGAAACAGACAATAATTAGAAACAGAACAACAAAGCAAGCCCACAGTCACCAGAAAGAGAGGAAATAATAAAGATTAGAGCAGAAATAGATGAGATAGAAAACAGAAAAACTATAGAAAGGATCAATAGGACAAGAAACTGAAAGGATTAATAAAACTGACAAACAATTGGCAAATCTAACAAAAGAAAAGAGGGAGAAGGTACAAATAACATACATAAGAAACCACATGGGTGATGTCACAATGGAACCAATGGAAATAAAAAGGATAATGACAGAATACTATGAAAAGTAGCACTATAACAAATTTGAAAACTTAGAAGACATGGATACTTTTTTTGAAAAACACGACCTAACTAAACTTACACAGAGTGAAGTAGAAAATATGAACAGACACATAACAAAAGAGGAAATTAATCAAGTCATCAAAAAACTCCCAACCAAATAAAAGTCCAGGTCCAGATGGCATCACTGGTGAGTTTTACCAAACATTCAGGGAAGAGCTGTCACCAATTCTACTCAAATTATTCTGGAATATAGAAGAGGATGGAAAACTTCCTAATACATTCTATGAAGCAAGCATAATCCTCAAATCAAAACCAGGGAAGGACATCAATAAGAAAGAAAATTATAGACCAATATCCCTCATGAACATAGATGCAAAAATTCTCAACAAAATCCTAGCCAACAGATTTCAGTAACATATCAAAAAAATAATATATCATGACTAACTGGGAATTATATCAGGGATGCAAGAATGGTTAAATATTAGAAAAACAATCAATGTAATCCACCATACAAATATAAAAAAAGAAAGAGAACCACATGATCATGTCAACAGATACAGAAAAGGAATCAGACAAAATCCAACATCGATTTGTGATGAAAACAATCACCAAATTAGGAAATTCCTAAGCATTATTAGCAGCATATACACAAAACCAACAGCCACCATCACTCTTAATGGAGAGAAATTGGAAGCCTTCCATTTGTGAAAAGGAACCAGACAAAGATGTCATTTGTCACCACTCCTATTCAATATTGTGTTGGAAGTCTTATCCAGAGCTATAAGGATGGATAGGGAAATTAATGGCATCCAAATGGACAAAGAGGAAGTAAAACTCTCTCTATTTGCAGATGATATGATCCTATACATAGAAATCCCCAAAAACACAGCAAAAAAAAACCCAAAAACTACTGGACCTCACTGGAAGATTCAGCAAAGTGGAAGAGTACAAGATCAACATACAAAAATCAGCTGAATTCCTGTCTACTACTAATAACAGCACTAGGATTAAGGAAAGGAAATTAGGAAAGCAATACCATTTAAATTAGCCATCCAAAGGATGAAATATTTAGGAAACAAAGGACCTATTTAAAGAAAATTACAAAACACTACTACAAGAAACCAAAAGAGACCTACAAAAATGGAAGAATGTACAATGCTCCTGGATAGGTAGACTTAACATTGTGAAAATGTCACTACTTCCCAAAGTAATTTACACATATAATGCAATCCCAATTCAGATTCCAACGACATTCTTTCAAAAGAGGGTAAAAACAATTACAAACTTTATATGGAAAGGAAAGAGACCCAGGATAAGCAAAGCAGTGCTTAAGAAGAACAAAGTTGGAAGTCTCTCACTTCCTGATTTCAAAATTTACTACACAGTTACAGTGGTCAAAACAATCTGGTATTGGTACAATGAAAGACACATAGATCAATGGAACAGAATCAAGAATACAGAAATTAACCCATCCACATACAGTCAACTGATTTTTGACAAAGGACCTAAGTATGTCGCATGGGGACGAGACAGTCTCTTCAACAGTTGGTGCTGGCAGAACTGGAAATTGATATGCAGAAGGTTGAAACAAGACTTTTACCTCACACCATATAGAAAAACCAACTCAGCATGGATTAATGATTTAAATGTGAATCCCAGAATTATAAAGGTCATCAATGAAAAAATAGGGACAAATTTAAGGACTCTAATACAGGGCATTCACAGACTACCAAATATTGTGAAAATTGCACAACGAAAAGAAAACAAAATAAACAATTGGGACATACTAAAAATTAGAAACTTATGTGCATCAAAAGACTTCACCAAAAGAGTAAAACAGGAGCCCGCAGAATGGGAAAAAATCTTTTGCAACGACATATCAGACAAGGGACTTATTTCTAAAATATATAGGAAACTACAACACTTTTACAAGAAAAAGACAAATAACCTAATTAAAAAATGGGCACAGGACATGAACAGACACTTCACCAAGGAAGACATTTGGGCAGCCAACAAACATATGAAGAAATGTTCACAACCATTAGCCGTTAGAGAGATGTAAATCAAAACAACAATGAGATATCGCATCACACCATTAATAACAGTGAAGTTCAAAAAAGCAGAGGACAGTAAAAAGAAACTGGGACCCTCCTACATTGCTGGTGGGATTGAAAAAATGGTCCAACCACTCTGGAAAATAGTATGGCACTTCTTCAGAAAGTTGGAAATAGAAATACCTTATGATCCAGCAATTCCTCTACTTGGTATTTATCTACAAGAAATGTGAGCCATAACATGAGTATGTGTAATGTTATATGCAAACCAATGTTCATAACAGCACTATTTACAATAGCAAAAAGATGGAGACAGCCTAAGTGCCCTTCAATGGAAGAATGGATAAACAAACTGGTATATACATAAAATGGAATATTATGCTACTTTGAAGAACAAGGAAGCGGTAAGGCGCCACATAACATGGATGAACCTTGAGGACATTATGCTGAGTTTAATTAGTCAGTCACTGATGGAGAAATATTGCATAAGACCATTACTATAAAAGCTTAAGAAACTATGCCCATACTAAAAGGAAGAAAAATGAAAAAAGAAAAAAACCTCTTTGTTGGTTACAAGGGAGGTATTGCGGGGGTGGCGGGGGTGGAGGTGGGAGGGGACGGTAGAGCACAGGGTAGGGAATACACACATCACTGTTCGGGTGTTGGACTGGCAATACACACGAAGGCAGAGGGGAATGGAGAAACAAAGCAGATGGGAGAACATTTAGGCAGGTTTACATGGGCTAAGTGGGACAGAGGTAAATAATGATGTATGCTCAACTTTGAACTAAAAGGCTCTGTGATACAGGGATTGAGGCACAGTCCGAATGGGTAAAAGAGGGGAAATAATGTTAAGATGCTTGACTGTTTTAGGAATATTTGTTTCTCTTGCCTAGTATTATAAACTAGACGCTTGAGTGGGCTAGAAATGAATAACAGGAAACATGATTACAGAAAACTTGTAAGCCTGCCTTCAACCTATAACTGACTGGAAGACCTCAAAGGGGTGCTAGAACTTGTCCAGTGAAAGAGGCTTCTTGCAGAGACTTTGTAAGGTATTAGTCTTTAGGTGGGATCCTGATCCCCATCTAGAACCTTCTGAGCAGCTAGAGGAAGAGAAGATACTTCTTGAAAGAAAGATCAGCAGGGAAAAACAAAAACAAAAAAATAGCAGTCTGATTGGCTACTACAAGAACAAGCAAGCTTTTCGCAGGGGAGCCATCAAGAAGCAATCAAGTCCCTTCAGAACAAACCCCTTCCCGAGACTGAAACTCAAAGGGAATACATGAACAGTCAGGTAAGCTTGCTGGTGACCACGTTGGTCTACTGGTGACAGGAAGTGGGGGGAAAGCAGCAATGAAGAGGTGGACTGAGGCTGACAAGTTACATAGACCCCTATTGACCTAGAGTATGGTGAGAGCTGGTTGGCTGAAGTACGGTGAGACCTGGGGACACCTGAGCCCATGGACAAGAACATGGCCATGGAGAGCTAGAGTAGAGAGTGAAGTGTCCAGTTGATATGAAGTGAGGGGATATGCACAAGGGTACCCAAACTTGCAGTGTTTCTGAGGAGCAGCTTGTAGATTTGAACAGCTGACCTGGCGGTTAGCAGTTCAACAAGTAGTCCATTATGCTACTGGAGATGTTATCCTGAGCTAGGGATGTTTAATGAAGCTGCACAAGAAATGACAGGGAACCATACAGATAGGTACCCATCTTTGACTTTTCCCTGAGCAAGAAATAGTTTCCCTTCAAAGGAGCTTTTCAATCTCCTAATAGTTTTTCCAGATAGCAAAATAGACACTGATGCTTGGGGATCAAACAATCACCTACATGGATAACCTTGATCTTCTAGAAAAAATACATTAGAGAAACATAGACAGAACCTCAGGCAAGAAACACAGACTTGTAAACTACCATGCCATTCCTTAGAAAGCAAAGGATAAATATAATTTGGGACCAGAATGAAGACCCATGAAGTAAAAGCATTCTATCAAAGACTAGATCATATGGAATGGCGCCTGGCTAGAACATATAGATTAAACCTCACACTGGACCCAAATGAGGTGAATTCCTAAGCCTGTCATTGCTGCATGGAATCAACCATCTTACTGACACATCAAGTCTGTACGCAGGACAGAGAAAGAGAGAGACAGAGACAGAAACACACTCCCAGAGGGAACACGGAAAGATTTGGTGACAGAGTACATTTTAGAATTTATTTTCACCTGGTCTGCTAGGTGAATACCAGTCACATCATTCCAGTCGCACAATTATAAAACATGATTTGAAAATAAAAGTTTGCTAGTTTAATATTTTTCCTCCAAAAGAGAGCAAGCTTGAATATTAAATTTTCTAGCTTACCAGATATCTGAAATGTATACTTTCCTTAGTGGGGAAGAACCAGAGATCTGAATCCAGAATCCCCTAATAATGTGGTAACTTCATTAAACGGAATAGTCAGTTCCACATTTACTCCCTGACATGAGAGTTCCCTGCTCTGCATTACAGATTTAATACTCATTGTAAAATGTACAAGTTTTAACTTAAGTGAAAAACTGAAAAAAATCAACTTTGAATTATAGACAATGATTTTAAAATTTGCTATGTAAAAGGGCTATGATAATGGTGTAAACTGAAAAATTTGTAAGTATGAAATTTTAAGAAATCATTGTGCATGGATGTACATGTTGCTTTGTTGTCGTTGTTAAGTGCTGTTGAGTTGGTAACAACTCATAGTGAGCCTGTATGGGGTTTCTGAGGAGTGACTTGTGAGCTTGTACCATCGACTTTAAGGAGCTCTGGTAGCGTAGTGGTTACGAATCGGGCTGCGAACCTTAAGGTCAGCGGTTCGAAACTACCAGCCGCTCCGTGGGAGAAAGATG